>NW_019154152.1:3122458-3180327 GCF_002288905.1 Enhydra lutris kenyoni | reverse complement strand
GATGTGGGGCTCGATCCCAGGACACTGGGATCATGACCTGAGCCGAAGGCAGAGGCTTAACCCACTGAGCCACCCAGGCGCCCCTTGTGACCAGTTTTATTGAGGGACTACTATGTGCTGAACACCGGGCTAGGTGGCGGGATGCTGAGATGCCCAGCACCATGGCTCTCTCACACGGGTCACCTTGAATAATCTGGGCTAAATTGTTTCCTATAATTTAGCGAGTAGATAACCAGTAAAAATGGTGTGTGAGGGAGAAAGCCAGAGCATGTGGGAGTGCTTCAGGTAAATTTCCTTATCTGGCTGGCAGGTGGAGTACAGAGTGACAGAAGGGCTTTCTGGAAGCAATACCACCAGAATGGAACCTGAGGCTTGAATCTGGCAAAAGGGGTGGGGGTGGGAGGATAGTCATTCATTGCTAAGCAGAGCAAATGGCCTGGAGTCACCATCACCAAAACTAAGGTACCTGGCCATGGGCTGCCATGTCCCTACAGAGGGCAGATAGCGGAAAGAATGAACACGAGGCAGCCCAGGGACAGGAGAGAGCCCTGGTGGGAGTCAGAGGACCTGAGATCCTATCTAAGCTCTGCCACTCACACGCTGTGGGGCCCCGGCAAGTCTCTGTCCTACCTAGATCCTCAGTTTCCTCCTGAGAGCCAGATGGGGTTTGATTGTCTGTCTGCCTCTCACTGTGGTGGGGGAGGGATAACCCCATGTGCTCTGTCTCTAGAGGCTGCCTGCCTCTATTCCCCATTCTGCCAACATTTGTCAAAGGTTTCAAGCAAACATGACCAGTGGGAAGGCTGGATCCATAAGCAAAGGTATCATCACCAAGAAGAGAGACCACCCAACTTCAAGTGTATGAGGTGCTGGGAACTGGCCATTCTCTTGTCGGAAGGCAGCTGAAGAGGACAAGCGTCAGGCTGGGGTTAACCACGGGGCAAGTCACTGCCATCCAAGAGCAGACTGAAATCTCCAGGGAATGAGATTCTTAAAAGAATCTTTGGTATTGCCATTGCCTTGATAAACTTTTAGTCACAAAATTCAGATTCATTTTAAAAATTCAAGTAGCATGAAGAGAAGGGTATATGATGTTTAAGTTTATCAAAAGAGCACATGAATTAACGCAAGGAAGCACAGAAGCCAATGGGGTGCCCTGGGGGGGCACAGTCAGTCTGAGTGCCCAACTCTTGGTTTCCCTTCAGGTCCTGATCTCAGGGCCATGGGATCTCACCCCTGATCGGGCTCTGTGCTCAGCGGAGAGTCTGCTTAAGATTCTCTCTCCCTCCGCCCCTCCCACTCACACTTTCTCTTTCTCTCTAAAATAAATAAATCTTAAACAAAATACAGAAATTGGATATAGCAAAGGAAATTTTTCTGGAAGTGGAGGTGGCTGGATCGTGGGATGTGGTGATTCTGGCACAGCTGGTGACGGAACCTGGAAGAGCTCATGTTCAGTGAACACTTGCTCAGTGCCAGGTCCTGGGAGACCTGTGTCACCTGACTGTGCTCACCATTGGGGCTGAAGGCTGTTAGAAAACCTGTTGAGAGAGTGAATGAATGAATGAATGAATGAACAAGTGATTGCCAAGAATCGAAGGCAGGGATGATTCTGTCAGTAGCAAATGCAGGTGCTTCCCTCACTCTGGAGGTCCATAAAGGAAAAATCATTCAGTCCCAACTAAAGACACTTGCCCACTGGGATTCACCAAGAGTATGGTAATTAAAACCAGGAGGCTCAGAGCTGTGTTCCCACAATTTCTGCAGATAACGAGGAGGAGGATCCAGGGAGGGGAAATACTGCCTCAGAGTCCCAGGGCAGGCAGGGTTGGCCACCACTGTCAGGAATGCCTGTAGAGGTCAGGTAACACTGAAGGGAGGAGGCCTGGGGTCAGCTGTCTGTCTCTGTGCACAGGACCTGAGTTCAGGCCACACTGGGGTAGCAGCACAAGAACCTCCCCCTCCACGTCTGCACTCTGCCCGCCACTCACATCACCTCTCTGGGTTGCAGCAGGGAGGTCCCGAGGGCCCCACCCAAGGAAGACACGCTCTACCCAGCAGTGACTCCTCCTGACGCTTGCTCGGGGGGAGCTTAAGTGCCTACTGCCCCAAGCTCCTCAGCTTCAGTACAGATGGGGGACAGCAGTTAGGGCAGGGATTCCCAGAGATGTCCCACTGCCTGAGAACGCTCTGGAAAGCTTATTAAAATGCAGATTCCAACCCTTGCTGCAGACCTACAGAATCAAATTTCATTCATTCATTGAATCAACATTACACACCTACAAAGACCAGGCACTATTCTAAGTACTGGAGATACAGCAATGAACAAAACAGAAGTCCCTGCCTTCATGGAATTTACATACTGGTGGAGAGAAAACGTACAGTCACCAAGTGACGACAGTAGATCAGATAGTAATAGGTGCTGTGGGAGAAAAGAAACAAGGAAGGGATGAAGAGTGACAGGGGTCAGGACTGCCATTTCAAACAGGGTGCCATTTTAAATATTTGAGCAAAGACCTCAAGAGGTAAAAAAGCAAGTTGTGCAGATAGCAGGGGTAGGAGCATTCCAAGTGAAGGAAGCAGCAAGTGCAAATGATCTGAGGCAAGAATGTGCCTGAATGAATCTCTGTATTTCTTGATCAAGCTCAAACACTACAGTTTGAGACCACTTCAGCAGAATAACAGCATCCTACCCAGAAGCCAGACCCTGAAAAAATGGAGCTTGTTGTGGAAATTGCTAAAAAGGCAGAGAACAAGGACTCAGACTCCCTTGGCTTCTGAGGGAGAAAGCTAAAGATCTCGAGGGGCTGCTTGGATGAAGAAAGTGGTCATTGCGGGCCCTTTCCTGCATGTGTGGCTACACAGGCCCGACACCAAAACAAAAATGCCTGCAGAGGAGGAGTTTGGGAGAGACAAGGCATGAGCACACACAGAGAGTGTGACATTGCCTGGGAAGACATTCTGAAAGCTTCGCTTTGAGTTTTAAACACAAACGTCCCTTCTGTCACGCCTTATCTCCTTCAAACCTCCAAACAATCCCTGAGGTAGGAATTCCACATCCCAGTTTCAGAGATAAGGGAAATAGGGTTCACAGAGGTTAAGAGCACACAGCCAGAAAGAAGGTAGAAAGAGCTGGAACTGAAAAGCTGGCCAAAGGCCAAATTCTGTGCTTCTGTGCTCTTCCCACCAGAGCACATTGTCTTGGGAAGGAGAGAAAAGCAAGTCTTTAAGCAGTGGCCACACATCAGCTGTAATTATTATTAGTTGTTGTTGTTGCTACTGTCACTGAAACTCAGTCTCGGGGCACCCTTTGCACCTTAGAGCTTGCTCAGCCCCCTCACTGCCATTACCTCATGTGTCCTCAGTGGCCCTGAGGCAGGTGGGGCAGGCAGGGCCTGATGTCCCCACATGGCAGAGAAAACCAGACAAAGACCCACAGCCAGGAAGTGGCAGAGCTGAGACCAGAAACAGAGTCCATGCGTGTTTCATTTCCAGTTTAGCCTCATCTGCAGAACTCCCTGATGCCAGGGGCTGGAACTTCATGCCCTTGGCCCAGACTAGGCCCTCTATCATTGTGTGTGGAACTGACCTGACTTGGCCTGATCCAAAGTAAACATGAGTCCTGTGCCGAGTGAGGGGATGCCCCAGAGAAGCCAGCCCCAGATGGAGACTGCTCTGGGCTGGGTCATAGAGCCGCCTTCCCCCAAGTCAGGCTGGTTGTGTCGGAAGGGCCTTTCTGCCCTTTGCAAAGGCATGATGGCTCACCTCCTCCCAGAGCCACGGTCTCAAGGGTCTCTTCCTCTCTTCTTGAGAGCTCAGCTCAGGATGGAGTGGGGTGGGGGAGGGGACCCGTTACAGGTTACACCCCCCAGCCCTGTCCACACAGGGTTATTCCAACCGGCATCAGTCCCCTTCCCACCATGCCCGTTGCCCACCTGAGGTTCTGCAAGCCACAGGATCCCAGGACTGAGCGCTATTGCTCTGCCTAGCCTCCCGGCACCCCTCCCAGCACCCCTTACTGCCTCCAGTGATATCCCGCTTTACCCATCTGCTCCCCCCGAGTGGGACAAAGACAGGCCTTTTCTTCCCAGAGGCAGCCCTCATTTCTGTGCCCTGGATGCCATCCTCTCCTCCCTCCTTGGAGGCCTTGTTCCATGCTTTGGCCTCAAAGGATGCATGCATCCCCTCTCCAGACAAAGGAAATCACCAGAGCTAAGGGATGGCCACCCAGATTTCTTAAAAGCTCTCCAAGCGATTCTGATGTGCCACAGGGTCTTGAGAACAGCCTGACTTTTGAAAAAGAGAAACAGAATAGAACAGAATACAACACAATACAACTGAATAACACAGACCAGACTATACTAGAAAATATCACAGCGCTCTGCACATTAGAAGGCTAACTATTGTAGCTTAACGTTTTGTTTCAATAGCGTGTGCTATTGTATGAGTGTGAGTAGGCGTGTCATCCTGGGTCATGTTGTAAATGTCTTTGTTGGTGTGGATTATGGTTAAAATGTGTGTGTGTGTGTGTGTGTGTGTGTGTGTGTGTGTGTGTGAGAAGCATTGCTCCAATTCCTGCCTTAGCTTCTGATTCTCTTTTACAGTCAAAAAATCTACCTCCTTGGTTGCTCTTCTTCTGTATCTGGCTTCCACATTCCCCAGCCCCAGCCCCCAAAGCTTCCTGCTGAGGTTTCCAAGGTCTGCACCTTCCGAATCTGGGGGCTTCTTCCCAGACTTGGTGTCTTTCCACCTGTCTGTGGGTTCGTTCAAATAAATGACTTTCACTCTGGGAATTTTCTCTGTCCACGGAGTCTGTCATCCTCCAGTCTCTCACCAACTAACCCTCCTCCTCCCTCCTCCTTAATGTCTCATGCTCAGTATTCTCTCCAGCTTTTTTCCTTCTGCCCTCTTTTCTTTTTTTTTTTATTAATTTTTTAATTTTTTTTATAAACATATAATGTATTTTTATTCCCAGGGGTACAGGTCTGTGAATCTCCAGGTTTACACACTTCACAGCACTCACCGTAGCACATACCCTCCCCAATGTCCATAACCCCACCACCCTCTCCCGACCCCCCTCCCCCCAGCAATCCTCAGCCTATTTTGTGAGATTGAATCTTTTATGGTTTGTCTCCCTCCTGATCCCATCTTCTTTCATTTTTTCTTTTCCTACCCCCCAAACCCCCATGTTGCATCTCCACTTCCTCATATCAGGGAGATCATGTGATAGTTGTCTTTCTCCGATTGACTTATTTTGCTAAGCATAATACCCTCTAGTTCCATCCACATCGTCGCAAATGTCTGCCCTCTTTTCTTTGTTACCCTCTCCTCCCAGTCAAGGCTTCAGTTATTCTGTGTGTAATTTCCTCCAAATTTCCATTCCCGCATTTCCCTCTCTTTAGCCCTGGCTGTGCTGCTGACTAGCCGTGTGTCAGCCTCCTGGGAACGGACACAAGTCCTAGGGAGGGGTAAACACTGACAGGGCTCAATACAGTCACGCACTTGACCGTGTCAAGCCACGAGGCAAGCATCCCCATTTGACAAAATGTCATCCCCATTTTACAAAGGAAGAAGCTAAGACTCTGAGACACTGGGGTAAGTTTTCATGGTCACTCCTCCAACAGTGGAGAGGAGCCTAGAGCCCATGACTTGAGACTTCAGCCCAGAGTTCTTCCCCTTCGCGCCACATAATAGAATTCCACAGGTGCAAAAGCAAAGCTACGTCTTGTTCATTAAACCAGAGGTGCTCGACCAGAGCTATGCAACAGAATTAAGAATGCTTTAAGAAACAGAGATGTCCAGATTCCACCTTAAACTTCGTATCAGGATCTTCTGAGGAGAGAGGTTGTCTTGTCTAGCTTTCTGTTTTGAGGTAATTACAGATTCACAGTGAAGTGCACAGAAATGTACAAAGAGGTCCCGTGCCCTCTCCGCCCCTGCCCCCCGGCCTCCTGCAACACTGGCATCTTACGTACCTACAGCACAATATCAAAATGAGCACGTGGATGTTGCCTCCGTCCGCAGAGCTTTCAGATCTCTCCAGGAAGACATGTACCCATTTGGGGTTGAGTATGTAATTCTGTGCAATTCTTGTCTCATGCAGCGTTGAGGAGCTACCAGTACAGTGCGGACATTTAACTGTACCATCAGCATCATATATGTTTGAGTAAAGCCTCTGACAGCTCCCATCCCCGAGGAAGACCATCCTGAGGCTCCCGTCCCACTACTCCTTCTGCCTCTCTCCCCTGGGAACGTACCATCTCTTCAGAGCCACCCTGGCTTAAAACCAAGCCAAAATTCACCAGCCCTCCTTAGGCCTCCCTGCCCTCAATCCCCATAGCCACCCCACAGCAGAAAAGGGCCTAACGAGGCCTCTTGCCTGGGAGATGTCCTCACCCTTGGAGAGATGGCTCATTCGTCCTTTGCCTTCTCATTGTGTAAAAGGGGAGGGGCCAGCAGGCCTGGGTGGAGCAAGTCGGGGTGCATGGGTGGGCTAGTCAAGCTGTTCTGGTGTTAGCCACTGGGGGATGGGAGCTCTTGTGGGCATCCATTCCATGGACACAAGCAAGGGAACAAGGAGCTGTGAGAAGTGGGAGCTGAGCCCCTTCCCGTATCACTCATAATAGACAATCATCTTTAAAACTATGCTGCCAGGGGGCGCCTGGGTGTCTCTGTCATTAAATGTCTGCCTTCAGCTCAGGTCATGATCCCAGGGCCTGGGATCGAGCCCCACATTGGGCTCCCTGCTCCGCGGGAAGACTGCTTCTCTCTCTCCTACTCCCCCTGCTAGTGTTCCCTCTCTTGTTGTCTCCCTCTCTGTCAAATGAATAAATAAATAAAAATCTTAAAAAAAAAAAAAACCATGCTGCCTATTTGTTTCCATCCTCTGATGTCTTTTCCTCCCTTCACACCCATGGAACAATTAGAGTCAAGTGATTCATAAGCACTGCCCTTCAGAAAGCTCTGAAATTCGCCTCATAGCAGCATTCCTACACTTCTTACTACATGAGAAAATGAAAAAGAAACTTTGCTTATAGAGATTAAATATATTTCAAGTATCTGATATGTTTCAGCTTTAATTGATAACAAAACACAAATTGCCCATCTGAACTTCTCATTACAGCAACTGATTCACTGGAAAATTTACTACCTGACACCCAAGAAAGCACTAAAGAGAACATAGGCCCAGTGACTCTATGATCCTGTGACCCGGCGGTCTGGTTTCTAAAATCATGCATTATCCAAAGCACATCCATTTTAATCATCCTATCAAGAGTGCTGGTTTTAAAGCCATCTCGGTACCTGGTCTCTAAGTCTGGAGAATATTATGGGGGCAGTGTACGTAGGCATGACAGGCCCTGAAATTCACACCAAGGGAAAGAGGTAGCTGGTAGTGGCTAGAGAAGGGGGGATAGGATGGGGGGGGGGCTCGAATCAGTGTTTGGGGGGCCACCTGGGGCTTTACTAAGGCCAGACAGAGCAGGGAGCAGGGCATCCAGCAAAGAGGACAGACTTTGAGTGGCTCTGTTATTATCACCATGTTACATACCCACTACCAGCCCCACCATTGAACCACTGAGACCTTCACCATCACCAACACCATCGACACCTACGCCCTCCCCTGCCCCAACCACTGCTAAGACAACACAAACTATCTTCCAGGCAGATGCCAAGGAACATCACAAACTGAATGGACGCTTCCCAGAAAAGAGTCCCTGGGAAGGTTCACCATGTACGTGGTGGGAGTGGAGGTCAGGGCTATTTGCCTTACGCTGCAATAGAACACTAGAGAAGACAGTGCCCAGCCAGTAAGGAGAAGCTGGGGGACCAAGCCCCTCCAGGATGCAAAGAGGGCACGCCTATGGAAGGAACCTTCCAGAGTGGTGACCCTCAAGGACCTCCCATCTCTGAAGCAACATCTCAGCGAAGGAGCAGGGGCGGAGAGCCGTAAGAAAATGAGAACCACCCTGGGGGGCTGAGCCCAAGGGAGGCCGGGCACTCACCATTACTGCTGTTGTCATCCACCAGGATGATCTCCTTGAGTAGGTGTGGGGGCGTGCGCTCGATGGCTGAGTGGATGGAGCGCAGCAGCACGGACAGCGCTTCGTTGACGAAGATGAACACGATGCTCACCTCCGGCAGGCTATCGGGGAAGGAGAGGTTGTGGCACCTAGAAAGAATAGCCAGGCTCTTAGATCTGTCAGGGACTTGGGTGGGGTCTCCCCAGAGGCTGGCCCACCCCAGGTCTTGGCTCTAGCTTTGCGGGAGGGCTCAGGAGTCCAGATTCTTCCCCAGGCCTCTGATGTGATACATAAGACAAGCCCTCAGTGTGCAACAGACAGGCTCACACCATTACAACTGGTGGGAACCACCAGAGAGTCTGAATCTGTCACTGATGATCCCAGCTGAATAGTTGTACAATTAGCACCAAGGGCAGTACCTGGAATCCATTAAGTGGTCACTGAGTATTTACTGGAAGAAAGACTCAGTATTTCTTAACCCACTAGGATAGAAAACGCAAGCAAAGGGAAGTTTTCATCTTTTCAAAATGGCAGTCAACATCTAGGTGAAGGCAGATCTTTGGTGATCTGGCCTCAGGAGAGAAATACGTGTCCTTCCTGAGACTTTGAATTCCAGAGGCCACTCTGCCTCACTCCAGGAGGCATATGTGCCTGGGATCTCTCCTACTTCTCATTCATCACCAGGATCCAACCTCCAGAACCAGGCTGAAACTAGAGCCAGAGTCTCCACATGAATGAGGGATGGAAGGACAAGTCCAATCTCATTTCACAGATGAGGGCACTAAGGCTAAGAGAGACTGAGTCCCCATCGTGAGCTTCCAAGACAGAAACCCAACTCTGGCCTCTGACATCTACACCAGGGCTCTTCCTTCCAGGAAAAATGGTTGCTGGAGAGATTGCCTCTAACTGTCCCATTTCCCCCCTAATTCTCCTAAAACCCTGAAGTCATTGGAAGTCTCTTACCCAAAGGACTTGAGCAAAACTTTAAAGTCTGCATGCTCTTCTCCATGGGAAGAAGAAGGCATCACGACTGCAAGCATTGCCTTAGTGGGCAGGAAACCATGGCTGGTGACCTGCTCTGGCTGAAAGGAACCATCCTTCCAGAAGGCATTGCCTCCCATCTTCAGGATAGTTGAATGAAAGCAAAGAGCAGAAATTATAGGCCGTGGGCTCAGAGAGGAGGCTGTCCACTCCCCCCACTGGCCACAGACGGCTCCGGGGCTCAGAGCTGGTGACCACGTTGTGTGGCTCCAAAGTGGGAGGTGCAGCTGGTCATAATGCGCAATTTGAGCATAATAGCACCGAGTTTCTGCTTGTCGGCAATTAAAGTGCTGCAGGATAGGAATGGGCCTGTTCTTCCTTAATGAGGAAGGCTGCAGGGTAACCAGAGCCGAGCAATTTGGAGAAATCACCGTGGGGCCCCAGCCTGCTTAAGAGCAGGAGATTAATAAACTAAAATCACTGTCTCTATGGTTACCAGAAATTTACAGAAACTTTTCCCATTCTATTTCCAGCTCTCCTTCTCTTTCGCTAAAGAGGGGTGGGGGAAGGGGAGGAGTTGAACCTTTTCCCAAATCTGCCTTGTTCTTACAATTTTAATAAAACCACCAGGTTAACAGATTGGTGTGGAAGGCATTCGTTCTTGTATATAATGGAATAGATGTTTATTGAGCTTCTTCCGTGGGGTACTACTGTAGGCAGGGTGTGGATGAAACACCTATCTTTACCGCACTTAGACTTTGACAGGGGAAAGAGCAAATTGGAAGCAAAAAAAAAAAGATACAATCTCATACGAGTACTGAGATAAAAGTAACACTGGGTAGGAGGACAGGATGATGCCTTGGCAGCTGTTCCAGAAGGAGTGGTCAGGGAAGGCCTCTGGGGGGGAGGATTTAGTCAGAAACTTAAATAGCATGAAAAAGCGAGCCGTGCAAAGGCCCGGTGGGGCTGAGGGAACAGCGCTGTGATGAGAGAGGAAACAACAGGGGCAAGTGGCTCACGTAAGTGCAGTGAAGGGGTGAAGGGGATGGGGAGGAGAAAGACTGGAAGGATTCTTTAAGCTCATCAAACCGTTTCCAAAATTTTTTGTTGTTGTCCTGAGTGTGATTTTTATAAGAGCCATGAGAAAGTTTGTAGTTAGCAGTCAATTCCTCTGACTAGTGCTTACTTATGTCTATCAAGACCAGCAGCTGGCCTTTCCTTAGGCATGAAAACTGACAGAAGCATTCACATAAAACCTGCTCACTAGTTGCGTTTAAAAAATCATACTATATATGATCAAACTGCTTTTTATTTTATTTTGATAAAGTACAGTGAACCGCTCCCAATAAGGTCAGTACAGGGGTACATGTTCGCTGTCCTTCCCACTAACCCCACCAGCAGGGAAGATGGTGCCCCGTGTCTGGAAGCATTTCTCCACGGTTCTTCGGGTCCTCAGAGCTCCGCTAACTAGAGCTCCAGACTGTTGATGGGTGTTTTCCAGAGCTGGGGGTTAACTGTCTTCCTCTACTCCCCTCCCTCCCTTCCTTCTTCTGAACATAACCACTCTTCCTCCCTATCCCAAGGAGACCAAGTTTAATCTCTCCCAGTATTGTCATGCCCACTCCAATGGTTTGAACCCACAGGGTCTGGGAGGCGACTCCTGATGGTCTTTCCCTAAGCAGAATGGAAATGTTATATTTGTTTTATAAGCTAAACTCTGCTGATCACCATTTTTGCGTGAAAGACTCTTTCAAACACAAGGTTTTTATATGCAACCGCTTTGGAACAGAACAGAACACCTAGAGTTGTGTATGGCATTGGTATGTGTTTGTGTCTGTCCCCCTCTATTAGAATGCAGTCCCCCAAGAGCAGGGGTTTTATTTTGCTACTGTGCTCTTGCCCTTAAACCAGAGTCTGGCACACAGTAGGTTGTTGGAATTAAATGAAGCTCACAGGGCTATTGATCTTATGGAAGGCCTAAATTTCATATGCATGTCACTGGCCCCAGCACGTTCCTTTTTTTCTGCAAACCTCCTCCCTGTGTTGGAGAGTCAGGGCCTCTCTCCACCACCTCCTCCCCTGAATTTATGTCCCTAGTTCTTCACGTTCATCTCGGGCGGCTCTCTGATTCTTGGTACTGTAATTAGGTGATCCCTCCGAGCCAAATGTCCTGACCTCCTTAAATCCTTCTTTCCTTCCTTCCTTCCCTCCCGTTCTCTCCTGGGAGCTGCTCAGGGTCCTCCCAGCAGTAACTATGCCACCCTGGCCTCTCTCTCCCTGCACTGTGAGGCCCCCTTCAGTTATGGGAACCTAACCTCAATATGGGTATGGCCGAGTAGAGGTGAAAGGGTGGGACAAGAGCTCCGCCTCAACTTGCCTGTGACCTTGGGGGAACTCCTGTACCTCTCTCCAAGTCACGTCGTAGAATAAGGGAGGCAGAAGAAATGACCACTCAGTCGTCTTTTCTTTCGAAAATTATATAAAATTTGGGGTCTTCTATCTCTCACAGGGTGAAAACAAAACACTTCATTAAAGACTTGGTTTGCACACCTGTCCTCCCTCCCACGCAGCATCCGGTCACCACCAAGTGCCACTACACATGTCCCCTTACTGTCCTTAGGATGACGCAAGGTGACCACGTGTCCCGGTTTACCCACGACTTTCCTGGTTTCAGCACTGAAAGTCCCAAGTGAAGCAGGACAGTCAGTCACCTTATAAGTAGACCACAACGTCCCCAGCCTTGTTGAGGGGAGAGACAGAGCCTGCTCCGGGCGGCACACCCGTGCCCACCACAGTGGCTGGCCAACAGCAGGGACTCAGTCAGTCCCTGCTGAAAACATTGGTTCTACCTTCTGCTGAATACATCGGTACTACCTTCTCTAAGTTCCCAGCACACACACGTCGACACACTGAAGCAGAACTTGCAGTGCGGGAGAAAGGAGGCAAAAAGAAGGGGGAGGACAGTCTGTCAGGCAAGATGTCCACATACGTGCTGGTCACACTCACCATCGTCACTGCTGAACACTGAACTCAGGGCAGGAGCCTGCCTGCCACAGGGCAGCTCAAGGCTTTCAAAGGGAAAACACATTCAAGAAGCCCCTTGGAAGAGAATTGTTCCAGACCCCCGCCCAGCACTTCTGCTCCAGAGGCCAGCCAATTGCTTTGCTCATCAACCTCCACTGCAGCCCCCCTCCCCACCCCGAGAGCTTTGCCTCTGCATTCACACCCCTGAGATGTCCTCCCCCAGCACTTCTATCCTCCAGGATCCAGGGTCTGGCCCCCACACCCTCTGCTCCCAGCACCCTGCTCCCCACCTGCTCTGGGGGTCTGCCTCTCTGCTCCCTGTTCTCTGCTCACCTCCCTAGGAAGGCCCAGAGGACGTGAGGGTCACACAGGACTAACTGGCCTTCCCCTACTGATGCTTCTGGGGAAAGCCTGACTGTACAGGACCAGTTCCTTACTCATTTTGAGAAGAGCCATATTCTCCTATAAAATTAAACCATAAGGGGCACCTGGGTGGCTCAGTGGGTTAAGCCCCTGCCTTCAGCTCAGGTCATGATCTCAGAGTCCTGGGATCGAGCCCCGCATCGGGCTCTCTGCTCAGCAGGGAGCCTGCTTCCTCCTCTCTCTCTGCCTGCCTCTCTGCCTGCTTATGATCTCTGTCAAATAAATAACTAAATAAATAAATAAAAATTAAGCCATAAAAGTTCCCTTTTTACTTTTATTCTTATTCAAAGTCGAGCCATTTTCCACTAGAGACAAAAACAAGGCATTTCTGAGAGGGGAGTACTACGGCTGTCTAATAAGCTGGAATTGATGGTCATGATAAACTCAGCTTTATCGATCTCTCACATAGAAGGTGATGCGGGATGGGAGCCGCTATGCAGAGAGGCCTCTCAGTGGAGCTCCCCAAGATGGTTTTGATCTGCTTATAAAGCACATTTATATCAAGAGCTTCAGGGCCACTGTTGCCTGTGAGAGGCAGGGAAGCAGTGGCCAAGTAAGCGAGGCCAACCCCGGCTCCCGGCAGCCGGGTACCACTCTGGGCAGTGGCCAGAAGCCTCTGTGTGGCATCGGTGGATTCTCGCCTCCCTATGACCGTGGCAAGTCTACAAGCTCCCAGTCTGTCAGGGTGATAACTCATGGGGAGGCTGCTTGACCTGGGGTGGGAGGAGTGGGTAGACCTCTTCCAGGATGAAGATCAAAGTCGAATGTGAGCTGAGGCTTCCTGCCAGTGCAGGGGTCACCAAATCCAACTATGCCAGGGTGCTCGGAGCCAAGACAGGGCCTTCCTGGACCAAGCAGCAGCACAGCAGGAAGATGACACGCCCAGCTCCCCTGACTGTCCCCAGCCCCTCTTTCTTCCCAGCCTTCTCCCCGGAGGCCCTCCCCTGCAGTGGTGGTCAGCACATAAATGTTCAGGGACACCATTAACTACCTAGAACATAAACCCTGGGACAGAGCCTGGTCCCAGGGTCAGCACTGCCCTCTTGGTCCTTCAAGACTGTGAGTGTCCTCACCCTAGCCCTCCCCCACCTGCACCCACAGGACTTGCTTGCTCCTCCTCTGACCTCACTTGGGTGCACTGCTGGCTTCTTCTAGAACTTTCCAGGTGAAATAGGCTCCCAGGCTCGCCTGCATCCAGTCTGCTGGACTTAATGAAACCCACAGATGAGGGCAATGAGGAGTTTTTCATTGAGCATGAGGATAGTTAAGATTTTCACTCCCTCTGGCTGGCACCTCTATTTCCATGACGTCTACAGCTAAGGGACTGCGTGGTGCCTGCTACCCCTACTGCCCACAGACCCCGTACAGAATATTGAGAAATTATAATAGTAAGAATTTCCAGTTTCTGAGCGCTCATGATTTGCCATATACCATGCTAAGAGATGTATGGATATTTTTACTTCTCCCCACCTTTTATTCCTTCCTACAATCCTGTATGGCAAACACCATTATCCCCGTTATACAGATGAGGAAAATAGGGCTAAGACAGTAAGGTATTTGCCAGGGTGTAAACCTGGGCTCATTTGTCTCCAAAGCCTGTACTCAGAATCCCTGCTAAACTAGGTCTGTATCTTCCTTCCCACTTTCACCCAGAGATGCGTCTGGCAAAACAATGGTGTGACAAGCCAGAGACCTGGTGGGACTGGGGGGCAAAAGAGATGTCACTCTAGGCTGCTAACTCTGATGAAAGTTGGAGAGGATGCCATGCGCCCAATGTGTGCAAGGACGATAAAGTACTGTTGGGCACCCGAAGCCTGAAGCTCCTCCTGGTGCATTGTTCTCATTGGGATAAACAATCCCTGTGACTCCTCGTGTAAAGGGGTCTGAGTCTTCTGTCCCATGGCCTCATCATTTGCCCACCACTAGGGGGCCAGAGACTGATTCCTGAGCTCCATGTAGCTACCAACAGCATGGCCATCAGCATACAGGGCAGCCTGGCCCACGAGCTGTGTGTGGCCAGATCTGGCAATAGTGAAGGAGGACCAGCGACATGGCCCAGCCCTCTCTTGTGGGAAGGTTGAACGTGAGATACCCCAGAAGGCAGGAAAGGAGTCTGGGGCAGTAGCAATGATGGGGTTGGAATAGGACAGGTCAGGGAGCTGGAGATACAGACAGTCATCATTAGAGACAGCGCTCTAACACGTGAGTCAGGAGGATGCCCCTCTCGTCCATACCTGAACATGTGGCTTCCGGTTGTATGATGACGTGACCGGGCGTGAGCATCAGCTGACAAAGAACCCCACCGGTCTGTGGTTGCTGAATGAGCTCAGCTCCTTGCTCCGAGAGAACACACATGAGCCCCAGGAAGGAGAGGCCCGCTGTGATTCCTGGGCTAGAACGGGATCCCCCGTCAGACTCCCACGGCCTCCTTTGGCTCACTTGCACGTCACTTTCATGCCATCGCAACATGTTTTTATGTGATTATTGAACAAACACCAGCATCTCCACTAGCCTCTAAACTACACGAGGTCAAGACCACATCTGATTTACTCACCAGGTATCACTAGTACCTTGTACCGCACTCAGCACAGAGTAGAAACTCAGAAGCCCTGGATGTCTGGCTGAATGAACAAATGAATCGGTACTTGAATGGCGAACAAGAAAACTAATGCAGGTCCATGAAAGGCCTATGGGTGGGAATTTCAGCATGACCCGGCAGAGCAGCCATCACTGAGCTGAACAGTAAGTCACTGACAGAGCCCTGGACGACTTCCTCACATGAAAAGAGCTGCTGTAAAAATCGTCACGAACTTGGTGCCTGAGAACAACACAAATGCATTATTTTACGAGGAAAGTACAAAGGGACTCAGTAACATGCAGGAGGTCACGCAGTTTGTAAATGAGAGCCCGGGCCTCGCAACCCACATTTTAAACATTGCTCTGCAATGTGCGCAGAAGCTTCATCTGTTTGCCATGTTATCAGGTTTCTCTTATCCTCCCACACACCAGCACGGTACATGGAGCCAGGGTGGGGATATCCAGAGGCTTTGGGGACCTGGCGAGATGCCACATCTGGCTCAGCTGTGGAAGAGATGGCGGACATCTAAGAACTGGGAGCTTTAACTGTCTGCAAGGCGAGGGAAACAGGCCAGTCTGATAAGAAACCACAGATAGGTAAACTACTCAGTAGATGCGATCATCAAAGTGTCCAGCTTTCATCCAGAGGGAGAGCTTCTACAAACATCTTTCAGGTGATTATACCAATTTAGAGAAAGGATCTGCTATATCAAATGTCGATTGTAAGTAGGACAAGAGGGAAAAGAGTCATTTGAAATGTAAACACCCGTCAGGAAGAAAGGAAACCATTTGTTCCTAAAACATCTTACTAGAAATCCAGGGGAAATGGAATCCCTGGGGCTACATGGACAGCAGCCCAGGGAACAAGCCACGTCAGGGACTGAGTGTCTCTGTGTGGCAAGTTTGTGGGTGAGCAGATCAGGCCTGTGGTAAGGAGAAAGTGAGGTGGGGGGAGGTGGGCCCCAGGTCAGAAAAAAGAGGATGGGGCATCTTTGCTCTCCATCAGACCTGGCTCCGGCCTCCTCCCCAGAACTCTGGGGCTGGAGAGAAATCACTCTATTTGACCCGCCTGGCCCACCTCTCCCCTAGTGCCGGTGTCTATGGCCTGTCCCATGTGGCTTCTTGTCCACACAGCAGTCCTCTGGGTACTTAAAGTCATGGTCATGTCCCCCCAAGCCATCCCTGTTACAGATCTAAGACCCAGATGACACATGTAACAAAAAGTTAAATAGCAGTTACTCTGTGTCAGGCAGTGTTCTAACTATTACCATCGCTACTTTGTACATAGGAAAATCAAGGCATAGAGATGCTGGGGAACGAGTTGGAGCTGAACCAGCTCGCACCAGTACTCCATAATATAAGCAGAAACTGCATCTGTTTGTCATGTTCCCTACTTTCTCTCTTGGCTCCTTCTCCTCTGAACATACTCCTTTCTCTCTATCCCTTAAAATCCAATTCTGCATTTGCCATCTGAGTGGCAAAATAGACAAAACTATCACCTCCCCCTGTAAAGACATTATATTTCTATTAATACAGCTCTAGATTATATTATCTTTAAGAGCAGCCCACATGATACTCTTGGCCCATAACAAGCTTCACATTAAGAACTGTTTTCAGAACTGTTTTCCCTCAAGGGCTTTAGGAAAGGAGTGTGACCCCACCCCCAATTGTGCCTGGTTAACATTTTCAATGCAATAGCAGAATCACTACTAAGGTTTCCCCCCCACTTTGTTTGGAGGATACTGTCAGGGAGGACACATCTACAGATCTCTGGATCGCCTCCATAGAGCCACGATCCCAAACCAGAAAAGGTCATCCGGGCCGGGGAGGGCAAGGGTGACAAGGCAGTGTCCTAAAGACACAAGACCCAGCTCAACATACTTGCTCTGCCACATACCACCTGTGGGAACTTGAGTAAGTTTCTCAACTTGACAAATACTCAGTATTCTTTTATAGGAAACAGGAATAATAATAATGACCTCCAAGAGACGGGAGGATGAAGTGAAATTAGAAAATACACATCAAGCAGTCAGCCCAGCATGGGGCATACAGTAAGTGAGCCAGTGGCGGGTCTTAGTCAACATCATTAGCCCCTGGGTAGCAACTCCCACATGGTCCAGCGATCAGGATCCCAGCTGCTCCCCCTAGAACCATCCCCTTTGTCCCCCGGGGCCAGGTGCTTAATTTTGGGGGCCCAGAGCAAAGGGAAAAGATGGTGGTATTCACAAATTATTCTGAGTTTTAGCCCAGTGACGACAGAGCTTTGAAACCAAGCACAGGGCCTCTCCAGCATCCCCAGGATCCTGTGCGAGAGGCTGCACACTGCGTGAGTTTCCTAACACTAATACTGCTGCTGCAAGAAAGCACTACACACCTGGTGGCTTAGAACCACACACATTTATTATCCTGCCATTCTGGGGGTCAAAAGTCTGACGCAGGCCTCACGCAGCGAAAATCACAGTGTTGGCAGTGCTGCATTCCTTTCTGGAGGCTCACGGTGATCATCGGTTTTCCTGCGTTTTCCCAGTATCTAAAGCTTGCCCACGTGCCTTGGTTTACGGCTCTTTCCTGTCTTCAAGGCCAACAATGGTTAGTAAAGGGCTGATCCCTCTGCAATCCCGCTGGCCTGACTCTTCTGCCTCTCTCTTCCACTTGTAAGTGCCCTGTGATTACACGAGGCCCATCCCGATAATCCAGGATAATCTCTTTATTTTAAAAGCAGCTGACGAAGGACCTTAATTCCATCTGCAACCTTGATTCTCCTTTGCCATGTACTAGACCATAGTCATAGGTTCCAGGGATTAGAACATGGGTGCCCTTGGGAGACAGTTACTCTGTCTACTCTACATAGCCAGCCAGACCTGCCGGCCCACCAAGTCCAGAGATCTCTGCTATGTGTCTAGAGTCTGCACCCCGAGGACCCTACAGCCCTCTGATCCATTCAGGCAAACCTGTGGCCACACCCCAGTGGTGGCAGCAAACACCCAGTCACCTTGGATGGACTCTAACCTGCTCCTAGGGGGCCCGAGCCCCTGGCTCCAGGCTGCATGTTTTCTCTGCTATAATCCCATTCCAGATCTTTCTGCTTGGATATTCACACAGGACCTCTCTGGTTCAGGAATAGGGCTGGGGTGTGTGTGGGTGTGCGTGTGCATGTGTGTGTGTGTGTGTGTGTGTGTGCATGTGCACATACCCGTCCCAGTTGCTCCATCCTGGGGCTGCAGAAAATAGTCTAACCCCCACCCTTAGTCATCCCCCCATGCCTTGGTCTCAAGCTTGAGCCCCCTAGTCCCTAGTCAAGCCAAAAGCCAGTCCACACTACCCCCTGTGGGGGAGGGACAAGGACCTCTGGGGACACTGGAAAGAAAGAAGACATGATCACTGACAGACTCAGGAGACTGAAGGTCTCCCGGCGAGAGGCAGGAATAGAACCTGCCAAGGCTCTGCCCTGAACTACCTTGGAGGTAGGCCATAGAGTTGCCATGGCAACTTAAAGCCTTGAAGCTTACCACCCGGAGCTCCCTTTCTCCTACCCACACCCAAATGCCCACTAGCTCAGGCACTTGTCCCTTACACTTTCTGCAGCTCCTGTTCGGGAATACCACTGCCCGAAGGAAAAAATGAGGCATGCACCTGTTGTTGTGAAACCATGGACTCCCATATGCCACCTGCTCGACCTGCTGCCGCTGGCTGGGGGCCTGCCTGTACGTTCCTGGCCTGAGCTGGTGAGTGGCTTCAAATGCTCATGATCCTCCTCCCCCACAATCACAACTCATCTTCTCAGTGGTCCCCCAAAGATGCTGCCTCCATCCTCTCTTTTCATCCTACCCGTAGAGACCGTCCTGATCGCTTTCTTACTTATGATTAAAAAAAAAAAAAAAAAAAGCTTCATCTGCATGCAGTAAAATTCACAGATCTTAAGTGCATTTGATGAGTTTTGACAAACGTAATCCACACCCCAATAACACTTGCTTTTCCCCTCTTCTCTTTTCACCCCTGGTGGGTTATTTGGGAGACTACAGACAAGGAGGAGGAGGGTGGGTCCTCTGTGTGCTCAAGCACACCGGGAGAGCCACAGGAACGTTTGGAATTTGCATCTGGGCGTGGGAGAGACGGGGCCTAGTCCAGCCAGCCTGACATGCAGCTTCTCTCCCCCTCAGTCCTGAGGCCTAGGTGTCGGCAACCTAGAAAGTAAGAAGGCAAATCCCTGCCCAGATCTGGCAAAGGCCTCTCCTGGGGTGACATCCAGGGGGATCACCAGAGGAAGACACCAATGTCCATTCTCTCCTGAGTCTTTTCACCTGGGTGATGCTTGTTAAAACAATGAAGGGAGAATGAATGGCATTTTGATTTCCCTCAAAGCCAGCTGTCCTGGAGCCTTGAGGAAATCTGTCCTTTCTCTGCACAGACTTAAGAATCCAGAAGAGGCTAATAAAACTGACACGTTTCTGGTTCCTCTGTCCTCCCTTCCCCAGGGGAGTGCCATCATAACTAGTCAAAGGAGGCTCCTTGCAGATGTCTCTCCAGATCCGTCCTCCCTGTTACAGAGGGCACAGAAGAACAGGGCTTCCATGGGCCATCCAATTCCAGCCCTGACTTACTCCAAACCTACAAGAATGGATCTTCTGCAAAGAGGCCAGGAGATGGTCTGCAAGCTTTCGGATCCCCTGCCCTGCTCTCCCACCACCTTCCATATAGGTTCCCGCTATGGTGTAAGCCCCTCGAGGTTTCCCTGCCTGGTGCTTTACTGGGTGCCTGGCATACACTTGGAGCTCAATACATGTTTGTGGGATGAATAAATTAATAAATCCTAGCAAGCAGCTGGATGGACTTTTCTGCTTCTGGTTACGTCTCCTGCTGTGTATAAGGCCCTGGGTGTAGAATGGTCCCTTCAGCCAGATGACAAAAGTGGGTCAGATCGCCTCTTTCGGCACCAAGAAAGGAGACAAAATAAGGGGCCAGCCAGAGATGATGGAAGAGAGGGTGGAGCGGGATTTGGAACACCCATATCCCAGTCCAGGAATGAAGCCAAGCATAACGTCAGGGTTAGCACTTGGAAGAGCAAACCCAAGAATACAAAGAGCAAAGTGCAAAATCCAAGGACACCTCTGGGAACAGAAGTCCTCAAGGACACTGAGAATGAAGCAGGAACCACTTGACCAGACTCTTCTGGAGACTGTCCTCAGCACAGTGCTTCGTCTCCAGATGCTAGCCACCCCCACCCACCCTGCCTCATATCCTAACATTACTTGCAGCAAAGACATCATCCCCAGCCTTGATAATGGGCTTTATGTTCGCCACAACAGTTTTTCCAGCACTCAGAGACTTTCCCAACTCAGACACACCAATCGGCCCGTGCTACATACTGATAAAGCAGTCCCCATCCCCATTAGAGTGCCACCAATGGACACTCCAAGGCAGTAAGCATGGTGGCAGTTACAAACACAAATTCTATTGCCAGACTAACTGGGCTCAAACCCCAGCCCTGCCACTAGCAGTCTTGCACAGAGGTTATAGTCTCTCCATGCCTCAGTTTCCTCTTTGGTAAAATGGGAACAAATAATAATACTGTCAGATAATAAAAAATATATATATTGGTCTCTGCCCCTGGCTTCTGCTAATAGTTGGTCTTTGGTCTTTGATCCCAGTTCCTGACATGGAGATCCTAAAACCCTTGTCATTTCCTGAGTGACAGGAGTGTCTGACACAGAGTTCCTAAGTCCCTTGGAATTTCCTGGGTGATGGAAGCATCTTTGGATCTAATGAGGTGATTCTTGTGGGCCCTGAATGAAGGCCGGTCACCAGAAAGACCAAGCTTTGATTCGAAGTCTGGAACTTTTGGCTTCACCTCTGACTCAATCCTCTGGACAGAGGAAAGGGGCTGGGAAGTGAGTTAATAATGCATCGTGCCTACATGATGAAGCCTCCATGCAGATCCTCAAAGCATCGGGTTCAGAGAGTTTCCAGGTTGCTTCCAGGAGGATCCTATACCCCCAGTCCATGGGGACAGAAGCTCCTGTGCCGGGGACCCTCCCGGGCCTCATATATATCTCCTCATCAGACTGCTCATCTATGTCCTGTATTACGTCCTTTGGAATCCACCGCTAAGTGTAAGCATTTCCCTGAGTTCTGTGCCACTGCTAGCAAATGACTGAACTCCAGGACAAGTGGTGGGGACCTCCCTTTACAACTGGACAGAAGCACAGGTGACAACTGAGACTGGTGACTGGCCTCTGGAGAGGGGACAGTGTCGTGGGACTGAGCCCATAGCTGGCGGGACTGACGCTAACTGCTGGTAGGTAGTGCTAGAACCAAAATGAATTGTAGGGCCCCCAGCTAGGGTCACAGGCGTGGCTGGTATGGAAAAGCCTCAGAGAGCTGGGCTCAGAGGGACTGTGAGTAGGACAGTCAAGAACAGTGTGCGATTCCCAGACGAGTCCCTATTCCAGAAGGTTACTGCAAGGTGTCAAATAGTTAACAGAAATCAAGTGCCAAACATGTCCCAGCAAACATGGCTCAGGCTACAGAAATGTTTGCCAGTGTAATTTGGAATGGGATGATAGTAAAGACTTTGAAAAAAATGTTTCCAAAATGAGTGAAACAGGATAAGCTAGGAAGCAATGACCTTGTTACAACACAGGAATGTTTTTAGTGAAATTAACAAAGAGAGGCCCTGTTTCAGCTAAGCACACCCTTGTTTTTGAGTGGTTCACCAACAGCTCTCTGATCTTGGATGTGTGTCTGGCACGGGATCTGAAGTAGAACTGGATAGAGCTTTCCAAGTCCATGTGCAAAGAGAAACTGCATCCTTAACGCCCCTGCAGAGAACATGGGTGGAGGCTCACAGGGAGGGCTCAGCTCTGCCTTCTATCAGAGATGCCATTTTTCCTTCTATGAAAAGTCACCTTGCTCCAAGGCGGTGTGGGGCGGCGGGGGGGGGGGGCTGGAGGAAGCTCTATAAACTGCAGCTCTGTGTGGAGGGAAGGTCTCTCTGTTACGATTATTGCTCAGAATTCTGCCCGCCTGGAGTCCTTTAGAGATCCTTTGTCCGCAAACTCAGGAAGCCCAGGCTGGACCCCCTACCTGCCGCCTGAAATGTGCTACCTGCAGAGAGTGCTTGCAAGGGAGGCCTGCCCTTCTGAGAAAAGCCTCATGGCCTCCGTCCCCTCCACCCTTCACCCTCCTGTTTCTCTCCTGGCAAGTGGGGAGGAACAGTGACAGGGCACATCTCTCAATGAAGAGTTAAGGGGCTCCGGTGTCGGTTGGCTCCTAATAAGACAGCTGCGGGCCACCCTCAAAGGCCAGGATTTGGCATCTGGACACATGGGGTCGGGTCTCAGCTCAGCTACATATCCAGCTGTGTGATCTCAGACACAGCAATTGTTCCTCAGTTTCCCCAACTCTGAATGGGGAGAATGTGCCAGCCCCTTCCCCACCGCCGCTGCCGGTGGGTGTGGTCCGGGCAGGAAGGGCATTCTCAGAGCATCAAGCCCCGTGTAAATACCAGTCATTGCTACAGTCATGTTGCAGTCTGTAAGATCCACCATTTCCAGAGCTTCCTTCTCAGTTCCCCTTTAATTTGGAACAAATCTGCATAGAGCGAGGCCTGAGCTTGACGTGAGAGCTGGTTGCAAAGTCTGCAGCTCCTGTGCCTGCCAAGATCAAGGCCAAGGCCCCTGCGAGAGTCCTGGGGTCCCAACTCCTCTGATGATCCTTTTTCTGGAGCCTCAAGGTTCTGCCCATATCAGACCTGGATCTCTGCAGCCCCAGGCATGGTCTCTGCAGCACTTTCAGGGGGCTGAGAGCCTGGGGCATTGAGATAAAGTCACCCTTGGGATCCTCCCAGAAGCCAATTCCATCCCAACACCTGTATACTGCCATCATGGTCCATGCTACCACCACCTCTCACCGGGATAGGCAGAAGCCTCCTATCTGGTCTCCCTGCCCTCCTAGGCCCTTTCATTCTGTTCTCAACACAGGAGCCATGGGGACCTTTGAAAATGCCAAGCACTTCCCTTCGTTCCCCATCTCACAGAGTATAAGCACACCCCGTGCAGCAGCCTATAAAGCCCTTTGCCTGCGATTCTCAACCTGGGCTGCTTCCTGGAATCACCCGAGAGCCCTAAACAATACAGATACAGAGGGCCACCTCTAGAAACTCCTACCTAATTGGTCTAGGGTGTGGCCCTGGCATCATGATTATTCTAAAGCTCCCTAGGAGTTCAATGTGCAGCCAAGTTTGAAAACCACTGCCCTACTTGACCTGCTTCCTGTGGCCCCTCTGACTTCATCTCCAACTACCACCTTCTTGCTTCCTCCGTTCCAGCTGCATGGGCCTCCTTTTTCAAACGTGCCATGCACACTTCTACCTCAGGACCTTTGTACTTGCTGGTCCCTCCACCTAGAAAATTTCCCCCCAGGTGTCCATGTGGCTCCCTTCCTCATCTCTTCAGGATGTTTGCTCAAATGTCACCTTCTTAGTGAGGGCATTTCTGACAACCCCACTAAAAATTCAACCCCTCTTCCTATCCCAGGAAGTCCCTACTTCCTTTCTATTTCTTCATAGCATCTGCTACCATGTAACAGGCTACATATTTTACTTCTCTGTTTTCTTTAATATGCGTCCTGGCCTATCTAGAATGTAAACTCTGCAAGGGTAAGGATTCCCGTCTGTTTTGTTCACTACTCTTTCCCTGTGCCTAGACTACGCTGGCATATATAATTATCAGTAAATATCCTTTAAATGAATATAGACTCTTCTAGCCCTTGTATGTCCTCAGCTGCTCTTTCATCCCTAGAGCCCAGCCAAGTTCTCCTTGGGCCAGGAAAAACCATTCTCAATGATACAGTATATAGCATGAGCTCAGTAAGTGTCTATGGGACTGAACTGAACTTTTCTCCCTAAAAGAACATAGCCTCCAAACCCAGCAGCAAGATCTTTCCTGAAAAAGATCTTTATATCTGTCTTCCAGATATAAGCTCACTGTAGTTTGCAGCTTTAAGAAAAATTTAAAAATAAAGGAGAAAGAGGGGGAAAGAAGGTTGGGGGGGGAGCTCACAAAAGTTAATGAGATTTTCTCAGCTATGGTACGTGCCCACACTTTTAATAATTAGGAGTAATAAAAATTCTAACTGAACCTTAAAGGAACATTTTCTGTAACAAAGAGAAAAGTCAAGACAGACTTCTGTGTCGGGTGTAATGACTTGTTAGCCCTGGAAGATGGATATACTTTAAATACTAATTTATGGAAAAAAAAATAATTGTTCATAAAAATGCAACTAATTGGGTTAAAAAGACTTATTAACAGGAACACCGGATAACTCTAGAGCCCATAAGGAATAAATTACATTATTAATCCTCAGCGTCTCTCATGGAAAAAGCCTTCCCCCTGCTTAGCAGATGGAGAAACTGAGGCTCTGGAAGGAGGAGGAGGAAATGACTTGCCCCATGAAGGCCGAGGGCACAAACCCTGGCTGAAGCAGGAGAGGGACCCAGGAGTCTGAATGCCCTGTTCTGACCCTGTTCCTGGCACCGTGGTGACCCCCATCTCCCCACAGGCAGGTCGACATGGGCCCAGCCACTGACTCTGCTCACCCACTGGGTCTGAGGTCAGGCAGGGGCCGGTCGAGGGGCAGGCGGTCACTGAGGTAGGCATTGTAGCCGTAGTACTGGAACTGCTTCAGGGCCACACGCCGGCCTTCAGGGCTGAGCTCCTGGCCCCAGTGTGCAAACAGAGAGGAGTCTGTGAAGGGCTCAGCTTCTGCCTCCTCAGGCTTGGCGGGAGTCTCTGGAGAAAGAAGGGACAAGGAGACAGTGGGTCAGAGTGCACCCCTGCAAATGCCATGACAACCCCTCCCCCTCCCTTACCATCACCTTGGGTAAAACAATCTTATCCCCGTATTTGGGGGCTTTGGGGAAAATAGACTGTAATCTTCATGCTTCCTCAAACTCATTTATTCATCCATCCATCCATCCATCCATCCATCCATCCATCCATCCCACAACCACTAGGCACACGGGATATAGAAGTACATCCTACAGGGTCTACCGAGAGGTTGACAGATATCATGCCCATGCCCCATGGCTTCAAGTCAGAATGCCCTCCTTTCCCCACCAGAGATGCTAGCCCTAGCCCTCAAATGGGCTTCCATTTCTCTTTGCCAAGATCGCACCCCCACTCCCTGCCAGTCCGGAGCCTGCTCCATACCCAGGTCCCCTCGCCGGACTTCTTGCCCACCTTCCTCTCCATTGTCTGGTCTGCTGTGAGTGGCCTGGCCCAGCTAAGTGCCATTTATCTGGCTCTAAGGACCCCAACCAGACTGCCTTCTGAGGCTTCCAGGCTGTGCCTACCAGAACAAGGAATCAGTGGTACAGAGTCACCCATGCACTCTACACATTGTTCACTGGACCCCTGGTAGATCTGTGGGTAAGGACAGCCCCAAACCAGGTCATGAGCTCATGGTTTCCCTGGAGTTTTCTAAGAAAATGAAAGGGACATTATTACCCATAAGAGCGGAAGTTTTGGATTCCACACAGACATGGATTCAAATAAATCCCTGCTCCACCATTCACTGGCTATAGGGCCACAAGCAAACACTCAACCTCTCTGCGTCTTGCTTCCCATTTGTAGTGCGGGTATGCTAATACCAACCCACCTGTCACCCCCACCTCCCAGAATCTGAAAGGATCACATAAATAATGTACATACAGCACTTGGGCCAGCATATGACTCAGAAAGGTACACAATACATGGTACCTGGCATAGCGCCTAGCAAGGGGAGCCTGGCCGGTCATTTGAGTCTCTCTTTTATGGGGGTAACAGGCAGGTCTTGCCAGGACATAGGTTGATGGGCCAGAACTTTGGAATTCATTCTGAGAGACAGGTAGTCAAGGTCAGAAATCAGAGAAATTGGACAGAGATGCTAAGGCCACTGGATGGTACCCTTCAAGCTCATAACATGATGTAAATGAGAGATGGTGCTAGAAGCCTGGAATGAGCTAGAGACCAGAGGAAGCAGAAGCAGGTTAGGGGCAGAAGACGCAGGCTTGGAACACTTGCCAATGTCCCCTCAGCCATCCATACAAAGCCTGTGGGCATATGACACACATCTATGCCAGGAGCCAGGCAAGGACCTAAGGTTCCCAGGTCTCCCAGGTTGGGGAGCTCAGTGCTGCAGACACAGCTCTTACTCCCCTCTTCCTCTTGGGGGACTCTTGTGAGAACCAATCTGAGAGAGGGGAAGAGGACTTCCAACACCCAGGATCCTCCCACTGTAGAAGGGGTGCCCTGGGGGACGAAGCCTCTTTCAGTGCAGGTGCACGAAGGCTGTCATTGAGAGAAGGGGACTTTTGTGACTCCCCACAAATTAGAGAGTCCTTGATTCTGAAGCAGAGCAAGTACACCGATGGCAGAGACTTTAGTGAGAGAGATGTCCAAAGACGTGTCATCAGGGCTGGAACACCCAGGCGCTGGGTAAACCTGTGGAGGCACCTCACCTCTCCTGACCTGACTCACTCATAAGGAAGCAAAACAGGGGACAGTCAGTCCAGGGAGGCCTATCTCCCGAGGCAGCAATCCTGACCAACTACACCACACTAGGTCCATGTGGCCATGGGCTGGGACACCCATGAGTTCACAGATAGACATGGCAGACCGATTTTCCTTAAAGGGATGGAAGAACTCAGCTATACAACAGATTAGGACCGAATAATGAGTAAAATGCAAACCACGTAGCATTTCTATGACCAAACAAGAAATGTGGTGGTCACCTAAGGTTCCATCCCAGAACCCGGGGCACACTTGTCCCCGCCTCCTCACAAGGCATGTGTGAAGGGAGGCCCAGGGCTCACGTGATCGTAAAGGCCCTTGCTATCTCTCAGATGTATGAGGTACTCATTTGGAATGCTGGGGGTGGTAAAAATCTAAAACAGTGAGCCAACGGAATCATATAATATTTAAAAGAAATGGAGTTTTGGGGCACCTGGGTGGCTCAGTGGGTTAAAGCCTCTGCCTTCGGCTCAGGTCATGATCCCAGGGTCCTGGGATCGAGCCCCGCATCAGGCTCTTTGCTCAGCGGGGAGCCTGCTTCCTCCTCTCTCTCTGCCTGTCTCTCTACCTACTTGTGATCTCTATCTGTCAAATGAATAAATTTAAAAAAAAATCTTTAAAAAAAAAAGAAATGGAGTTTTACTGCTCTCACATACCTACCTAAATGGATATTACCAAGTCAAATGAGATCAGTTAATGAAAAAATTATGATTCACAATTAGACCTGTGTTGCATAAAAATGTATTATAAACATATTCAAGACCGGGGTTCTACCATATGCTCCCGTTGTTTTGTTCAGCATAGGGTTAAACCACAACAAACCAGAAAGCCGTGGGTCTTGAATGAGAAATCAGGGGCAAGGCAGTGCAAGAAGTCCTCTCTGTTGAATTCCTGCCCAGAGCCAAGCACCGTGCTGGCCCGATGTCTTTACCTAAAGTTATCTCTGTCTTGCTCACAGGTGTGGACTCCATGAGGGGAGGTCGACTTCTGTCTCATTCCCTGCTGTGCCCCCAGCCCAGTACACATCTCTTATGAGGGCCTCCATAAACGATTTCATTTAATTAATTAATTCATTTTTGGAAGCAAAGAAAGTTTCATTATCACAAGGACAGCCCATTGAGAATGTTGGCTCTCATTCCCAAAGCTTCATTGCCCGCTGAAGCCGAGGGACAGCTTATGTATGTTTGGGGAAAGAGGGGAATACGTGGGGGCGGGGGGCGCGTGAAGAAACCTCGAAAAGGCAGGCCTTCAAACCTCTGGAGCTCTGCATTTTTCTGGAAAATGAAGCACCTGGAATGCTTGTGTATATCAGTTAATTTGAAGACAAATGTGTCTCTCGACTCTCCATTAGGATTCTATGATCACTGGGTAAACAGGGAGTAGGGGTAAAAAACAAAGTTAATGATTGATCGAGCATGAGGTTAAGGGGTGCATAATATATCATCAAGGGAATAAAACGCAACCTGTGGCTAAGGTAATAAAGTGACTAATACATACAGTCCTGCACATGCTCTCGAAACAAGTCCAGGAACCACACGTCTGTGGGAATATCATCAAGGGAATAAAACGCGACCTGCGGCTAAGGTAATAAAGTGACTAATACATACAGTCTTGCACATGCTCTCGAAACAAGTCCAGGAACCACACGTCTGGCCTCAGTTGTTTAGAATTGTGAGGTCTATTTTCCACATATGTTTAGGTCTGCTCAGCTTCCTCTTGTTAATTTTCCATAAACCATTTTAAATAAGTTAGTTGATAAGCACCCCATTGTGGTTAGTTATTAGGCATGAAGAAACCAAAGGAAAAGGTTAAAGGACCAATCCAAGGTCACCCAGTTTGTCAGGGGGCATTGGCGAAAGGTCTGGCTTCCTCTCAACTGTACATTCTTCCCTCTATACCACAAATGGCAAACGCTAGTCTGAGGGCCAAATCTGGCCCACCACGTTATTTTGTAAATAAGGCTTTACTGGAAAACAGCCTCAACCATGGGCTTACATATCATCTACAGCTGCTTTAGACCTCCAGGGCCAAGTCAAGTATGTGCAACAGAGCCCACGTGGCCTAAAAAATTGAAAATACTTAACCATCTTGTCCTTTACGAAAATGCGTGCTGACCCCCTGCTCTACCTTACATGTGACATCCGAAGGACTGGTTAAGAGGACTGGTTATATCAGAATCTGGGTTTTACACTCCAGATCTACCATTTGCTGGTTTAGTCTAGCTTACCGGCACCTGTTTCCCCAACCAGAAAATATCGTCGATAATATTAGTACCTTTCTCATAGAGCATGTGTGCATATTTGATAAGATGTTCCACGTACGGAGCTTAGCACAGGGCCTAGCACGTCATGAATGTTAGCTGCTGAGGAACCACAGAGACCCACAGCCCCACCAGAGTGCCCTTCTCGCAACACCTCTTGAGTTCAGATGGGGAAGATAAATGGTCCTGTCCTGAGGTCCCCAGCTCTGAAAGATGTTGCTGTCTAGCTCCCAGAGGAAGGGTTTCCACATCCACTGACAAGGCCCTTAGCTGGGCCTTGACCCAACAACTCCCTTCTCTCTCTAGTAAGAAAGCAGCCCTACATGGTCATCAGCAAAGGAGGCTCGTCTTTGACATGATAGTGTGACAGGCAAACAGGCTCCAGGGAAATGCCAAGGTCGGGGCCTCTGGAAGGGTCCAGGGGCATCTGGACACATCTGGTGACGGACCAGACCAAGAGCTGTCTGTCACCCCGGGAGGAGGCACTTGTCAGGAGCAGACTTGGGCTCTACTTAAGTATAGCATTTCCTACTGGGGTCCAGACCTATTTGGGCGCACCTGACCAACCGAGGGGCACTCCCCAAGGACAGCTCACTTGTGGCCGAGATTAAGCAGGGCACAGTAAACACAGCCTGGACCACAGCCAGAGTTTAGAGGTTCTGAGTACAGCCCAGATCCTCTAACCCCTGCCCGTTTCTCACCCAGCCCGGGTGCTCATCTGGGTCCCAGGGAGAACAGGCCAGGAGCGAACACTGAAAGGCCCTTCCTTCCACCAGACAGACACACAGCCCCTGTGTAATGCTCAGTCAGGGAGGCATTCCCCCAAATTCCCTCGCTATGAGCTCTGTGGCATGGGCAGGTGGGAGCCCCGTGGGACATGGCAGACCCACAGGCTGTGGGTGGGGACACTGCCAGGCTATGCCCCTCTCTGCACCGTACCTCCAACAGCTAACTGTCTCCTCAGCATGAAAGACCGAGGTCCTTCACTTAGTCCCTGACACAGAGAAGGCCTTACAAGGCTCCTGGTGATCAAGACCCTAAGAGCTCACCCCCTCCCCCTCCCCCGCCCCCTTGTCTTCTCTACTCCAACCACACTGGCCCCTCACCAGACTCACCACACACCTCAGGGCCTTTGTTCTTGTGCTTCTGTCTACACCCCGTGGCTAGCTCCCCTCACTTCCTTTACCTCTTTCCTCAGAAGTCATTTTCTCTGTAAAGCCTTTTCTAAACATTCGATCTCCGAGTTCCCTCTGCACCCACTGAAGTCCTTTTTGTATTTGTCTTGCTTGTTGTCTTTCCTGACTCAAACGTGAGCTCCGTGAAGTCAGGGATTTGCTCTGTTCTCTGAGGAACCCCCAGTGCTTAGAACAGTGCCCGTTCTGGCAGGTGCTTAATGAGCATCAGGAAGATGAATGGAGTAGCAGCAGCAAGACGGGAGAGGAGTCAGTGAGCCCCCGATCCGTTAGGGATTCCCCACGTCCTCCGAGGGAGCTGAAAGGGGCTTAGAGTCCTGTGTCAGCAAGCAGGAATGTGAAGCCCGGAAAGGGCGGGCAAAGTCCAGCTGTGGGCAGTTAATTTCCTACCTAGGTCACTTACACACAGCCTTTTGAGATGATCGGTATGCTCTTAGAAGCTTCTCAGGGAGTCCCACGGAATGTGGTCATTGGTAGCCAACCCCTGCCCCTCTCTCAGGACTCTTTGGCAAATCTCTTACATCAGAGAATTACCTGGAATCTCTCCCAAGCATCCAGAACAGGACAGTGCACGGAGGAACCACCCCAAAAAGCACGGAGAGAAGAGAGACAAGGAAGGAGAGAGGAAAGGCTGTGTGTTTCTTGCCTCTTCCTCTTTCTATGCTCACCTGGAAGAACTCGGAATTGGGAAGACCACAGGAAGGCTCCAAAGTCCCAGAAACCCAGGTGCAGGGCACAGAGAAGTTGTAAGACCCAGAGTCTTCAGAAAACTAACCTAATAATCTTCAGGGAGTGTCTGACTCAAACCACAGAGTCTCAGAGAGACTGAGAGTAAGGTCAGGTGTTCCCATTTTTCCCCAAAGTTTCAGCAGACGCGTGGCTGCCAGCCTTCCTCCTGAGCTTCCCCCCGGCTCAGTCTATAAGGTGCTTGCTGGAGAAATCCCTGTCAACAAACTCAAGGGGAGGATTCCCCTGAAGGGTCACTAATCACTCCACCTTTTGAAGAGAAAAGGCACATTTATTTAATGGGTCCATGCAAAGCATGACATTTCCGATGCTGAGAAGAGAGGCTGACTTCTTCCTCCTCTTTGACATCTCTCAGAGGAAACTGCCCTTTGCTTTGTGGGCAGCCCCTGCCCTCTGGCCCAGGAACAACCATTTCTGCTCATTCCTAGAATGCCCTTCTTGGCCAGCATCTGGAAACTGCTGCTTGGTGGCGGCACCTCCTCCACTGCTGGGTTTTGGGAGTCACTGTCAAAAGGAGTTAACTCTTCTTATCAGACAATCAACAAATACTCAAGCAAGTTTACTGTGTGTCGGGCCTATTGCTGGGCACTAGAAACATAAAAAGCACTCAGACTCCGTGCCCGTCCTCAAGCAGCATCCAGCCTAGCGGAAAAGCCAGTTGTATAGAGAATGTGATCAATGCTCGGATCCAGCGTGGAAAACATGCCACTGGGTCACTGGAGAGGGAAGACGTGCATGCAGGGAAGGCTTCCCAGAGGAGAGGATGCTCAAGCTAGATATGAAGAGTAAGTGAGAGTCCCGGGCTCACTCTGGAGAAGGGCACCCCTAGGGCCAGACCAATGGGAGCAAAGATGCAGAAGCAGGAGAGGGCACAGTGTGGGGCTCCAGGCGTCTGCACAGATGGCTATTCACAGCTGAAACCAGAGAAGAACGAGAGCTGCTGGGGCCTTGGGAGGCCGGGGAGGGTAGGATGTCTGGAGGATCCGTAATGCAAACTGCAAGTCTGAAAGGCCAGGATTGGCCATATCATTTAGAAATAGTTTCTGAAACTATAAGCACATATACAGATAGTAATGCCAAAGCCCAACACGTTAACCATCACCCAAGGACTGTCTCAAGTGGCAAGATGCATTATTTGAGGTCCAGTGAGGAGGGAAACTGCAGGCCGATCTTGCGTGTCTACTGCCATCCCTCTGCCCTTTGAGCTGATCCCGTATGCCCTGTAGCCCCGTTCCATCACATGGCCCCTGCCAGGAGGGGAGACCAGGCCGTCACAGTGGCCTATGATGTGGGGTCTATCCTTCCTATCACAGAGAAGAGGAAACTGCAGCCCAGAGACATATCCCAAGCCTCCCTCCACGTTGCGAGCCAAGACACACTGGCTTGAAGACTAGAAACTTCAGGCCCCAGGAGACTTCTCAGCTGGTCTGCACTGGTTCGCCGCAACGTCCAACTACCGGAATACTTCCTCAGCGATGGTAGGCAGCTGCCGCCCCAAGCCCCTCCGGGTGGTCTCGCCATCCCAGCTGCTCTGGCTCTCTTCTTGGAGTACTCCAGGTCTTCCCACCAGCCAGCAGCGATGAGGTGCACGCCTGGCCTGGCCAGCAGACCCAGGACCTTGCCCCACGCTGCGGCAAGCATGCATGCCTGTGCCTCGCCAGTTAAGGATATTTTGAGTATCACTTGCTCTGAACCCTTCCTGGGAGGCTCCCTACGAAGAAGCACACCAGAGAACTTTCACGCGGCTCATCGACTTCTCCATGTTAATGCCCAGTTCTCATTGTGCATGATCTGTTTTCTGGAAAGTTCTACCCGTGGTCATCACATGGGGCATCGGGAAACGCCACATTAGGGTCTCAGAGATATGCCCACAGTGCCCCCACATGCAGCCCACTAATGAGAGCAGAGAATTCCAGGTCCCCGTCCTGACGGGCTCCATGCTAACTCACGCAGACAGGAAGGCAACAGGGCAGGAAAGCAGCCTGCGAGGCTTTGGGCAATGAATCCAACAGAGGCCATAGCCCTGAGGGTTGTGCCCCAGCATGCTTGCCAGGCACAGGGAGCACATCTGGACACTCTGCCCGGGCCTTCGAGGCTCGTGAAGCCACTGATGCTGGAAGCGGGAAGAACAGTGGTGTGAGGGCGGCTGCTGGGGTGAGCAGCCCAGACAAGGGCTTGTCCAGCTGCTTTCGGTCCAGGGTCTTGGCAGAGCTGAGACCACACAATGGATGGAAAGAAAATGGGTGTGGGAGTGAAACAGACGTGTGCTGCTGCCCGGCCCCAGCCACGTCTGACGGCCTGCCTCCTCCAGGACCACACTGCTTGCGATTCCCAACTTCTGAGGCTGAGCCACTCGGCCGGCCCCTGCTGCACACTCACCGATGCTCTGAGACGCTGCTAGCTCTTTGGAGAAGCTAAAGCCCAGACCTCCCCCTAAGCAAGAACCCAAGACCCATCCCTGCTCCCTGGATTTATCCTAAAATAGCAGTAGAAGGGGTCACATGGCACAGTGGCTGCTGGAGGCCAAAGGGGCCTGGAGCTCCCACTGCAGGGGCTGGTCGAAGCCCGCCGAGGGGCAGACAGGGTCCCCGGGAACTGAGCTCACATCACTTAAGACCCCTTAGCCCGTTGCCCACGCGAAGCCATGTCTTCCCTGGAAGCAGCAGGTCTGCTTCCGGGTCCTCGCTTCGGGCATCTTTAGGGGTGTCTTTGCAGGAAAGCGGCAGAACCTTCTTGTTGCTTGTGGTGTTTTACTCAATTTGCCATATACTCCTCTTTCCTGTAGAGTTGAGCAGGCCGTGGAGAGTGCATGGGGAGGGGGCCTAGCTTCTGCACTGCAGTCAGTCCTATAGCCACTGCTATTTCTGCTTCTGCCTCAGGCCATGCTCAAAGCCAAAGCTCTGGGTGTTTGGTGCTGAGATCCAGAACCCAGTAATGAGGAGGAAGGGAGAAAGCAGGACAGACTGGCGGGCCCGTGTCCCTGGTAGCTACCTGCTGTGGGCACTAGAACCTGTGTATAAAGTTTATCCAGGGAACAGTCCAACTGGGCCTGTCCCCTGGCCCTCCTCCTGGAGTGTTCCGGAGATCCTTCTCTCCCCACTCCTGCGGAGCTCTTCACTCTCTCTGGACCAGACCTGCAGCCTGGCCCTTCCAGCCTCTGTCCTCTCCTGTGAAATGGAGCAGCCTGCCAAGGTGCTGTGTGGAGTCACTGTGGGGTCAGCTTTTAGAAGGATGAAGGCTAAGCATTAAATAATGGAGTGGGCCTTGCCGAATAGCCCAGATAAGAACTCTTAAAGGATGCTTCCTTTTCTTCCACCTCATTTATTTTTTTTAACAGCTTTATTGGGGTGTAATTTATATACCATAAAATTCACCCATTTCAAATGTACAATTCAGTGATTTTGAGAAAAATTTTCTTCTATGCTTGAGATGCCTTGTTGCCTGTTTTATTGGGGGCTAAAAAGAAGTGGCTAATTGAATAACCAGAAATGTACATTTTTCTTGTCGGCTCTCGGTAAACTCTTGCCTGCTGGCTGCCCAGGGAGAAGTCACCGTTATTCCTACTAAAGAGCCTGGTGCTTGGGCCCCGCTCGAGCAGCCCAGGCCAGTCCCACTGAGGCCCACCGCTGCAACACTACTGCTGAGGCCGGGCTCCCACTGCTACACAGGGATGGATGTCACCCTGAATGGCAGGTCACTCCGGGCTGCCTCCAGCTTGCCTTCTGTTCTGTCGTCCCCACAGCCCAGGACGTGTGTCTCCCTTCCCTCACCTTCCAACATCCAGCCTGGAGATCCAGCCAGCCTCTGTACCTCGGGCCCCAGCCACAGTGAAGCGCTGAGAACTTGTGGGAAAGAGCGGACCGAGAGGCAGAAGGTCTCAGCCAGTTCTCACCTCCAACACTGGGCAAATCTGCTACACTTTGGGCCCCCTTCCTCATCTGAGCTGTAAGATAGACCCAGTGTTTGGGTTTTATTTGGGGGAAAAAAAGGAGGACTTTAGCTCATCATTGTGGTGCTTTATTTATCCTGGAAAAGCAAGACTCTGCCTCTAATGGAGCTCCCAGGGGGAAATTTTCAGATTTTAAAAAACACCCTTTGATATGCTAAGGGCCCTGATAATAAGGAAATAAAATATTCTGCATAAGGTATTTCCCCTCTCTGTGCTTCTAGAGGTGCATTACAATTCGAACTAAAGGTCTTTTGCCAGCAGCCCTCACAATTAGGCTTTCTCTTCCAGGGATCCTCAGAACCCCTAAGAGAAAGAAGTGAAATCTGACAAAGGAAAGCTCGGAACTAATGAGAAGAAAGAAGCCCTGACAGTCTCAGGTCTGACACCATTAAAATCTCCTGCACAACGACTTTATTCATTGAGGCAAAGGCAGCTCTGGGAGAGCTTCCTCCAACACCTGAAGGGTGTTGTGGGGAAAGAGCGAGACTCCTACAGAAGGCTTCAGGTCCAGGTAGGAGAGCTTCCTGCAGGGGCTCTGGAGCGGGCTCTGCCCTTGAGCAGCTGGCTGACCTTGGTCAAGCTTGGGAGACTTTCTGAACTTGTGCTTGCTCCTCCGTTCCATGGGGACAATGGTATCTACTGCTAGTTCACCGCTAGCTCACCGCTAGCTCACTGCAGAGATGAAATGCAGAGGGGACCGGCAATAAAGTGGGAGTAGATTAGCTTTCCGCCATCAGGATGGCTGCGTGGTCTAAGGGGCTGCACCCAGGATCAGTTTCCTGCGGGTGTTGTGACAGATGAGCATGAATGGAGTGGTGGGAGACAACATAAATGTATTATCTTGCAGTGCTAGAGACCCAGCGGGCTGATGGGGTTTCTTGGAGATAAAATCAAGGCATTGGCACAGCTGTATTCCTCTCCAAATGTTCTAAGGGGGAATCCATTTCCCTGGATTTTTGAATCTTTGAATCCTCTCCAGCTTCTAGAAGCCGCCCACATTCCATGGCTCATGGCCCTCTTGGTCCAAGGCTGATGCCAACGACGATGGCTTGTGTCCACTTCACATGGCACTGCTCTGGCTTTCTCTTCTGATCCCCTCTTCCACTTCTAAGGAGTCTGAGATTACCTCGGGCCCACCTGGATCACCTAGGATGCTCTCCCTATTCTGAAGTCAGCTGACAACTACCTCCATTCCATCTGCAACTTTAATTCCCCACTGCCATGGAGGGTAATAAATTCACAGGTCCCAGAGATTAGCATGTGCACACCTTTTGGAGGGGTGGTCATTTTTCTGACTGCCTACTCTTTAATAAGAGTGCCATCACTGTGGGTTTTGCCATCAATAAAAAGAAAATTCTCATACTTTGCCCTCAGGGCTGTAGGGAGGCAAAGGAATGACACTAATATTTGTTGAGCATCAAGAATGTCCCAGCACTGCTCTCAGCACAGCGTCCTCTCATGCCTGACACTCCTGTGGCACTGCACACAGGGATAAGACTGGGGCTATCAGGCCAGGTTCTCCAAAGGAGCAGATGCACATGAATGTAGCAGGTGGCCGTGAGCTGTGCAAGGTCCTCATCCTTGACCTTGAAGCCACCTTGGCCCTGCCTCCCTCACACCCCAGCTAATGAACAACAAAGGAGAGTTGCAGACGGTGCAAAGCGGGTCCTGTGACCATCATCATTCTGCCCCTGGTTCTTCTCCACTTGCTCTGATTGAACTATCACAGTTTCCAACTGGCTCCTGACCATTGGCCTTGCCTCCCACTGTTGTGCTTTGGCCTAGGAATTGGCATTTGGCTACCCAACTCTCTGGGCTTTCAAAACTCTCTAAAAGCTGTAGTTCTATTGTTTTGGGGACGGGGGTAGGAGAGGGGGATATCCTCTGAAAATCTGATGAAACCTGGTAATACGCACCAGAAAATGCACATTGAACACACACACAGAAAAATCTGCCTTCAATTTCATGGGAGCCACGAGTGGTAGCATGATGGAAAGCAGGGGTTGGCAAACTTTTTTCTGTAAAGACCAGTATTAAATATTTCCGGCTTATGGGTCACGTGGTCTCAGTCATAACTACTCAGCTCTGCTGTGTACGGAGAAAGCATAGCCCTAGAGGCTGGGTAAATGAGTGGGTGTGGCTGTGCTCCAAGAAACCAATTGATAAAAGCAGGCAGCAGGTCAGATGTGGCCTGTGGGCTACAGTCTGCCTGTCCCTGGTGTAGCCGGAGCCCAGACTGTGGATCCTGCTCCTCCACCTACTAGACGGATGAGTCTTAACTGCTCTGTGCCTCGGTTTCCTCACTTGTAAATGATGATAACAATTTCTGCTTCATAGAGTTGTAGTGAGAAAAGTAGGAGTAAATCTGCATCAAGCCCTCACCAGTAAGCTCGGTGAAGTGTCAGCTAGGGACTGTCTGCTGGTCAAAGCCTCCACCTCCTGGAATCTGGCTTTGATATATCTCTCTAGCTACTCTCAGTCGCTGGTATCTGCCTCATGGGACACAACCCCTGCCGAACTCAGCCCCAGCCAGGAAGGACAAAATGTAGTTATGATTCTGGATGTCCAAATCCCTACAAACAAGATGCTGGGCAAGGCCAGGGATAGAGAAATCAGGCCCCAAGCCCTGCAAGGGCTGGCAATGGTTAGGGAAAGCAACCCCCAACAGGTGGGATAGGATTCAGGAAGGTGGCAAGTCCTCGCAAAGAACTAGAGAATGAGCTGGGGGTCTAGGGAGAAGCACCATTATTTCTGTCTGGGCTGACATGGCCGGCGAGGAATGGGATTTCGTCGGACCTGGGAGATACTGTATGCCGACCTCTCACAGCCAGACAGAGCCCATGCCATCTCTGGAGCTGAGCCTGCACAGGGCAGGGTCTGGGCCTCGGTGTGGTCAAGCTCTACGCTGAGAGGGCCCAGCAGGCTGGGGCAGCCAGAGCTCAGTGTCTGTGTGCACACACTCATGGAAACCCAAGAGGACGTGATTCGCAATTATGCAGAATGGAACCTTCCATTAAAGGTCCAAGTCTTTATGCTCCAAGCCAACCATATAAAGAACATGTGAAAAACTCAGTTTAAGGAGGGACAAATGTGTGTATCTTAGGAACCAGGATTTATAGGTGCCATTATGAGCTACTTTAAAACAACCCTTTAAACCTAGAGTTCTGCCTAGGAGATATAATGAACTCCGAAGCACATGCCATCATTTTTTTTCTGAGAGCTGACAGCCTGGAGTTGAGCACCCAGACTTCTAAATATACACCTCACTGTTCACACATAAAACACAGTGTTTCCACACATCAATTTCTTGGAATGAACTAGCAGGTCGACCCTGATGATGTTCAAGTGGCATGCATCTCCCGGCACAGATATACCGATAGGAACACCTGGACTCGGCAGGGAGGAAACGTGGTGCCTTGCACTAGGACAGTCTGCAGCCTGACCCACCGGACGCCTGCAGTAGCTGCACCTCCGAGGTGCTGGGACAGCTTGGGGAGAAGTCCTGGCTTTGGGAAACCTGTAGCAGGAAGGAAGCCGGGAACGGTGTGTGTACCTGTCCTCTGGAATACTCCCTCCTCTCCAGCCTCAGCCTCTCCATGGTACTCTGAAACCTACAGCATCATCCTTCTGGTCGTTGAGGAGCAGCCCCGTGCTGGAATGCAGTGGCTCCCAATGTTAGTGAGCATCAGGCTTACCCAGAAGGCTGGTGGAATAACAGATTGTCTCTGGGCCCCACCCCTGGAGGTGCTGACTCAGCAGGTGTGGGGTAGAACCTGAGAATATGCATTTCTAGCAAATTCCCAGGGGGTGCTGAGGCTGCTATTTGGGGCCTAGGAACCAGGCTGGAGAAGTGACTAGAGTGCCAGGTCTCCTTCCAGTCTGGCTCTGCGGCTCAGGCTCTCCATGAGTGGGCAAGTCCCCCCTTCTCTTTAGGTCTCAGTTTTCTCCTGGGTGAATGCGAGGGGTGGGGCTGGCAAGATGAACTCAGGTCCTAAAATGCAGTGATTCTAGGGTGTTTCAAATCACAGATTCTGGCTCACACAGGGACTGGTGGCTTCCACTTAGAGGCAGAATGGTCAAAGGAACCCTTCTACCTCTAGCTCAACTCTTATATCTTATAAATAAACAAAGTAAAGTCCAGAGAGGTTAAATGACTTGCCCAAGGTCACACAGATCAGTAGCAGCTGATTCTTAGGGAAAGGAGAAAATGCCCCCAAAGGCCCTCATTCCCTGCTCAGGGCTCCCTCTAACCCTCACGAGGATTCTGCCACCAACTCAACCAACGAGGATCTCCAGTACCTCGGAGGCAGCCAAATCCCAGAGCCTGAGCCTTGGGCAAACCAGTGAATCCCCCTACAGAGACCCCTCACCCATGCTGGTGTCTGGATCCAGATCTAGAGAAGCACCTGCAGCCCATATGTCAGGCCGGCACAAAGCTCCGAGGTGCTCTGCGGGTGTGGACGGAGAGGACATTAATCATAAGGTCTAGGGACGATTAAACCAGGCTCCCAGAGGAGGGTAGCGTTCCTGATTTTCTGGATTATCACCAGCTGTATCCTCTCACATGGGCACACACAGCTACAAACACACACACACACACACACACACACACGCACACACACACACAATCACAGAAGGTCACAGCAGCCTGTCCTGAAAACAGATTCCTCTAGTCCCAAGCCACTGATCACCACATACAGCAAGACCATTAAAAATATGTCATTTCAAAGACAAGAGAACACTTGTAAAAACAAACTTTCAAGAAGAAATATTACGGGGCTCCACTCTGGTTAAACAGCCCCCATCTGAGTCCTTCAGTGCAATTTACAGCGGAGAGGGATCTTCGGGGCTAGGGCGCTGCTGGGTTCGCTCTGTTCACAGGCAATGGAGGTCCCGAGGCTGGTTGTGTCATCAATTCCAGCAGCTGTTGGCTTGCTGGGTATCTGTTCATTATTGTCCTTGGCCATAAATCTCCCAGGCCTGGCAGCTGTGCCTGTTTCTCAGTGAAGAGAAGTGGATTTGTCCTTCGGAAAAGTTAACATGTAGGCCCTCCCAAACCCAAGCCCCTGGCAGGACCCAGAAAGGCTTTGAATCTGTGTCAAAGAAGCCATCAAAGGAAATAGGCCATTTTCAAACGAAATCCATTTCTTGAGCATGACGGTAAAAATATTTATCAAATGAAAGATGTGAAAACCTTTCTGATGTCTCAATGCTCTGTATTATGAATGCGGCATGTGTCCAGTGGAATGTGTGCAAAAAAAAAAAAAAAAAAAAAAACAGTCATGCGTATGATTTTGATAGTGGGAAAAATTAGTCCTTTCCATCTGGAAAATTCTTAATTTACCAACCCAGTTGTGCTGGATGGGCACAGGAGGCCAAGGAAAGAGGCAAGCCTGGCATTCAGCCAAACAAAATCAGCAAAGGCTTTGGACAAAGAGACTCAGCATATCCAGGCCACAGGGAATAGGGGTCCCACGCTTAGCTGTCTCTGTCAGCCATGGCTTTGGCCAGCATCCACACTCATACCTCATGTGCAAGGTCAGACAAGGCCATGTCAGTGGGTCTCAGGATCATCCACAGTGTCTGAACTTTCTTCAGGGAACTTCATAATCATGACTGTCTGCCCCAACAAGGGATTTTCAAAGTGCATGATAAAGCTTGTTTTCATGCCCCAGAAAGGATTGTGAGGGAGCAAGCCAGCCCTCCTGAGAGACCCAAGTCTCCTGGGCTCAGCTCTGAGGATAAGAACTCTGCTCAGAGATTGGACCCTGAGGTTCTACTGCTATACCATGCCTTGAGGTTGGTGGGTGACCAGAGAGGGCACTCAGAAGCACAGTCTCCCATGTGCCCATGAGCATGTCCTTGTCTTTAGAAAAGAAAGGCCCCTAGCTCTAATTCCCTTTCTTTCTGGGCAAGTAGCTCAAACAGAAGCTGCCTAACAGGTCCTAATACAATGAAAGACACATTCGCCTGCCCTACCTTTTCTGGGTAACCACAGAGAGGCAAAGATTAAACTCCATGCATTTGGAGCTAGAGATGAAAGTGAATTCACGTATTCAACGAATTTTCATCAAGGTGCAGCTGTGCAGAGAGAGAACCTTGGTCTAGTAGTGAAGTACAAGAATTCTGAGGCCACATTGTCAGAGTTTGGAATGTGGCTTCCTGACTTACTAGCTGTGCGGCCTTGTGTAAATCACTTGCCCTCTCTGTGCCTCAGCTTCCTAATATAGAAAATTGGGGATAATCCTAATATCTGCTTCCTTGTGGGGTTATTGTGAGGACTGAGTAAATTAATAAAAGAGTCCCTTGTGTTCTATGTGCCACATAATCATGGGCAACTCTTACTACTGTTATGGGTCAGGTCCTCTGCTGGGTGTTAGGGATAAAATTGTGAACAGAAACAGTGAGGAGTTGTTGAAGTGGCTACTTCATGCTTCTAAGCCTTACCTACAAGTATCTGGTTCACAGGGTAAATTAGAATGCAAGGCTCCTCTACCCTCCCTAAAAGGATGGAAGAGACCTAGAGCCCACATTACCCTGGGATGAAGGACCTTGGGATACCCAAGAAAGGTCTGTCTCTGCTCCTGGCTCTCTACCTCTTTCCTGCTAAGATCCAGGGAGGAAGAAAAGTCCAAAAAGCCACATGGGCATAAAGGAGCCTAGCACCATAATGTGAGTGCCTCTATAACCAGACTGATCACCTCCGGGCTTGAGAGGTATGTGAACAGGTGGCGATTTTTCCTGCCAAGCTGGTCACACTGTGCAGGCCAGGTCCAGGAAACAGCACAGTCAGTCTGCAGGGGACACCAAAGACTCCTCCCAACGTGGGGGTCAATCCCCCAGGCTGCCTTCTGCTCCTGAGGATCATAACCCAATGGCCACGACACCTTGGCAATCACAGAAACCAATTGGGAAGCACAGCTGGAGTAGGGACCTGAAGGCAGTCTGCATGAACCAGAGAGGCCTGGAGGTGACAAGCCTCTCCACTGTTGGGAGTAATCAAGGGGAGGCCTCTAGACTTCCTCACACACCCATATTGCTCACCTTGTACAAGATACACCATGGTTAACTCCCTGGATCATGGACTTGGACAAGGCAGCTCCTGCTAACCTCCTCTCCTCTCACAGCCCCCAATAGGAGGAATGTTCCTGCTGCTTGTGTGCTGGTCACTGGGCTCTCTCGAGGGGAGGGGCTGACCCTGCCCAGTGGTCCTGCCTTCCTGAGCCCTCCTCTCCATGCATTATTCACCAGGTCAGTGCAGAGCCCAGCAGTTGGAAGATTCCCCTATACAGATGTGAGGCAAAGTGAGAGCCTGAAAGGACCCCAGGAACACATCCATCCAGACCAGCTCTCAGCCTCTACTGATCATAACTCACAGTAGGACCGTATCTCACATGATGCCAATATGCACATGCAAATAGGCATTAGGGAAACCACAAGTTAAAAAGCAGTCTTTAGTCCTATGTGGGACTAATTCTGGTATATCCTATTTTATTCTATGATATTCTATTAAGAAAGAACGCTGGTTATGACCTAGGACATTGATTCCATGACCTACTAATGGGTTGGGACCCACATTTTAAAAAACATGGATCTAAAAGGGCTAGTATCCAAAATCTACAAAGAACTTATCTAACTCAACACCCAAAGAACAAATAATCCAATTAAGAAATGGGGAGAGACATGAACAGACATTTCTGCAAAGAAGACATCCAGATGGCCAAAAGACACATGAAAAAGTGCTCCACATCACTTGGCATCAGGGAAATACAAATCAAAACCACAGTGAGATACCACCTCACACCAGTCAGAATGGCTAAAATTAACAAGTCGGGAAATGACAGGTGTTGGCGAGGATACAGAGAAAGGGGAACCCTCCTACACTGTTGGTGGGAATGCAAGCTGGTGCAGCCACTCTGGAAAACAGCATGGAGGTTCCTCAAAAAGTTGAAAATAGAGCTTGCCTACAACCCAGCAATCGCACTACTGGATATTTACCCTAAAGATACAAATGTAGTGATCCGAAGGGGCACGTGCACCCCAATGATTATAGCAGCAATGTCCACAATAGCCAAACCATGGAAAGAACCTAGATGTCCATCCACAGATGAATGGATAAAGAAGATGTGGTATATATATATATATATACTATGCAGCCAATAATAGAAACGAAATCTTGCCATTTGCAACGATGTAGATGGTACTAGAGGGTATTATGCTGAGCGAAATAAGTCAATCAGAGAAAGCCTTTTTTTCCACTTAAATACATTTGAATTTTACATTAAAAAAAACATGGATCTAGATCAACGGAGTGCAACCTTTTATAAATCAATGTCCCCTTTTCATAAGTCTTAAAATCCTCACCCTCCTTTCATATTACTTGAAATTTAAAATAAAATAATTAAATATCCCAAATGAAAACTAATAAAAGCAACAGGCATTTGGAATATGTTTTTTCAAAAGTATGTATGCAACCTAACCCAACTGTCCCAAGATTTTGATATGGACACCACCACCAAAGGAGAGAAGGGGCTCCCCACTGAAAATAACTTAGCTAGGACAGTGGTTTCCAAGAGCTTCTGTGGAGCCCCTTGAGGAGGGTGGACCCTCACTGGGGGTATGGGAAGTCTGAAGCCCCTCTCTCCCCCTTTCCCACAACAGCTTTAATTTAGTCTACTTATACACTAGAATTTTGTATGGGAAACCCTTTAAAGGAAGGGTCAATGGCTAAAGGTGATTAAAACCTCAAGCTGGTGAATTTATCCATGTCATTTCCCAGGGGAAAGAATGAGGCTAAGTCATTCATTCCACCAGTAAGGTTCAGAGACTTGCTGAAGATGGCAACAGATAAGGCAAGGCTGGGGCAGAAGTGAGAGTGAGGAGGACAGGACAGGTGGTAAAACCTGGACTGTATTCTCCACCCTTCAAACTGATTCAAAAAGGCCTAACAATAAGGACACCCACAGATCAATGAAGAGGCTCAATTCCTTGACTATGGGGTTAGATTTCTAGAAGACTCAGGGTGTAAAAAGTCTCCCCTCTTGGGAATCAGAAGCCTTTCTTAACAGCTACATGTATCTTTGATTAATAAAAGATGGGGAAAAAATTGATCATCTCTGGACAGAGGCAGTGTGCTTAGAGGAAAGCATCTTCCTCACCTGGGGCCCAAGAGGAGAGAGGCTCTAGATGGAGAGAGGACAGGATACGTGTGTGTGCCCACCAGCCACATATACTCCGGGTGCTCACAGTGGGGTAGGGAGGGGGGCTCTGCTGGCTGTTGCACTGATAGGGAGAAGTCTATGCTGAGTGTCAAGCCCATGGTGCTTGAGCACCTGCTCCATCAGCTGCTGCAGCCCTAGGGGAGATCACCTACCACTTGATAATCAGAACTGTCCCAGAACTGCTCATTCTGGCTGTAGCTGCCGCCCTCTCTCCTTCAGACAGACTTTTATGACCCAGAGCCAGACAGGAGAGGCAAGGCCACAGACAGTCTTCTTGGGGCTCCCAGCAAACTGCTCCCAACACGGCAGAGACGGCCCTGCCGATGTGATGGCCAGACAGAGGCATTTGAAGGGGACCATGTCCTAGACTGAACCCAGGCCCGAGCCAGTCGTAAATGTCTCCGAGGGTTGGAGTCAGCCCAGGATACATACCCGCACATACTGCACATATACATGCGGGGCACAGACAGGCAGCACCCCTGAGGACACAGCTCACTCCAAGTTCTCAGCCCTGGCTGCACATTAAAGCCACCCAGGGAACAAAACAACAATAAGCCTAATGATGCCCAGGACTTGCCCTAGACTAACCAAATCAGAATATCTGGAGGTGTCATCCAAGCATTTGTTTTTCCTTTTTCTTTAAGCCCCTCTTTATTCCCCAGGTGATTCCAGAAAGCAGCCAAGATTTAAAATCACTAGGTTGGGGAAATGGTTTATAAAATTCAGTGTATACATAAGAATCCATCTTGAAAATCTGGTAAAAATACAGATGTACCCCAAGATGGCCCATCTCCCAGAGATTCTGCAGCAGAAGGTCTGGGGCAGGCATAAGAAAGTAGCTGCCCCTCCCTAATCAATAGAACTTCAAATCAATCCAAAGCATCACAAATCACAAATAACAAGCAACCCTGAATGTCTTATCCTCTGAACCAATACTATAATCCCTTTGTATACCATCAATGCCTTCTCTCCCATGTAGTAGTATATTATCATTCCCCCTTTCACACAGCCTTGTAGAAGTTTCGGAACTGATGACTGAAAGGTCGGTTTTCCTCCTTTGGGCATCATTATGTCTCATTTTCCTAAGGTCAGTATCTAACGGCCACTTCATGATAAAGGGCTCTTTGATATACACATGGGATGGGAGTGGGGCAGACAAGGAGGTCTGTCAAGGACCTGGTCTGTGGTGGCCCCAAACCCCTGGCTGGTAAGCCCAATCCTCCTTCCTTTGTGCTGTGCAGTTTCATAAATAGCCAAGTCTTGTTTTAAGATTCTGAGTCTTTTCTCTATGCCACAAAATCTTTAGGCAGTTCTAATGCAGTGTTCCCCGGAACACACTTCGAGAAACAGAGTGGGTGAGGCTAGCCCACAGGAGGGTTGCTGGGGAATCAAAGCGGTGCCAGGTTGGGGGATGGAGGACCTCATAGGCTTTTCACAGAGGCCCACTTCCCTGAGTCAGCTGTAGGGAGGATTGTCGGGCCTGGAGGCTTGTTCAAACAGGAGCTCCAGAAACCAAAGGACACTTGGCTTCAAGAATCCCCGGCTTAGTGCACAGCCATGACTGACGGGGTGCGGTGCACTCCCCAGGTGTTGTGATGGGGAAGGGTTTCCTACTGCTGCAGGAGGGAAACCCAGATGAGGCCGCCAACGAGCTCACACTCCAGCGGGAGGTGAGACAGGGAAACAGGTGAACCACCGTTCCACACTGGGCTGCCTCGCAGCTGGCTGGACAGATGAATGATCAGACAGACAGACGGTCATACGGCTGAAGCCAGGGTTTCATAGGGAGGGTGTTGGACACAACGGTGATCTCTTGAGAAGAGCCACCGGAACTAAGCACTTTTTCCATCCCTGTGAATAAGCCAGCTCGGAGGATTTTATTTTGGGGATCCCAGGAGCTGGAAAGAGCAGCCTGAGCTGCTATAAACACAAAGGAGTGAGTCTGCTTTCTTGCCTTTGTGAACATCTCAGACAGTGCAGAGCTAATGAAGGCCCCAAAACATGGTCCCAGACTGTTCCTAGGGACTTCACAGAGGGAGCAGATGAAAGGCGTCAGGACAGTTCTGAAAACCTGTCCCTCATTATAAGCAGTTCAATACCTCAAGGCAACATGCAGGCTCCACTGTCTCCATCTGCATCATGTCCCAGACTGTTCCCTGGGAGCCCAGAGAGGAAAGGTCCCCAGAGGCAGGTGGGGCAGCACTTCCCCTCCAGCACCTCTGAGACGTGGTCCTAAGACCCCCGAGCAGCCAGATTCCCAAGCCCAAGGGCCTGCCCTGCCCTGTACTAGCTGCATTACCTCGAACTCCTAACCCTCCGAGCCTTAGCCTCCTCATCTCTGAGATGGGACATGGTAATTACACTTGCCCTCTGCCACACAGGGTTTGTGTATGTGTTGAACGCTGTGTTTGTGCCCATTTTATTCTCAGCATATCTAGAACAGTCTCTTCGTGCTCCTCAGCCAGGTGCAGGAGTGGCATATCTGACCCTTCCCCAGAAGTAATGGGACAGCAATCTACAGCAACAGGGAGATCCTCTTCCCCGACACCTGAGGGATCTTGTTCTACAGATAACAGAACAGATCTTGTTCAAAGATCCACTCAGAACTCATCTAAAACTCAGTTTAGTTAACCAGCAGGACTGGGAGGAATGTCCCAGAGGGAAGCCTACTGAATGCGTTGCCATGATCATATCTTTTACTGGGTACGACACCAATCACTAAGGCGGGAATGGGGTCAAGCAAGGTCCAGCTGAAGGTTCTTGTCCTTTGGGGAGCCTTCCTTGATCTCCCAACTCCTCATTTGCTCCTTTAAACTCTGCTGTCCTGTGGCTGTGTACAGGAGTCTGCCTCTTGTTGGCTAGCCTATGACTCACGTTTCTGTCCTGGCCCATCGGTGGGAACTTTCAGCTCATCAGATGATGGGAAGAAGCCCACGCTCTCCATGCATCTCACTTTCTACCACTAGGAAATGAAGAAGGCACTGTCTTCCACACAGTTTGCTGGGTAAGAGACCACCTCATAAACCCTGTCATTCTTCTGGTCTAGGCTTGGGGACCGTGACAGGATGACTATTCCTTGGCAAAATGTTGACCCTTTCATCTTTATCTAACTCCCTTCTCCTCCTTGACTGCTCGAGGTGTTGGCAAACACAGGGAATGGACTGAAAGACCCGTTCAGACCCTGCTAGTGAGGTTGCTTGGCAGATTCTCGGACTCCTTCCTTCCTCCAGAGCGCTGCTTCCTGCCTCTGTGAGTCCTATGCTTGCTCTGTAGCAGCATGTCCCCAACAGGCCTGTCCCCACAACTGAAGAGCAGGAATGATCTGCAGGTGCCGTGGAGGGCCCGTGGTGCCTCCTTGGTCTCCAGCCACCTACGGCCCAGGATACAACTTCTGTGCTCTGTGGGATGCTTTCCCCTTCCATGTGCCCACCCTAAAAACCTTTGCCTGGGAGTCAAATGTCCCACCAAATGACTTCTTGATTCCTGACATCTACACTCAAGAGCCCTTTCACCTCAGGCACTCGCTCACCTGCGTCTTCATCGTCTTTCCATCATCCATGCAACCCTGTGTCCTGTCTCCTCAATCTAATACAATCTTTCCTGGGTTCCCCACATCCCATCCTCTCACTTTCCCCTTTTTCAGTTCTAGTCTTCTTGTGACATAAGTCTACACTGTCTGCCCCTCCCCATCCATTGTTACAGTTGGTTCTCTACCCGCCTCATGGTTCCAATGGTTCCCTGAGGGAAAGTGCAACAGTCGTCCGGTGAATGAATGAATGAATGAATGGGCAAATAAACAGCACTCAGATAAGTCACTGCCCACTCTGGGCCTTATTTTCTCATCTGTCAAACAGAGAGGCAGGTAGGTCTGGTCCAGCTCTGACATGGCATTGTTCTGGGGCTTTCCACTTCATGCCATCACGGCAGGAAGGTGGTAATTCGCTGCTCATCATGGTGCCGGTGGTGAGGGTAGCAACATTCACCCCAGGCTAGCTTTTCCCTACTGTGACTCCCTGGTCCTCTCTTAGATCCCTCTTTCCTTTCCCTTTGTGCAACACACCAGCCCTGCCGTCAGATCTTGAGCTTAACTGAAATGACGTTTATAGCATCCCTAGCACTGGGCATGGCACACGAAAGAAGAATCCTTGTAGAACCACACTGCATAAGGAGACTGAAGTGTGGAGTTCAGTAGCCTGCTTGGGGACACCCAGCAAGAAAACAGATAAGCAAGAGCCAAACTCTGGGATACTTTTCTTATGGCTCTGCTTGACCCAGGGCCCATTGGCCTCTTGAGCTCCTGCCCTGCCCTGGCCCTGACTGCATGTCTGTTTGACAAATAAAACGGCTTTGCAGCCTGACTCCCTCCATCAGCAGCACAGCTGTCCAGGAGTCGCGAAGGGTCTAGCCAAGAGTTCCCGGCCAGTGCAGGGGACATGGCTGAGCAATAAGGAAAACAGCAGCGGTCTCAGCAGAAAGCCACTTGTGGGAAGCAATTTGTGCTTTATTTGGGGTTTGCTTGTAAGATAAGTAGGTTTCTTTGGAGTGTGCAGCAAGGAAAGAATGAGGGTATCTATCTCACACTAGGAGCAGCTGATAGCATCCAGATCTGATGGGAGGACAGGGCTCTAGTGTCTGGAGATGGGCCATGTTTCCCACTGCTCTGCACTGCCTGGCTGGAGCAGAGAGAGGGATCCGTGGGGCCCCATGCCAACACCCAGCTGTCAGACTCTGGCACAGGGCAGGCTCGCAGTGGAAGGCAAGAGGGGGTGCATGGGAGTGGGGGTACATTGGGGGCAATCTTTCCCTCATTCTCTCTCTGACCTGATGTATTTCTCAGGGCTGTCCTTCTCTGTCCCCAGGAAATCCAACTGAAATCAGTTCAAGTTGGGTCTATTCAGGAAGGGGAGAGGCACTAAAATATTAACAGTTATTTCTGGGTCATTCATTTGATGATGATGATTAGTTCTATAATGAGAAACCAGTGACAAGTGACACTCTTAAGTACTTACTGAGCTCCTACTGAATGCACAGAGTGGAGCATAGATTTACACTTGTATAACTGAATCTGATTGGAGGGATGAAACTAATAATTAAGATGTGTAATTAAATTGAATTCAGCGATGCTCTGTTTGTAAAAACCCCAATTATGTGCCAGACAATGTGCTACGTATTTTCCTGCTCATTATGTCGTCTTCAGAATACCCCCAAAGGGTAGGAATTACTATCCCCGTTTTATTGACAAAGAAACTGAAGTCACATGGTAAGGAGGGGGCAGGGTGCCGCCCATGTCACCCACCTGCTCACCTGACCCTATTCAGTGCCACTTTCCCTAATACAACCCCAAAACCCAACTGGCCCCAAACAAGACACTCTCAACCAATCTCTGGTACACACAGGCCCAGAAAATCCTCGGAATCACCCAGAACATTACTGAATAAAATTAAGTGGAACTCAATAGGGCTACTGTCCCTTATTTGACTATCTCTGTGCAAAATACTCCGAGGTAGGCGTTTGCATGAGTAAAAATGTATTTATTGAGCAATCACATGAAAGAGCTTTAGGCCCAGAATGCTCTTGTATATAATTTTATTTTATAAATACAAACCCAGGCTTATTCAAAGGTTTAGAATGAAAAATTAGCCTTTCAATGGAAAAATCTGCATTTCAATATAAAGGTGTCTTAGTTATTCACCAGAGATGCAAGCTTCAATTAATTCTTTATATTTAGCATTTAGAAAGCCTGAGGATTCCAGAAGGCTCATTTCGGGCCTGAAGGCGGCAGAGTGAAGTATGAGAGCATCACTTTCAGCATCCTGAGTACCATTTCTAAAGTAAGTCTCCAGGGACAACCACATCAGGGCTGTCTTTCTGTAAAGCCGAAGTGTGTGTGTGTGTGTGTGTGTGTGCACGCGTGCGTGTGTTTGGGGGAAAGAGAGAAGTCCAAGAATGGATGGGTGGCCGGTTAAGGGTTAGTGAGGAGTCCAGGAGGAAGTGGCTTGGATGAGGCCAGTAGTTGAAGACAGGAAGGGGTACCTGGAGTTAAGGTATATTTTGAAGTAGACACTCCTAGTTTTAAAGTGAAGTAAGGGTAGATTCATTCATTCATTCAACAAACACTGAAGATCAAGAAGTGGGAGGCTCCCAAGCACGGAAAGGGTTGCTGGAGCAGAGGCAAGACTTTGGAGCAGAGACCTGGGATTCACCATGACTATGTACATAGACAGTGATCCACGATCAGGGAAAAGACATTGCGCCCATTCGCCAAACAAATATAAACAGGCTACTAAACACCATGTAGATTTCAACTTTCTCCCATTTCAATTTTAGCACAACAAAGACAGTAACCGAACAAGATCTCTGTCTTCTTTTTCTTATAATTCTACTTTGTGTCATTTCTCTGGGAGCTTTCTACCTGCATCATAAGTCTCGTTATCATATTACATCACTGCATCTCAAATAGTTGATAATTATCATATTTCTAGAGCCCGTTAACATCCACTTCCCGCAGTGATATCTTTCTAAATCTCCATGTGAGTCACTTATTTCATTTTTTTATGAAGATCACAGGTAGGTGCTCGGTGGAAAAACAATCATTAACCTCATTAAAACAGCAGGGTGAGAAGCTAAGAGCATGGCTTCTGACATCCTGAGAGTTTGGCGTTGCAACTCCTGAGACCCTAAATTGAGTTTTGTGCCTTTTAGTCATAATGAATGTTAAAATCCAAAAGTGTACTTTAAAACAAAGTCTTCGAAACTTGCCCAGGGGCTCCCCGAACTTGTCACTTATGCTCAGTAGGGCACTTTCCGATATTGCTAGCTGTGTGGATGGCTGTTGTATCTGCCTAACATTTATTTATTGCATTTCGGAAGATGCCGAGCCTTGGGCAGAGGGACATTAGAAAAATGGAAAAGTACCAGCCTGAATCTCTCAGCCCCAGAAGCCCTTCTATAGAGGGCACATCAAGTGAAACCAATACCCAGTGGCCTTCTGGATCATCACTTATGGTCCACATGATTCTGCCATGTGGGTCTCCTGACTCCATAGAATTGCAAACCATGCAGCCCCTGAGTCCACTGTTTATACAAGAGAAAAAAACAAGCACCAAATCCAGGAACAAAGTTATGGAGCCATGGTTTTCATGGTCCATTTCATTCTCTAATCTCAAGAGTTTCTTTCCTATACAGGGAGATGGTTCATAATGATAGAAATATGGACATGGAGAACCTGAAAGTGACTTCTCTGTTCAGCTTCCCCATCTTGTCCCCTGGAGATTGTCATTTCTCAACATATGAGTTCAAGAATCATATGTTCCCTTCCTATCTGCCAGCCAGGTCCATGGAAGTCAGAAATCAATTAGCTCAGTCCTCCCCTCAAACCAGCTGATAACACTAGCTCAGTGCCAGGTTCTGCTGGTAGCAATGGAATTAGGGTCATCTCAACGTCAATAACAGTATAGAGAAGTGGCCCCTCAGAGTCATGTTCCCCAGGATTCCAGACCCTTCCCCTTGTAATAGCTGACTTATTAGGACTTAGAACTGCTCAGACCAGGGATATGTATTTTTGTTGTCCCTCTGTGTTTTCTCCTGTGGTTACTGAGGAATACTCAGAGCCGGGGAACGTGATTCCTCTTGGGTAAACAGAGCAAAGTGGACACATTCAGAAGACAGAAATTTCTCCCATAGCCTATAAAATTGAAGACAATAAATAAGCAGATAAAATGTGTTTCCTGTGACTCTGGAGGTGCCGTGCCATCCTCCTTTATAGGCTCCTAAAGCATCACTCAGCATACTTACTCTGCTATTGACAGCTCTAGCGACAAGGCTGAGCTATCAGCTCACTAATTGGAATGTCCTTTTTCAGGAAACTCTCTGAAGGAATTAAATTCCAGCCTCCCGCTGCCTCTCTTCAGAGGTGCCTAGATATTCAAGATGGCTCTTCCATAACACCTTTGGCGTGGTGAAACACAGGTACAAGGAGGGCTATGAAGAGGAAGAAGGTTAAGCTGGGAATTTTCACTAAGGCATCAAGATAGGATGGATGCCAGATACACAAGGGAGTTCTCAGACCGACCAGGAAGTAAAACTTTAAAGAGGGTGATTGGAAATTGATTAGCAAATCACCCAGATTGAGAGGATATAGGACTGATTTATTAAAGATTAAGGAGAAGATTTGTGAAGAGGATTTCTGCGTTGGAGTCGGCCTTGAGAGGAAAGGTTGGATGCACTAGCTTCGTGGGAGAGGCATCAAGGGAACCCAACTACAGAATTGATATGTGTCCCTCAAAGCTGGGGACACTACTTCAGTCGGGGAAGTCGTAGTTTCCTGTCCCAGCAGGGGAGTCTCCAGAAAACTCACAAAACCTATAATAAAGAGTCATCTTCTGTGTCTGCTAGGCCCACAAGGCACAAAGCCATCTTAGGATCAGCCAAGTCAGAGCCATCCCTGCACCTTTTCCCCCTCCTACTTTCTAGAATGGTGAGAAAGCACAGCTAGTAAAGAGGAAAAGAGAAGCAAGGAAAGTATCAAGCGGCGCCACACTCCCTTCCTTGGATAGCTGAGCCTTTGGAGAAGAATTAACATCAAGTAGAGTTTGAAGTTTTACTGATTCTATAGCAGCGGGATCTCTTAATGAGTGAATAAAGACTGTGTTTTGGTTTTAACTAATCAGAAAGGATGAATACCTAACTTTTGTATCAACATGGACGGGACTGGAAGAGATTATGCTAAGTGAAATAAGTCAAGCAGAGAGAGTCAATTATCATATGGTTTCACTTACTTGTGGAGCATAAAGAATAAAATGGAGGACATTAGGAGAAGGAAAGGAAAAGCAAATTGGGGGAAATCGGGGGCGGGGGGGAGACAAACCATGAGAGACTGTGGACTCTGGGAAACAAACTGAGGGTTTTGGAAGGGGGTGGGTGGGGGACGGGCGAGCCTGGTGGTGGGTATTAAGGAGGGCAAGTATTGCATGGAGCACTGGGTGTGGTGCATAAACAATGAATCTTGGAACACTGAAAAAAAAAAATTAAATAAGAACTGATTCTTGCCCATTAATGAAAGAGAAAATCCTGGTCTTATTTGAATTTTCACCCCATAGCAGGGGAAGACTCACACCCATTGAGTACATTTAAAAGGACAGTGATAACAAGAAATAAAGATGCTCCTGTAATTATACCTCAGGGGTCCAAAGTACTTATCCCGAGTACCAGATCTACCAAGTCAGAGCAGAAGGAGAGGATTTATTTGATCATCCACGGTTGATGGCTAATTCTGCCACAAAGTCCTATAATTAAGAACTGATCCCTTTGGGACATCGTGCTCTCTCTAAGATGAAAGCTTCAATCCCATTGGGGCTTATATTTTCCCCACTGTGGAGGGGTGGCTTTATGCCCTCAGCAAAACAAATCTATATTTGGGGTTGTTCGTTTCCATTTGCAAAGATAATTTGGGAATATATAGAAGATCCTGAAAGCTTTCAAAGAGCAAAAACAGGTCACATGTAGAGAAGCAAAAAATCTGGATGGCACCACATCTCAAAAACAACACTGGCAGTTACAAGTCAATGAATCAGCACCATCAAAATTCCAAGGAAAATTTGTTTTCAACCTAGAGTTCTAAAGCCAGCTAACCTGTCAATCAAATGGGAGTACAATATAAAGACATTTCCAGACCAGCAAAAGTAAAATATTTAATTCTCCTGGCCTCTTTCTTGGGAAGCTATTGGAAGACATGCTCCTATAAAAAGGAAGCAAACCAAGAAAGAGGAAGCCATGGGATTAACACAGGGGATCAGCCCAGGCTCGAGGAGGAGGAACCGCCTGAGGCGAAGGTGCCCTGAAGTCTCTCACCGCAGCTCTGAGATAGGCCTGAAACACACGGTCCTGGCTGGAGCAGAAGGATCAAGCACTCCAGGAAACAAAATGAAACTGATGGATTACATGACATATTCAAACATTTGGAAAGTAGCATCAATGTTGTAAAACAGATCTGATAGAGCACAAAGGAAAAAAATCAATGCTAAATACTTACGTATTTTTTTTAATAAAAAGAGCAAATATTCATCTTAGGATATCTGGTATATGCCTGTTTGCCCTCATATCCATTCCTTGCTCTTCTCTGACCCATTCTGTACCATGGGAGTTAGGAAGGAGACTGGGGGGCTGAAGCCCTCAGCTGCACTTCTCAATTGGCTTCTGTCTGCATTTGGCCAATGGTAGGAACTGAAGGGAGATGGAGAGAGGAGGAAGGGAGAAGCCAGTGAATTTCTCTCCCTCCCCTTCTGCTTCCCATGGCTTCCCCACTGAGATGACCCCTTCTCCATGGCTTGGATTCCTGCTGGACAGGCCCACCATGTTTCACCTTTTGCCAGGTGGTCTTGAATCCTGGTCTTCAAAAAGAATGCTCACACCCTCAGCCTTACACACGGTAGCAGCTTCTGGTTGCTGCAAATTTCTCATTGCCTCAATTTGCCTTGTTTGGCTTCCCAGCCCTTCTATGACCCGTGGAACCAATTCCTTAAATTCATTCTCTTCTGCCTAAAATACTTAAAATGATTTATTTTCCTAACTGGTTGCTGATTTAACTAGGAAAAAACAAACGCTTCCATTGGGGAAGCCCACTGAACAGTGGCACCTACTTTCAGAGCACATAATAGAAACGCTGTCTATTGTTTTTACTCAAAGTGTGAGGATCAGGAGAGAGGACACATGTGTTTGGGAGAGGTAGACAGTAGAAGAAAGCCAAACCCTCATCTACTACAAAGGGAAATCAAAATGTTAAAAATAATGACTCATTCTAGTGGTTTGCTGAGGCATAACATCAAATGCACTAACCCATAGTTTGCAAAGCTAACCTTCTTCCCCATGTGAAAAAGTCAGGCACTTACTTTATTCAATAACCTTCAGTCTGAAACAGAACCTCCCAGAACCAGTCAGGATGGTGGCCACGTATGAGTGAAGAGAAGGGCTCTCTTTGTCTCAGTCATATGCTGTGTCTCGTGCTCAGGCTCTTTTTGCTTGTCTCATTCCTGGTTTTACCCCTCTGATACTGGTCTGGGATATTCTTGTCTGTTCCTTCTTTGTCGCTTTTCCACCTTCCATTGGGATAATAGTCTGAATTAGTTCCAGCTGGTGGTTTCTCTCCTCACTCATACTGCCTTCCAATGGCAACTGTCTATGAAGCATGTTATGAATTTATTGGACACTCTGCCCTAATTTCCAGCAGAGAGAGGCTCTGGGTATTATTTGGCCACTACCTGGTATTGTGAGCTGATTGTGGAAGGCAGTGGTCACCATTCCTGCTGGGGCTCACTGACACCAGGACAGCAATACTGGCAGACCAGCCTCAGCCCTCCAGAATCTTCCCTGACTATCCAGATGTGTCCTCTCATACTATATAATCACTTCCCATAGCATGCTCTGCAGAACCTTCATTATGTGCAGAGTTAAGTGCTGTGAGATAGAGAGCTATAGTCAAATGACTATGGGAAATACTAGTTCATCCTAGTTAAATGAAGAAGATTCCAGACTTGGGATGTCTCAGGTCTTTGATGTAGGGAACCTCTAAGAGAAAGCATAATTTTAGCACTGGGCAAACTCACATGATGGGGTAACTCTCCTTTGAAGGACACAACCCATGTGATGTCCCACTGCTCCTTAGCACTGATCTTCCAAATGAATGGAATTTGTTCAAATTGTGTCCAAAGGGATATTCCAGTGGGATCACAGTGGCAGGCTCTCCATGGTTCTGGGCAGCTCTTCATAGGAGCTGGATGAGTAAGCTCAGGACCAAGAGGATAGTTGAACCTCTCAAAGCAGCCTCCTTAACCCAGCAAGGTGAATCTTCTTCAAGTTTCCATGAGAGGAGATAGTTTGTGCCACTCCACCCAGCTACAGCATAGCACAAAGTTCCCTACATGTTCCTACACCTCTGTGTTTCACTCATGCTACTGTCCATTCCAAACATAGATCCCTTCTTTGCTACTGTCTTAGTTTAGGTTCTCCCAAGGGCCAGCTCTGAGACAAACGTTTGAGGTGAAGAAAATTCTAGTAAGGAAGAAAAGTGAGACAAGGGAAGGCTGCCAATAAAAAAGGTTTTATCCCACCAGCACTGTGGTGACTGGGGCTGAATCCTGCTGGGAAAACCTAGTGTATGTAGATCACACACCTCAGAGTTAGCTTCCTGCCACGGGATGAAGGAAGTATTTATAGATCATCTGTCAGTCATTGGTTGAAGGCAGCTGTGGAAACCAAACTTCCATTGGCCATTTGTGCAAAGTCATAGGAAATGAGAAGTAAAACTCTCCAAGGTCAGACACACAAGGCTTGTCCTGCCTGCTACAGGTCTACCCTTTGCTGTTCAAAGTGTGGACCAGCAGCATGAGTATCATCTAGAGGCTTGTTAGAAACGGAGACTCTTGGATCCCATCACAGACCTATGTAAGCATAATCTGCATTTTAACAAACCTCCAGGGACTCACATGCACATTAAATCTGGGAAGCCTTTGTGCAAACTCACTCCATTGGCTCAAGAGTTTTTTTCTTTAAACCATGAGAAGCTCATAGGTTTGCCAGTCCAAAATCCTGACTACCTCCTCAATGATCCAATCTGATGCCCACCACTGTACCGAAGAGACAGTGGCATGCCTCCTTGCCTCTACTCTTGTTACTCCCTTTGCCCATAGTACCCTCCTTTTCCTGGCTCCATTCTTGCCTTGGCTAACCTATCCTCTAAAATTCAGCTTCCAGGAAGCTGTCCTGACCCCCAGGGTGTGAGAAACCATCCTCTGGTCTCCCATAGCACTCTGCCCTCAGTCCTAGCATAGCCTTCATCAAACTGTGCAGGTTGTTGACTTTTTCTGTCTTCCCCATCACACTGAGAGCTGTGTAACCACCTTGGTATAACCAACTGCTAGCAAAAACATTTAAAAGGTTTTGGTGGAAGAGAACAGAATGTCTGCTAGGCAGTTTTTCTGAGGGTAAAGTTGCCTATTCATTCTGGAGAAGGCTGAGAATGTGCTCCTAGCCTGCTCCTGGCCTGTCACACAGAGCTCCTGGGACTGAAAGGCCTGCAGAGGGCTTGGGAAAGGTGAGAGTACCAACCACACAGGGCCATTCTGAAACACACTTTCCCTCTCAATGGCAGCAAGACCCTAAAAGGCAGAAGACATGAAAGCCAGCCATTGGTGAAGTAAATGAGCTGCAGGAAGGCAAGTGTGACTTCAAGATGTACCAACGTTTTGTCAACAAATAATGAGCTCAGTATCTGTGGGCAACTTGGTATTTAGGCTCTTTCTCCTGTGTTTTTGGAGGAATGATTAACGTAGCTCTAAAAGAGAACACGTGAACCATGTGTGGGCAGACAAAGGTTGAAATGAAGGCCCAGAGCAAAGCAGCCATCGTTGGACATGTTGGATCCAATGTGTAACCCTCCCTCACCCCAAGGAAACAGTATTCAATTGATCTATGTGTCTGTTTTTGTGCAAATACCATACTGTTTTGATTATTATAGCTTTGAGTTATAACTTGAAATCTGGGATTGTGATACTTCTAGCTTTGTTCTTCTTTCTCAAGATTGCTTTAGCTGTTTAAGGCATTTTGTGGTTCCACACAAATTGGAGAATTATTTGTTGTAGTTCTGTGAAAAATGCTATTGGAATTTTGATGCAGACTCATGGTATCTGTTGATTATTTTGGATAATATAGACATTTTAATGATACTGATTCTTCTAATCCATGAGAACGGTATATCTTTCCATTTGTCTGTGTCATCTTCAATTTCTTTTTTCTTTTTTTTTTAAAGATTTTATTTATTTATTTGACAGACAGAGATCACAAGTAGTCAGAGAGGCAGGCAGAGAGAGAGAGAAGGGGAAGCAGGCTCCCCGCTGCCCAGAGAGCCCGATGCGGGGCTCGATCCCAATTA
>NW_019154152.1:3034051-3122358 GCF_002288905.1 Enhydra lutris kenyoni | reverse complement strand
ATTTATTTGACAGACAGAGATCACAAGTAGTCAGAGAGGCAGGCAGAGAGAGAGAGAAGGGGAAGCAGGCTCCCCGCTGCCCAGAGAGCCCGATGCGGGGCTCAATCCCAGGACCCTGGGATCATGACCCGAGTTGAAGGCAGAGGCTTTAACCCACTGAGCCACCCAGGAGCCCCCAATTTCTTTTTTTTTTTAAATTATGTTATGTTAGTCCCCATACAGTACATCGTTTTTGATGTAGTGTCCCATGATTCATTGTTTGCATACAACACTCAGTGCTCCATGAAATATGTGCCCTCTTTAATACCCATCATTGGGCTAACATGTCCCCCTACCCCCATTCCCTCTAAAACCCCGTTTGTTTCCTGGAGTCCATGGTCTCTCATGTTTCATCTCCTCCTCTGATTTCCCCCCCCTCTTCATTTTTCCCTTCCTTCTCCCAATGTCCTCCATGCTATTCCTTATGTTTCCCAAATAACTGAAACCATATGATAATTGACTTTCTCTGCTTGACTTATTTCACCTAGCGTAATCTCCTCCAGTCTGCCCATGTTGATGCAAATGTTGGATACTCATCCTTTCTGATGGCTGAGTAATATTCCATTGTGTATATGGACCACATTTTCTTTATCCATTCGTCTGCTGAAGGGCATCTCACCTCCTGCCACAGTTTGGCTATTGTGGACATTTCTGCTATGAACACTGGGGTGCATATGGACCTTCTTTTCACTACATCTGTATCTTTGGGGTAAATACCCAGTGGTCCAATTGCTGGGTCATACAGTAGCTCTATTTCTAACATTTTGAGGAACCTCCACACTGTTTTCCCAAGTGGCTGTACAACTTGCATTCCCACCAACAGTATAAGAGGGCTCCCCTTTCTCCACATCCTCTCCAACATTTGTTGTTTCTTGTCTTCTCAATTTTTGCCATTCTAACTGGTATATCTCAGTGTGGTTTGGATTTGAATTTCCCTGATGGCTAATGATGTTGAACATTTTTTCATGTGTCTGTTAGCCATTTGTATGTCTTCTTTGGAGAGGTGTCTGTTCATGTCTTCTGCCCATTTTTTTGACTTGATAATTTGTTTTTGGGTGTTGAGTTTGAGAAGTTCTTTATAGATCCTGGATACCAGCACTTCATCTGTAGTGTCATTTGCAAATATCTTCTCCCATTCCATGGGTTGCCACTTTGTTTTGTTGAGTGTTTCCTTTGCTGTGCAGAAGGCTTTTTATCTTGATGAAGTCCCAAAAGTTCATTTCACCTTTGTTTCCCTTGCCTTTGGAGATGTGTTTTGAAAGAAGCTGCCATGGCTGATGTTGAAGAGGTTATTGCCTATGTTCTCCTCTAGGATTTTAATGGATTCCTGTCTCACATTGAGGTCTTACATCCATTTAGAGTTTATCTTTGTATATGGTGTAAGACAATGGTCGAGTTTCATTCTTCTGTATATAGCTGTCCAATTTTCCCAGCACCATTTATTGAAGAGACTGTCTTTTTTCCGTTGGATATCTTTTCTTGTTTTGTCAAAGATTAGTTGACCACAGAATTAAGGGTCCATGTCTGAACCCTCTCTTCTGTTCCATTGACCTATGTATCTGCTTTTGTGCCAGTACCATGCTGTCTTGGTGATCACAGCTTTGTAATATAGCTTGAAACCAGGCAACATGATGCCCCCAGCTTTGTTTTTCTTTTTCAACATTTCCTTGGTGACTCAGGGTCTTTTCTTGTTCCATACACATTTGGATTATTTGTTCCACCACTTTGAAAAATGCCATTGTATTTTGATCGGGATGGCACTGAAAGTATAGATTGCTTTAGGTAGCATAGACATTTAAGCAACGTTTATTCTTCCGATCCACGAGCATGGAATGTTTGCCCATCTTTTTGTGTCTTCTTTGATTTCTTTCATAAGTGTTCTGTAGTATATAGAGTATAGATCCTTTACCTCTTTGGTTAGGTTTTTTCCAAGGTATCTTAAGGTTTTTGGTGTTACTATAAATGGAATCGATTCCCTGATTTCTCTTACTGCAGTTCCATTGTTAGTGTACAGGAAAGCAACTGATTTCTGTACATTGATTTTGTATCCTGCCACCTTACTGAATTGCTGTATGAGTTCTAGTAATATGGGGGTGGAGTCTTTTGGGTTTTCCACATAAAGTATGATGTCATCTGTGAAGAGAGAGAGTTTGACTTCTTCTTTGCCAATTTGAGTACCTTTAATTTCTTTTTGTTGCCTGATTGCTGTTGCTAGGACTTCTAGTACTATGTTGAACAATAGTGGTAAGAGTGGGCATCCTTGCTGTGTTCCTGATCCTAAGGAAAAGGCTCTCAGCTTTTCTCCAATGAGAATAATATTCTCTGTGGGTTTTTCATAGATGGTTTTTATGAAAATTAAACCATAGATGGTTTTATGAAATTGAGGAATGTTCTCTCTATCCCTACACTCTGAAGAGTTTTAATCAGGAAAGGATGCTGTATTTTGTCAAATGCTTTTTCTGCATCAATTGAGAGGACCACATGGTTCTTCTCTCTCCTCTTATTAATGTGTTCTATCACACTGATTGATTTGCAAATGTTGAACCACCCATGAATTCCCGGGCTAAATCCCACCTGGTCATGATGAATAATCCTTTTAATGTACTGTTGGATCCTATTAGCTAGGATCTTGTTGAGAATTTTGAGATCCATATCCATCAGGGATATTGGTCTGAAATTCTCCTTTTTGATGGGGTGTTTACCTGGTTTTGGGATCAAGTAATGCTGGCCTCACTGAATGAGTCTGGCAGTTTTCCTTCTGTCTATTTTTTTTTAAACAGCTTCAGGAGAAGAGGTATTATTTCTTCTTTGAGTGTTTGGTAGAATTCCCCAGGGAATCCATCAGGTCCTGGACTCTTGTTTTTGGGAGGTTTTTTGATCACTGCTTAAATCTCGTTTTTGGTATTGGTCTTATTCAGATTGGTTAAAAAAAAAAAAAAAAAAGATTGTCCAGAGTCAAAGAGAAGCTAAGTGCTACAGTCAAGTTCACCATCTGAGCCTGCTATCTCTAAGGACATTTTGCAGAGCTCCTACAAAATGCAATAGACCTTCTGCTGATGATTGGGAATCCAGGCTAATTCTGAGCAATTTACATCACTTCAAAAATAGCTAAGCAAAATGTTAATAAAGCACCCCAGTGCCTCTCTGTTGCCTTCAAATAATGGAATGGGTACCAGATAAAGCATGTTCAATGTCATATGGCTTACAAGAAAAAGAATCACTGGGATTAGGACAGGGCCTCAGGAACTATGGCAAAGAGAAGAGGAGCTGGACCAGAATGGGTGAGGAGAAACTGAGATGCTATGCAGGGCCCTTGGGAACACCACTTAAAATAAAACATTAGGCAAATCACTCAACATTTCCTCATCAGTAACATGTGACCATTATGCCAATATCAAGGTGAACCTGCCATAAGATAACATAGAAATAACAAATGTTTATTATTTTAGGGCCAACGGCAGAATTCCTAGGGAGAAATGTCTTGGAAAGCCAATCTGATGAGTTCCAGGTACAAGATGAAAGGTGAGCATATACGGTCTCCCCTGAGAACAGAGTACCAGGTTGGCCCAGGTGCCAGAGAAGGGAAGGAGTTGGCCTTCACAGGCCAGGGTTAAGAACTGGGAGTTTTCTCCTGACAAACAAAGAGAAGGAAGGACAGTGAGTGCCAGGCCAGCAAGATGATGTGAGCCTGGGATCAAATGTGTGTGACGAAACCCTATGAGGTAGAATGGCCAGCAGATGTTTTAAGGCTTTTGGATGTTCTAGGCTTCTGAAGCCAGTTAAAGTGGATGTCCTACTAAATCTTCTTACAGAAGGCCTACTGTGCACCTGAACCTTTACTCCAAGGCCCAGGGTAAAACACACTGACTACGAGCACAGTGAGCACATCTCCTAGGTGGTCTGTGGAAAGTTGGGAACCCAGGACACAGGGGCAGACTTAAGTCATGGGAGTGAGCAGGAATCTACATGGAGGACTGTACTCTCAGAGGCTGTGGAATTCTTTGGAACAGATCTTTGAGAGGTGAGTTAGCCCCAGATGACACCTGACCACATTTGTCAGATGCGTTGACCATCCCAGGTGTCATTTGTCATCCGCCTCCCTTCTTGCTTTCCTTTTCTCCTGTATTCATTGCCAGAAAATTCTCTGCCTGTCACAAGGCCCTCTGAAGGTCATGAATCCATTCCCCATCAAGCCTAAGGTCATCACAGGAAAGAAAACAAAAAGAATATCGGATTTTCTTTGAAGAGATGAAGAGTGTGCACATTCCAAGGTCATTGGGTAGCACAGACCACTGATGCTCCTATCAAGAAGGGACAGAGTTGGGGAACTGATCTGAAAGTTAAATAACTCAAAGTGGGGTTTCTTCATCTTCTTCTTTTTAAAAAAAAATAATTCATAGTATCAGACAGGTTGACAACTTATTGAGAATGGTTCCTCACCTGGAAAGTGCTTATTACTTCCAGTGTACCATCTTTATTACATCGATACTGACATTTAACACTCAATAAATCTCCAGTCCCTCTATGGAGATGTGCTTGACAGCCAAAATGAGTCCTTCCTTTTCTCTGAATTTCAGCATATTTTTGGTTCCAGGGACTATGCTCTGAAGCCAGGTTCCTCAAATCCAAATGAGTGGGAAAGAATAGTTCTGGGATACCTTTGTTCAAGCTAACAGCCCCTTCCCTACCCAGCCAAGACCCGCTGCCTGCTAACAGTGGCAGATAACAGTATGTGAAGGGAGTCAGATAGGAGTCAAATAGGTAAATGAAGGAAGAAGAGACTGTTTCTGCCACACCCTACCACATAACCTGCTATAAATTGCAAGAACCCTCTCAGTCCAGCCTTTTCCTACCACCATACTCTTCCCCAGGGAATGACCAATCATCCCCCAGTAAACCAACATGTCCCTCCAACCTCTGGGCCTTTGCTTATATTGTTTCCTCTGCTCTGAATGTCTGGTTGTTCCTAAAGTCTAAGTTCAATGCCTCCTCCTCTATGCATACTCCACACGGCTCCCCGTGGAAGAACCCAGTATTTTCTAGTCTGTTCTCTATAGAACCATGTGCAGACTGACCACAGTTCTACCCTGTACAACTGTCTGTTACTCCATGAGATTCTCCAGAGCAGAAGCTGGTCTTGCTAATTTCAGTATCTGACTTACCAAGGCCCAGATGTAATAAACAAATGTGCGAATAAATGAATGAGCATATTACTTTCTCCTCTACCCTCTTCGCCTTCTTCCCACTCTTTCTTTATCACCTCTAGTAGTAAAGATTTCATGGGTTCTAACCGCTTTGGTTTCACTAAATGATAGGTTAATGTAGACAATATTTGGGACTCTGAAGTTGGACAAACCTGTGTATGTTGAACACAGACACGTATACACACATACCCCATTAGGTGGCTGGAAGGGTCAGATAATGTAGTTCATATAAAGGGCTTGCATAGCCTCTGCTGCCCTGGAACACAGGAGCTTTCTTATTTGCTATTTCCTGCACTGGGAGGACAGTAGAGTCCCCCATCCTGCCAGGCTCAGATGGTATGATTCTAGGCAGCCCTGATACTCCAATGGCCCGGGGTAGAGGAATACCCAGGGCAAAGCCAGTCTAGACTGGCAGGAAGCCAGAGCAGTGGCCTGTTTGTAGAGAAATGCAAGACTATTCCTTCCAAGGACACGCAGTCAAATGAATGTGGGGAATGTTGTGTTAGTCTGCAATTTGTAATTAGAGGATCATGCAGATGAGTTCTGCTCCAAAGCCTAAAGACGTTTCTTCTCTATAGGGTTTCAAATTTGTCCTTGCTGTTAAGAGTAGCTTATGCTGATCACTGGCTTGGCAAATGTCATAGACTTTTTGGGCTATGTGGGAACAACACAGAGCCCAGACCCTGGGGATCCCACACCAGCCCTTCTCCTGGATGTGGGGGTACCAGGAACGTGCAAGTCCCCTGCCACAGAGGGATGGGAAAGGCAGATTTCCAGGGAATGGGGTCCCCAAGCTCTGCTGCAAGAGTTCATTAGTGACTGGGCAGCTGTCCTAGGGCAGGATACCCTGCTGAGACACACAGTTCCACCCTGCACTGAGTTGCTTAGAGTCTGCCCTTGACATCAAAGGGGACCCAAATACCTCAGGAGAACGGAGGAAACGTCTACTACATTGGAAATGACTACTCTAGACTTCTGAAAGCATACTGCGTGTTTTCCCGATGCCAGAGAGAATAACCAGAAAAATACACAACATTAAAATGGGGAAAATGTAATTACTATACAAAAATCCATTAATGCACTCACAGTTCTTTATGCATCAGAAGGACTCTGAGTGTGACCTGGTCCAGTCCTGATCTCAAAGCAGCAATCCCACAAAGGTCCTGTGAAGAGGGCCTTGGCCTCTATTTCTTTTTGTGTTTATTTAAATTCAATTAGTCAACATATCATATATCATTAGTTTCAGATGTAGAGTTTAGTAATTCATCAGCTGCATATAACACCCAGTGCTCGTCATATCACGTGCCTCTATGTCTGCTTACTCACTTCTCGACTAATGAAACTGATGGTGGGGAGAGACAAGATGGTGGGGAAGTAGGAGGAGGCGCCGTTTCAACCTGTAACCTAAAGTGAGCTGATTACCTACCAAAGAACTCCGATCACCCATGAAATCAGCCTGAGATCAGAATTATACATGTCTGGATCTCTACAGGGGCAGAAGACACCAGTGGGCAGGTAAAGCCAAGTGGGAACGTCGGACTGATATCAGAAGATAAACAAAAAAGGGGGAGGGAGCCACCAGAGGCGACCGATTGGAAAGTAATACCCCAATACGAGAGTGCCCTGCCTCTGGGAACCAGCATTAACTTGGAGTCTGGTTGAAAGCACTCAAAAAGTGCTTACTCACTTCTCATGATGGGGAGCTCCTGCCTCTCTTCTTTGGTCATGGCCAATTATTAGAAGCTCTTTCTTTCAGTGAGGTCAACTGCCTCCCTAGCACATTACACCATTGGTCTCATTTCTGCCCATGAGGCCAGCCCTGTCTGATAGAAATGGAATGCAAGCTCCATGTGTAATTTTAAGTCTTCTAGTAGCCCCACTAAAAATAGCAAAAAAGTGAAATTTGAATAAACATTTTATTTAAACCAACATACCTAAAATACTACCATTTCAATATAGAATCAACATAAAAATAATGAATGCGATATTTTACATTATTGTTTCCATTTGAAATCTTCAACTTGGTTGTGCATTTTGTGCTTAAAGCACAAAATTTTGACTTGTTGCATTTCAAGTGTTCAAGAGCCTCATGTGGCTACTGGCTGCTGGATGGGACGACACTGCTTGAGGCAGCTTGTTGGCGTCTCTCTTGGCCCTCCTTGCATCTGTCTGCCCATCCCAGCTCATGAATCCCCGCTTCTTTCCATCCTTCTTCAAACATCTTTTCTTTTGCTTCTTTAAGCTACTCTCAGTTATGCTTCTATTCATAGTAACTACTCAATAAATGCTCTTAATCTTCTCTAACCCCCATTTAAAAAAAAAAATTCCACATTCTGCCTCCTGTGAAAGGCTCTCTTCACGTTATTATTATAAAAACAGTTTTATATTACATCAATGTTACTTAGCTTCAGGAAATGCTAATACAAATTATATCCAGTAAGCATCTAAGTATTAGATCCATTGAAAATACTCATTCATCCTTCCAACTGTTTTGGCTACAAATCAAAATTATTTTTTCTCTTCCCGCATTTGAGCGCCCACATAGTTTTTCCTCAGGAGCTAAGCTTGAAGGTCTCTATACACTGATTGCTAATAAGGGCAGAAAAAACCCAGATCATTATCCAGAAACTCTATCACACAACATCTGATGGAGGGCCATGCAAGAGCTACAGGGAGCAGAGCAGGCCAGTCTACTCAGCACCTCTACAAGACAGACCTCCATCTTCTTTTCTACTGAACACCAGGCTCATGTTTTCAATGGAAAGAAACACAGAGGCAGCCAAGAGCTGAATTCCAATTTCTGTGAATACCACCTGCCCACACTGCAAATTCCTGAAGGAGAATAATACAAGGAATACATGATAAAAAATGGCCACGGTCTATATGACATCTGGGGTTAGGGAGTAGAGTAGCAGGGTGGTTATGAGCCTAGACTCTGTAATCAAACACCTGGTCATGGGCCCTAGCTCCAAGCTTTACCACCTGTGACAATGCATAAGTTTACCCTTTATAAACTTCAGAATCCTCATCTATAAAGTAGAGATAATAATTATACCATTTTATAGGGTGTATTAGCTTCTCACTGTTGCTGTAACAAATTAACACAAATTTAGTGGTGTCAAATGACACTAATTTATTGTCTTACCATATTGGAGGCCAAAACTCTGAAATGGGTCTCACTGGGAAGAGCTACATTTCTCCTGGACGCTCTAGAGAAAATCCATTTTCTTGTTTTTTCCAACTTCTATAAGCTGTCCCTATTCCTTGACTTCAACTTCAGCGTCAGCAAGGATGGGCTGAGTACTCACATTGAATCACTCTGACTCTCTTGCTTCTCCCTTTCACTTATAAAGACCCTTGTGTTTACCAGAGCCCACCCAGATAATCCAGCACAATTATCTCTCCACCTCAAGGTGAATTAATTAGCAAACTGAATTCCCTCTTGCTAACTAACAGACTAAATTCGCAGAGTCTGAGGATTAGGATGTGAACGTCTCTGGGCGCCATCATTCTTCCTCCCACAAAGGGTTATTTGGATGATCCAGCAAGCAATACCTGCCACATCATAAATCCTCTATAAGTCTTGGAAATATTTCTATTTGGTCCCAAATCCTTATGTGAACTCCTGGCCCTGGTCTGCAAAGTAGAGCTAGTCTGGTCCATTTGATCCAGGCTTTCTTTCTCTTGGACTCAAGTCCCTCTTAGAGAGAAGGGTCACATCCAAGTGGATGACAACTTTGGGTCCAGCTCACCATGTCGATTCCTAAAAGACCATGCTCCCCAGAAAGAAGTTGCCGAGCAAGGACCAAAGAAAGCCCACCCTAAGAGGTAAGAGCTTTCATCTCTTTGCTCTTCACAAGAAAAGCTCCATTGCGGGCACCAAAGCCCAAACATGCCCTTGCCCTTGATCCCCATAGGTGCTTCTGCTTGGAGATGTAAAGAAGGACAAGAAGGGAGGATTGGTCTGCCCTAGTAAGGGGGCAAAATAAGAACCCACTGCTATAGAGCATTATCCAGGCAAAATGAAGCATGACACAAACTTGGAAAGAAGATGACTTAACAATAATAATAATAGCAATAATAACAAATGTTTAGTGAGTACTTATTATGTGCCAGGCCCTGATCTAAAAGCTTTATGGCATTTATCTTATTTAACCCCCAGCCAAATAAATGTGAGAGCATCTTCATGAAAGTGGAACATACAGGCATTTGCACATGGGTGGAAATAGTCGGCCACTGCAAATGCATGGGCAGGAGAGGTAGGATCCCTGAAGTTCCACCCTTTGACCTGGGTGGGGTCTCAAGGATATGGTGGCTAGAAGGAGATGTAAATGTAAAAAAAAACAAACAAAAGAAAACAAAACAAAAAATAAAAAACAAAACCATTTGAACAAAGTTCACTTCAGCTGAACTTCACTTACATAACAGCATAGGCAAGAGACATGGACAAGAGTATTTCATGAGAAGGCCAACATCTACTTGTCTCCCTCACTGTCCAGGAAGCCCACTGGAATATGTAATCCTCATGGCAGGTCTCTCCCTAGAGAGAAGATGTGATCAATTCCATCCAGGCTAGGAGCTTAGGAGTTAGGCCTGGTTTTAATGCCAGCTCTCCCATGTCAATGCTGTTGACTTAAGGAATGTTCTTAATTCCTCTGCGCTTCAGACTTCTCATTTGTAAGATGATGATGACAATAATAATAGCAAACACTAATACAGGAATTAACTGAGTGCCAGAAACCTGTTCAGTGAGCATTATACATGTTAACTCTTATTCTTTATGACAACTCTATGAGGTAGATACTCTCATCCTATTATATAGAGAGGAAACTGAGGCATAGGAAGTTTATATTAAGCAACCTGCCCAAGGTCACAGAGCCGATGGTGAGCAGAACTGGGATTTGAACACACATAGTCTGGCTCCAACGCCAGGGGTCCCAGCCACTACCCTATATTGCCTCACAATGTGGCTCACCTCACTGGGATATTAGAAATAAAATATCTATGTAACATGTATGCATAATGTTCATGTATAGCATATAGCTTCTATAATAAATATCAGATATCTGAACAATTTAACAAATGGATGGGGTCTCAGCAATGGAGCATTTCAGCACAATCCAGGGACCTGAAGCAAGAGGTACTGCTGTTTCCAGAATGGCTGATGGTGTGACCAGTTACAAGGGAATATAAGCCCTCTGTAGGACCACCTCTGACTTGTGTGTCAGGAACAGCCCTCCCCTGAAGGTCCTTTTCAGCAGACACACTAGAAGTCCTATAATGCCTTTGACTTATGGTCTTTCCAAATCATGCTATATTGGTGCTAGTTCTCCTCAAGGGAACTGATACAGTTCAATGTGGATGATTAGAGGGTCTGTCTGGTGTATCCAAAAATTGGGTAAGGCAACCAAGCAGCATTATCACTCTGGCAGAGCAACATTCACCAGACCTGAATGCCCAATCCCTAAAGGTGGGCTCTGGCAGATACTAGAGGCATGGGAAGCAAGAGGGCAGAGGTAGGGTGTCCACTGAGGCAGAAAGGAGCTCCCACAGAGGCCAGACCTGGGAGCCCAGCAAGTGCCCAGAGAAAGGCAGTTTACCTGGCTTGTTTCTTTAGTTCTCATGGGGCCGTAATCACCAGGGAGGTCAGAAGGAAGGCCTGGGATGCCAGGGGGCTCTCCATCAGATGTCCTGGCCATACCAAGGCACCTCAGCTCTTTGTCTTCCCAGGAGCTCTGAGGCAGCTGCTCAGATATAAGACATAGCCTAGGAGTCATTTGCAAGAGTCACTATCATCAAACAGCCATGAGCAATGACATTTATAGGCATGAACACCTTCCAGGCCTCCTTCCCAAGCTCAGAGCACTGATCTATTCACTGAATGCAAGAACAATTAGTCCTACCAGATGGGGTATATATCGAAAACCCTCTCCCTGGGCATAAACAATTAAAGCCTGGGTTTTAAAAAGCCGATTGATTCACTCAAAGGAGCAAACAGCAGGCTGCAGAAGCTCTTCCTGCTGAGCCATTTCTCTGTGTTCCCCAAAGCAGATCTAAAACTGCCCAACAGATTCAGTTTTCGTAAGGCTATATGCAGCGTCCACTGATAATCTCCATGATTCAAAGCACTTGCCAGTCATCTTCTAATGCATAGTAATTTAATCATTCAACACAATTTCACTTTACCCTTTCACCCTGGAATCTGTGCCCTGGAAAGTCTGACAGCAGGGTGCCAAGCAGGATGGCCTAAGCATGTCAGCTGGTACCACCTACACCACAGCCATAGAAGCAAGTGAAGGGGACTTCTGAGGCGCTCCCTCCCCTCCGCAAGCAAGACCATCCCTCTTGGCATCTGCAGCCACATTGAGCCCAAGGAACAAATCCTGCCCATTACAGGCAATTCAAATAGATGGAATCAGTAATGAAACGCTCATTTCTCAGAGAAGGAAAGAGTACCTATGATCCATTTAGCATTGACTCAAAATTCGATTTTTAAAATCCAAAATGAATAATGTGTGATGAGTTTTATTGGCTCAACCAGAATTAATGAGTTAATGGAGAGGGGGGAAAAAGTCCTTCATAGCAAAAGAAGATCATTCTGAATTCTCTTCTGGTTCTTAAGTAACACCAGGCATCCTGGTGTCAGGACCAAGCATTGTATCCAATGTACCTGCACCAATGTCCTGCCAGCTTAGAATCTAGCAGTAGGCATGCAAAAAGGAGCGGACACCAGAGGCTGCCTTCTGGGTCCCTTGCCCACTCACTTCACAGTCTCATGGGGACAGTGCGTTTTTAGAACCAATAGTGGCACCACAGAAGGCTAGAGAGTTGCAAACAGAGGGAAGAGCTGGCTCAAGCCCGCAAAAGACAAAAGTGTACAACAGTAATGAATGTGCTTTCAAAGCTCTGGAGGGGAAGCCTCATGCCTGTGACTTTCCAAACTCTTGGGCCTCCGCAGGGTGGCTTTCCCTCAACTGGATGGATCTTTAATTTGGGTTCTCTTCACAGTCTAAGGGCAGAGACCACCCAAGAAGCACTCATTGAAAACTCCTGGTTTTGTATACAGCTCAACACTGCTGCATATATCTGACATATATCACTTAACCTCTGGAAGCCTCATCTATCTCATCTGTAAAAGGGGATAATATTAGTCCCCTTGAAGAATGGTTGGAAGAATCAGGGATACTGCTGACGGGTTCTAGTACAGTTTCTAGCAACAGTGGTGCTCAGTAAATGGCAGTTGGTTACAAAGTGGAAATGATGAAGTCTTCATCTCAAGGTTTTCATGAAAGAAAGCACATGAGGAATACCCACCCCTGGGTCTTCCAGTAACCATAAGGTGAGTAGGAATTCCTGCCTTTCATTCTCTAACCTGCTCGCAGCATGTGGCAGCAGACATCATATCACTAGGGTTCAGAGCCTGGCTCTCATGTCAGACTACCTAAGTTTAGGTCCTGAAGACAAGTTACTTACCCTCCCTGCACCTCTATTTTCTCATCTATAAAATGGGGTTTTAGAGGGCTGCTGTGAGGACTTAATGAGGTCATGCAAAAAACTTGGCACAGTACCTGGCACATACAAAATGCTTGATAAATGTTTACAACGAGCGTGTTTTTTCCCACACCACCAACCAATTCTCCAACACCAGCTGGGTGTCCTACAACTCTACTTAATTCTGACACTTTCTACTTGAAGATAGCATCAGATCATGTATGTTAAGGATGCAATCCTATAAGACTGCCTCCAAATTCAGACACCAACCAGAAGTCCAGATTGTCACCTATGTTTCAGATGGACCGGCTATAGATAAATCAGGGGTTCCAATGACCCCCTCTTTGGGTTCAATTAATTTTCTAGAGAAGTTCATAGAACTCAGTGATAAATTTTACTTACTGTATTTCTAGTTTATTTTAACTCAAGAACAGCTAGGAACAGATGCTTAGGGCAAGGTATGGGGAAGGGGCTCAGAGTGTCCACCCTCTCTGAGCCTGTCACTCTCCCCCAAACCTTCACATGTTCCCCAACCCGGAAGCTCTCTGAACCCCATCCTTCTGGGTTATTATGGAGGCTTCATTACGTAGGCACGGTTGTTTAAATCATTGGCAATTGGTGACTAAACCCAATCTCCCGCCCCTCTCTCTTGCACGGAGGTCTGGGGTGAGGCTAAAACTTCCAACCTTATCATCACTTGGTTGGCTTCTCTGTGGACTATTCCCCATCCCTAGGTGACCTAGGGGCTTTCCAAAAGCAATCTCATTAACGTAATAAAAGACAGCTTTATATTTCAAATCATTTAGGAAATTCCTGTCCCAGAAGGGTGGGGGCCAATTAAGACCAAATATATATTTTTTATTGTAAATCACATTATCATAATACCACTATCAAATTATTACCATCATCATCTTCATCATCATCACCATCACCAGGAATAAGAGGAGAGAAAGGACTAAAGTACCAAGAATAGAATCTGAACATAGGAAGATGAAATTCAAGTTCCCAGCAGAAATCTCACCATTTTAAGGGGCAGCATAAATAAGCCAGACACTTGAGCCTAGGAACTCCAACCCTTCATCAGCACATCCAGTCTAGGAATCCATAAGACCTCATTAGTTTGTTTCCCCCAGTCAGTATTTGTCACTGGCTACCTTGTCTGAGACTGATGACTAACTCCTAGGGACCACGCCCAGGGCCATGACATCTAAGATGACTGGAATCATCTTTGTTCCCTGCAAAGCTTAGCTCAAACTCACTATCTTCCTGGCAGCACCAACGAACACCCAGACGAAACTTGGCTGTGTACGAGGAGGCACCTTCAGGCTGAGCTTAGATGCAGTCATGCCTCATACAATTTGTCAGTTGCCTTTCCCTCCTCTAGCATCTCCCACATGCACATCTCTATACAGCTTCAGTCTTTTTTGTTTTTGACTCTGCAAGGGATGAGGGTAAATTTAACAGCAGTTCTTCCATTCTGTCTGTACCCACACTCCTCATCTTGGGGCATTTCCACTGTGGCCAAGTCAGAGAGATGAATCGTGCTTATGGTGCCACTATTCAAAGTTGATCTAAGACTAATGTTCTCAATGGAGGGAAAGTGTTTTAATTTTACAACCCCAACCATGATCATCTGGGAATGTCAGAAATCAGATGCCCCATTCCACCAAAGGAAAATGCACTAACACGGAGTTATAAGCCAGTCATGCACTCTGTAGTTCGAGTATATGAACAGAAAAGCCCAGCATGAATCTTCCAGAGCACCTTGGTTTTGTCAAGAGAAGGGAGAGGATGTGGAGTATGTCAATAAGCTCTGAAATTACATCTTAAATAAAAAAAAATCTGATTCCACCCAAGAGATGTGAATAGAAAGGTATAAGAAATCAGGTTAGCAATTTTGTTAGCAACTTGAAGTTCTGAGCTGAAGGCTTGGAGTTGAGGTTTGGCAACTTAGAATTTGAAATTTGATTACTAAACCACCCAAAAAAAGTAAAATGAAGAGCAGTGTCTTCCAAAGTATGGACAGGAATGGTAGAATAAATAAAATTAAATCTTTTTCTTCATTGCCTGGACTGTGCTAATGATGAATGTGAATCTCCAACAGGGGATTGGGTATACAAACTTCCCCCGAATGAATTTAACTTTTGGACAGGGGTGAATTGTGAGATTAGGGCCCCCATAGGCCACATATCAAGAACCATCAATTCAATGAACCAAGGAAACTGCAAAGGCAGGGTTCTAGGCCCTCCAGAGGAGACAAAATGAGCTCTGTTCTTAAGCAGCCATATTCACTTGCTCATCAGGAGCAAAGATACACAAGCAGACTCTGAGATGAAGTGTAGTCATGACAGAAAGTCAGGTGCAACAGCTTTGATCAAAGTGGAAAACAGCAGAGACCAAGCTAGGTACAAAGGTACTCAATACAAAGGACTAGTACCCCCAAAGCTCCAAAACAAAGGCTAAATAGAAAAATGTGAAGACCTACCAGGAATGAGACTTAAAGTCCTTATGAATCCCTGAGTAGGGTTATATAAGTTGTAGTAGAGGCTCCCAGAGATCCCTTAATATTAGAAACTTCTGCTAGGAATATATGCCAGGACAGAAAGAGCATCATCATTAAAGGCTATAACCAAGAAATGAGCACATACTTTTCCCAAGCCAGCCCTCCTTCACCTTCTCTAAGATCGCCAACTTGCATATGTGCCAGGCACTTTGCAAGTGTGCCACATTCATTCTTTCATCATATTTTCATAATCTTAAGCAGTATGTGTTATCAGTATCCTTGTTTCACAGGTGAAGTTCAGGAAATTTGAATCTAAGGATACAACTTGTTCAAGGACACAAAGCAAGGAGTTAGAGCTGGGAGCTCATTATAAGTTTGTTGAAAGAAAGAAAGAGAGAAAAGAAAGAAAGAGAGAGAGAGAGAAGAAAAGAAAGAGAAGGAAAGAAGGAAGGAAGGAAGGAAGGAAGGAAGAAAAGAGAGAGGGAGGGAGGAAGGAGGGAGGGGTGATAGAGATAAAGGGTCATTGCAAATATTTTCCACCTGTTAAAAGGATTGGTTGAAGGATGCCTGGGTGACTCAGTCGGTTAAGTGTTTAATTCAGGTCATAATTCCGGGGTCCTGGGTTGAGCCCTGTGTCAGGCTCCCTGCTCAGCAGGGACTCTACTTCTACCTTTCTGCCCCTTCCCACTGCTCATGCTCTCTCTCCATCTCTCTCTCTCGAAAAAAAAAAAAATTTGGTTGAAAACACAGCAATGGAATTTTGATTACCTACTGACATTGACATTGATTACTAGAAAGTCATATTTTGCTTGGAAAATTGCAGGCCCCTCCTCTGTGATTCATCCAACACCAAGAAGTTTGGGATCTCCCTCTCCATCAGCAGCACTCCAGATGGCACAGTACTGAAAACTCAATCCAATTACAGGAAGAGTCAACTCTTGCCTGAGTCACATGAGCCCAATCAGCAGCTCCTGGGTTTAGCCACAAGCCCAAACTTACCCAGCGGTACATTATCAATCTCAAAAATGGCCATGCCAGGGAAACAAAATAGAAGACTATCCTTATATAGGAAGAGCTTTTCTGTTTATCAATTACACTTTTCTAAAGAATAGGCAGCCTACTATCTCTTCATGGGTTCTGATAGACACTGCAGAGGAGTAGATGAAAGGTTATTATAATGAAAGTGGGAAGAAGGAAATACTGTACTAGGGGCCTGTACACAGGGCCCTGTGGAGTGACCTGGGGAAGACACTGAGCTTCTTTGTGAAGATCTCATATTATTCTGACTCTATCTGCCTCTCTGCCTCTGTTGTTCCCACTTTGGTGGACTATACTCTAACCATTTCTGGCCTGGATCTCTGCAGTGGCCTCCTAGCTAGTTTAACCACCTCCACACCAGTCCACTTGCCCCTTGCAATCCATCAGCCACAGTAACCACAGTGAACTTCTAAAAACATAAATCAAATCGCAACACTCCCTCACTTGAAACTCAACAATAGCTTCCCTTATCTCTTAGTATAACATCCAAATTCTTCACCCTGGTCTATAGGGACTTCATTGCTACTGCTCATCCCACCCTTCCACACACAGACCAGACACACTGGTCTTCCTTCTTCCAGGCTCATTCTCACCTCAGGATCCTTACACTTCCTGCTTCCTCAATAAGGAATGCTGGGACCCCAGGACCAGACCTTCTTATCATTTAAGTCTCAGCTCATTTGGTGCCTGCCACGGAGAGGGCCTTCCTGATCAACCAGTATCAGCACACCAACCCCTCCCTCACCAGTTACTCTTTTTATCTAAAATAATTTTTTATTACGTTATGAGAGTCACCATACAGTACATCACTAGTTTTTGATGTAGTATTCCATATAACACTCAGTGCTCCATGCAATACGAGCCCTCCTTAATACCCATCACTGGGCTAACCCATCCCCTCACCCCCTCCCCTCTAAAACCCTCAGTTTGATTCCCAGAGTCCATAGTCTCTCATGCTTCATCCCCCACTCTGACTCCCCCACTTCATTTTTCCCTTCCTTCTCCCAATGTCCTCCATGCTATTCCTTATGTTTCCCAAATAACTGAAACCATATGATAATTGACTTTCTCTGCTTGACTTATTTCACCTAGCATAATCTCCTCCAGTTCTGCCCATGTTGATGCAAATGTTGGATACTCATCCTTTCTGATGGCTGAGTAATATTCCATTGTGTATATGGACCACATTTTCTTTATCCATTCGTCTGCTGAAGGGCATCTCACCTCCTGCCACAGTTTGGCTATTGTGGACATTTCTGCTATGAACACTGGGGTGCATATGGACCTTCTTTTCACTACATCTGTATCTTTGGGGTAAATACCCAGTGGTCCAATTGCTGGGTCATACAGTAGCTCTATTTCCAACATTTTGAGGAACCTCCACACTGTTTTCCCAAGTGGCTGTACCAACTTGCATTCCCACCAACAGTATAAGAGGGTTCCCCTTTCTCCACAACCTCTCCAACATTTGTTTTTTCTTGTCTTCTCAATTTTTGCCATCCTAACTGGTGTATCTCAACGTGGTTTGGATTTTAATTTCCCTATGGCTAATGGTGTTGAACTTTTTCATGTGTCTGTTAGCCATTTGTATGTCTTCTTTGGAGAGGTGTCTGTTCATGTCTTCTGCCCATTTTTTTTTTACTTGATAATTTGTTTTCTGGGTGTTGAGTTTGAGAGTTCTTTATAGATCTTGGATACCAGCCCTTTATCTATAGTGTAATTTGCAAATTTCTTCTCCCACTCCATGGGTTGCCTCTTTGTTTTGTTGAGTGCAGAAGCTTTTTATCTTGAGGAAGTCCCAAAAGTTCATTTCACTTTTGTTTCCCTGCCTTTGATGTGTTTTGAAAGAACTTGCCATGGCCAACGTCAAAGAGGTTACTGCCTATGTTCTCTGTTCATGCTGAAGGCCTGTTTCCTAGTTCTCCTCTAGGACTTTAATGGATTCCTGTCTCACATTGAGGTCCTTCATTCATTTAGAGTTTATCTTTGTACTGGTGTAAGAGAATGGTCGAGTTTCATTCTTCTGTATACAGCTGTCCAATTTTCCCAGCACCATTTATTAAAGAGACTATTTTTTATCCATTGGATATTTTTTCCTTCTTTGTTGAAGATTAGTTGACCATAGAGTTGAAGGTCCATATCTGGGCTCTCTATTCTGTTCCATTGATCTATGCGTCTGTTTTTGTGCTGGTACCATGCTGTCTTGGTGATCACAGCTTTGTAATATAGCTTGAAATCAGGCAACGTGATGCCCCCAGCTTTGTTTTTCTTTTTCAACATTTTCTTGGTGATTCAGGGTCTATTCTTGTTCCATACACATTTTAGGATTCTTTGTTCCACCACTTTGAAAAATGCCATTGGTATTTTGATCGGGATGGCACTGAAAGTATAGATCGCTTTAGGTAGCATAGACATTTTAACAATGTTTATTGTTCTGATCCATGTGCATGGAATGTTTGTCCATCTTTTTGTCCACATTCTTCAATTTCTTTCGTAAGTGTTCTGTAGTATCTAGAGTATAGATCCTTTACCTCTTTGGTTAGGTTTATTCCGAGGTATCTTAAAGTTTTTGGTGCTACTGTAAATGGAATTGATTCCCTGATTTCTGTTTCTACAGTTCCATTGTTAGTGTACAGGAAAGCAACTGATTTCTGTACATTGATTTTGTATCCTGCCACCTTACTGAATTGCTGTATGAGTTCTAATAACATGGGGGTGGAGTCTTTTGGGTTTTCCACATAAAGTATGATGTCATCTGCAAAGAGAGAGAGTTTGACTTCTTCTTTGCTAATTTGAGTACCTTTAATTTCTTTTTGTTGTCTGACTGCTGTTGCTAGGACTTCAAGTACTATGTTGAACAACAGTGGCAAGAGTGGGGATCCTTCTCGTGTTCCTGATCTTAAAGGAAATGCTCTCAGCTTTTCCCCATTGAGAATGATATTTGGCAGTCATTCTTATCATAACTTTGTGTTTCGTTTCATTTCCTTTATAGCACTTATTACCTAAAATGGTCTTGTTTATTATCTATGTCTGCCTCTCCTCCTGCAACACATACACAGAAACTCCATGACAGCAGATGCCTGGCCTGCCTGCATCCACACCTCTAGCACCTGGAACACTGTTTAGCACAAAATAGCTGATTGATAAATGTTTGCTGGCTGAAAGAATATCCCCCAAACGTTCTAGTATGGATTAAATGAGATAATTATATATTTAATAAGAGTTTTTTGGAAGACTTGGCACATCATAAACACCCAAAACACAGTATTTCAAGTAATAGCTCTCTTATCTGATATGATCAGAAGGAGCCAATCTGTTAATCAAGAGAAGCTGGATAAAGCAGAGATTGCTAATATTGTACACATATACTATACAAACTTTAAACACTATTTCAACTTGAAACATTTCTTGCTAATCTATCAATGTAGAGTTAAGACCTCTCTGCTTGAGATGGGTCTCCAGGTTGTAGTTCTACGTTCATTTTTTTCCTTTTATTGAGAGTTCATGCCCTTTCTACATCATCTGTAGTTCCCAGAGTTGGCTTTAGAATGGAGAAGGAACTTAATCTCACATATTAAACAATCTGAGTGCAAAATTATTCTAGGATTATGTACACATTTTTCCTAACCTATGTCAGTTGCCATGCCCACAACTAATCTGATAGACTTCACTGATTGACTCTTATCTAGCCATTCAATGCTTGTAGCTTGGTTTTCTTAAGAAACAACTCATTTCACATATATTTTACTGGTTTACTTACTACTTAATTAATTTATGTTATTATAATAACACATTCAGCCAGCATAAGAAGGTACAAATGCAGCTGTCTGACCCTTAAATGTTCACCAGCATTTGCTAGAATGGTGGGGACAATGTTCATAGGAATGGCAGGGGTCTCTGCATGATGTGAGTGTCCAGCAGGTTGTGGCCCTCCATCAGTGGGTATTACAGAAGGAAGAGAATAGAGAACTTTGGTGAATTTGTGAGGTGGTTGAGCAGAGATGGTTAAGAGAGAATGTATTGTAGTAGAAGTGCTCGTCAATAGCAGTAATTACAGTTGTAGTCAAGGAAGATTAGATGGAAATATGCCAAAATGTTTTCTCTGGTAGACTGTTAATATTCCTCTTAACAATTTCCCGTATCTTTCAAATTTTGACACCATCATAAATAATATTTCACAGAAACAGAGAGCAAATCATGATCCTCACTGAGTCAAAGGAGAGTGCTGACAGTTAGCACTTCTGGGGCTCCTGCTCGATGCCAGCAACTTCCATGTTACCTCTTGTCCTCACAATCACTCTGCAAGGCAGGCGCTGTGGTGCCCAGTTTTAAGGCTCTGTGAGTGTATTCGCTTTTGAGGCCCAAAATGTAGTCTCAGGTCCCTGTCCCAATACTATATTCCCTCCTCTGGCCCACAGAGTTACCCAGTGTAGTCAGGATCTCCATGAGCGGGCAGGGCATCAAGTCCACGAGCTATCAGAGGACCAAATCCTCAGTTATGTCACTGTCCGGCTCTCTGATTTGCATGTTAATTAGCAATAAAGCATTTCCTCATCAGTTCTGGCCTCCCCCGTGGCCCTCTTGCCCCTGGTCACAGCTTGTTACCTTCACCAGAGGGTTCAGGACCCCATCCTGGGACAGACAAAGCCTCATCAGCACTTGCCCCCTGAGGGGATGCCTGCATTGCTCAGCTCCCTTCTGGAGGCTATCCTTCCAGGACTATGGACTTCTTGCTCTGCCCCCTGCTGCCTGGGTTCCCTTGGCCTGTCCTTAGTTCACCTGGGTTTCTACACTATTCCAGTCCAGACTTCCAAGAAGCACAACCCACTGCATGGCCTATCGTGTGTTCACTGGTGCTCTGCTTGGTACCCACTGCCATGTCATTTTGCATGGTGACCCAACGTCTGATCTGACCCAGAGTCTCGATGGTGATCCCTAGAAAGACCTAGACCTCTGCTGCCCCAATTTAGTACTAATGCAGTACATGAAATTGTTGGGGTGGAGGGTTCACAGGGGGTGAGTCATGTATATGGGAAGAGGGTACAGGCAAAGTCCTGGTTGCAGCTTCAGACAGATGGAGCCCTCCTAGTGATGGCAGCAGTGAGCTCACAGCAGCCCCCAAACCCAAAGGGCTCAACAGCTCCAAGTGTCAGAGAAATTAATACTCAGACTTAGAGAGACAGAGACAGGAAAAGGATCAAGAGAAAGGACACAAAAGCCAAAAGAAAGGTCGGGCATTGTCAAAACTTGGCACATTCACCACATTTGTTCCCAACTTATTCTTTTCCATAAAAAAGACTTAATTAGAACAATGAACAAGATCTCGGAGCTGGTGATAAGGACACTACAGGCCCATGGGAAGAAAAGTCACAGTTTGGGGTTCTAGGAAAGTAGAAATCTGGACAGAGTTATTCACTACAAAGAACTTGCAAGAGACTGGCCTCCTGGAATCTCTGCCCGTGGTGGACAGATATGGGTTTCAATCCCCTTCGTACGGCTTTGGGCATGTGTCTTAACCTTGCCAAGGCTTCATTTCCCCACATGGACGATGATGCCAGTCATACCTGCCTCACAGACTGTTGAGGCTTCAATGAGTTAATACGGTCTGGTACCTAAACCAATGGTGATGTCTGGACACAGTTTTGGTTGTCCCCTGTGGTGGGGATGGAGGGAGGCAAACTACCAGCATCAGGGGGTAGAAGCCAGAAGCCAGGGATGCTAGTAAACACTAGTAATCATCCCACAATCAATAGGGCAGCCCCCACAACAAAGATGGATTCAGTCCAAGATTGAGAAACTTTTCCAAAGCCCAGTACAGAGTAGGGATCCCCAAGCATTAATTCTCCACCCCATCCTCTCTCCCACTCCTCTTTCTGGATGGTGCATCTCATCAGGTAAGAGCCAGAGATCTCTTTTGCTGACATTCTGCATATAAATAGAGAAGGTAAAGTGCCAGGCATAGTGTCTGGCAGCTCCTTTCCTCTCTGCTCTTCCCATAGAGCTCTGTCTAGCTGGCAGCCAGGCACACAGCAGGGATGTACAAAGGACAGATTTGTTAGCTGACTGGAGCAGAGGTCTCTGTACAACACCCACTTCCCCTTAGAAACTGGACAGAAAAGCCGCTCCAAGGAGGCTGAGCTCAGAAAGAAAGGCTGGGCTGGAGTAAGGCCATGAGAGGGACCCATTAACAGGGACTGAAAAAAATGACCATCCACTTGGGACTGGAACGCACCATTTCTCCAAGGCTTACAGCAATCTCATACCCAGAAGGTAAAAGTCAGAATTCATTCCTTTACTCAATTACCGAACACGTACCGGGGCCTGGACTCCTACTCGGGTGTGCACAGCACTCGAATGGTCTACATTTAAAAAAAAAAAACAACAAAATTCAGTGTTATTATTTTTCCAGCCCTGTAACTATTTAACCAAGACAACGATGGGAATGAATAAGTAAGCAAGAGAAAGAGATGTTTAAATCTCATAGAATCTTGAATCTGACCAGCCTCATTTTAAATGGTGAAAATACCCACTTGATAAAGTGGTAGAAGCTAATATTATTTTATTATTCAGTCGCTCTTTATTAAGGCATCAGAGATGATTCATTGGGTTTCTGAAGCACAGTCTTTTTTATATGTTACTCTTCCATGAACAAACTATTCCAAGACACAATCTGCCTATATTATATAATGCCTGTTCCACAGACACAGCCCAAAGTAAAGCTACTTATTTCTCATTCTTGTATTCAATAAGGCCTATTTATACCTTGCCTGAGTACGCGAGTGAACACAGGGAAAAGTGCTTCAAGAATTGGAAGGCCTGCTAGAAACGTTGCCCCTCATTGTCCATATGGGCCATCGTGATCTCCAAATTCCTAAGGCGCCAAACAGATGAGGTTCTGCTTTGTGTTTCTGGATCTCAGACTCCCAAGTTGCTAAGATGCCTGTCCTTTTTTCCAATTACGGACTCTATAGTCTGAGGAAGGTAGAAGCAAATACGGTCCAGAAAGGCCCAAGGTCCTGCTCCCAAGATCTTGCCCCCTTGCCCTCTGTCTCGCTCCCCTGCTTTATATATGCCGCAGGTCCTTGCCAGATCCTTCACGAGAGCCTCGAAGCAGGAGGCTCTCAGCTGAAAGGAGCCAAGAGGAGCCTTGCGAGTTGCCAAATGCCTGTCTAGCCCAAAGCAGGAAGTCTGCAAGAACGCACCCACAGTTCTGAGTGGCGAGCCTATCTGAGGATAAGGTGCCCTCCCCTGAGCGCAGCTCAGCACCTCATAAAGCCAGGCTCAGACTGTATAAATAAGATGTCTCTCGAAGGCAAGGGGAGGCTTGCAAGATTTATGTGCTCTGGGGATCCCATGTAAACAAGCTTTAACCAACAGTACCTGACACTCCTTCCTTCTGTGAACCATCTGACTTGGCTCCAAGGGCTAGGGTGAAAGGCCCCTGTGTTTGCCTGGAGGGGCTCCTGCGCCATCTCACCGGATGAACGGGCAGGCAGGAACCTGTGCGGCCTTTGAGAGGCCCTGGTCCCTGGGCACCTCTGGAAAAGGACTGCTTGGGAGCAGAGACAGGCGGCCTCTGACATGCTCTGCTGGCTTCCGTGTAAAGGAAAACAGGTAGACGGAGCCATGAGGGGAGCAAAGGAAGGAAAGTCACTTAGGGTAGCAGCCTGAGCAGAGAAACCAGATGTGAGCTCGAGTCAGCAGCAGGGACGGCCTGCTGCATAATTCATCCATTGTGGTTCTGTTTATGTGTCTGTTTTTAAGGTTAATCATTTGTTTGTTTGATCGAGGCCTACTCCTCTGAACGCTTCTGTTAGCACATGAACAGGATGCTGGGTGTGAAATGCAAACATCCTTATTTGGCAGACGCAGAATATGCTAAATTATCCTTCCAGCTGCAAATAAGTTGTGACATTTGTAATAAGTTGCCAGTCATGAGGGTTGTGGCCTATCCTCAGAGAAATCCATGTGCTGAATTTCTCCCTAGCCTCAGTCCCTCTCTCTGAAGGACGCACACATTTCAGCAAGAGGCAAAACTTCTGAGATGGAAACATAGTCACTCACTCTTGAGTCTCTGGTCTAACCCAGGAGCACCCTGACGGTCTAGACCCCAGTCTCCACCAAAATGTTTGCGACGCACAGGCCAGGCAAACACCTCATGAAAAGGGGGGTCCTGGCCCCCACACACCAACAGCCTCACTTCCATCCTTAGTGCAGAAGAAAATAGGCCACTTGTCTCAACACCACCTCTAAGGAAGCAGGCAGATTCGAGAACTGCAGAAGGCCAGGGTTGGAACTAGACTTTGAAGATATCAGAAGAAATGTGCTATGTAAGACAGCATGAGGCTTTGGAGCTGAGTGGCTTTGGATAAGTCATTTCTTCTCCAAGCCTCCATTCCCATAGGCTAAGTGGGACTGCTAGGAAGCCTAGGGAGGACATATGTGAAGGACCTGACACACCGTAATTCCTTAAGAAGAGCTTCAATTCCTGAAGCGAATCCACCTGGGTGCCCGCCTCCGCTGCAATTTCGGGTCAGACCTCTCCTTGGAGCCTTACAGCAATCCTACCCGCTGCAGGCCCTCATCCACCCCAACATTTCACAAAGATGTGATGTCGGCCTGCCCAGACCAGGCCCTGAGCAGGGCACAGTGGGCTTAGCAACCAATAAAATAAGGCTCCCGCCACACAAAAAGCCGAGTCTGTCTGTGGGTGATTTTGACAGAAAGGATTTCCCAACGTTGAGTCAACACTGTTACAGTGTGACCGGTGTTCAGTATTCCCTGTGGGGTGGGGGGTGGGAGGACTTGGAGGGAACTTCACTACCTTCTGTAACACTTGCAAATGTATTTCCAGGGATCCTCTTCACTCATGTGGTTGATGTCGGAGGCACATACATAAACGTGCACCTAACACGAGCGTCCAGCCCGAAGAGTCTCCACCAACCGATCATCTCCATACATCCTTCACCCAGGGCAGGATCATCACCAGCACTCCAGAAACCCCGAGCCACCCTCCCACCACTACAACCAAGGGTAACTGTGATGCTGAATTCTAGCAACGTACATTCATTTTGCTTCCTTTACTATTTTGGCATTATCTTCAAGGAGAGTTATTTGTACCAGTTCTTTACTCTCCTACTCTATGTTCATGTAGATTGGGCATATAAAAAGCAAACAATGAAAAGGTTTCCTTTCATGTCATGAAGTCCTGCCTTTACATAGTTTCATTTGCCAATGAGCCTCTGAAGGTTAGAGATATGTCCCCACTGCTTCCACACAGTAGGTCCTCTGTAAGTATGTGCTGAGCAAAAGAATGATGACATCAGATCCCTCAACAGTCAGCACACCTCCACCAAAGGACAGTCACGGGCAACAGGTACAGGGCAGAGAGTATGGTGATGAGGTTTTAGGAAGAACTATAGAGTTGACAGCCTCTTTTCTAGGTCATTCTGCCCATCTGGACTGGACAGCCCTGGCCCCAATCCTGATTTATTGAAGTTCTATTGAGTACCAGGTATTTTTGTTCTTCCTTCAAACATAGTCACATTTTCCTTATTAAAAAGAAAAAGAAAACTGGGTGGCTCAGTTGGTTAAGTGGCTGACTCTTGATTTTAGCTCAGGTCATGATATATGGGTCATGAGATTGAGTCCTGTGTCAGGCTCTGGGCTGGGCCTGGAGCCTGCTTAGGATTCTCTCTCTCCCTCTGCCCCTTCCCTCCCTCAAGAAAAAAGGAAGGAAGGAAGGAAGGAAAGAGGGAGGGAGGGAGGGAGGGAGGGAGGGAAGGAAGGAAGGAAGGAAGGAAGGAAGGAAGGAAGGGAAGGGAAGGGAAGGAAAGGGAGGGGAAGGGAAGGGAAGGGAAGGGAAGGGAGGGGAAGGGAAGGGAAGGGAGGGAGGAAGGAAGAAAGAAAGAAGAGGAGAGGAGCGGAAAGGAAAGGAAGGAAGGGAGGGAGAGAGGGAAGGAAGGAAGGAGGGAGGGAAGGAAAGAAAGGAAGGAAGGAAGGAAGAAAGGAGGGAAGGGAGGAAAAAAGAAAAAAGTAAAGAGGGAAAGAAAGAAGAAACTGACCACAAAAATAAATCATATCATCAAACATGTAATGAAAGCCTTCACCCACATAATAGGGAAGAGAGACAATTTACTAAGTGTCAATTAAGTACTGGGGATTCTGCTTGTCTTTGATGACTCAAGAGGTTAATCAGGCACCACTTCTGCCCACAAGTAGCTTCTAAGTTGAAGGAAGATACCAGCACATAAACAACTGAAATATTCAAGTGTTGTAAGTCCTATAATCCAGATATGAACCAAGTGTCTTAGGGACATAGAAAAGGGAGCAAAGTTTATTGGAAATGCTATATTGGGAAGGTGACATTTGAAGAGAGACTGAAGAAGGAGTGTAGTTCACTAGATCATCACAAAGAAAGGTTACTACAGGTCGAGTAAACAACACAAACAACAACAGAGCTGATGCTTGGTAATATGCACCAGTATGGACAGCTGTTTGATTACAGTCAGTGTCTGCTGTGATTAGTCATGGGCTGGTATGAGAGATTGTGAATATCCGCTGTGAGTAAAAACAGAAAGATAAGAAAGGGCAGGCCATGTTCAGGGAAGGGTGGTGAGTTACCAACTCCTTGAAAAATCTGCTATCTGCTAAGGATGACACGTATTTGTCACGCATGCCAACATCCACAACAGATAATAGGGATCAGTTATAGCACTCCTACCAGAAACCACCTCATGATCCTGCTCAACAAAGAACTCTAGGCAACCACTACAAAGAACAGGGGCTGGCCTCATCCAGGGTCACACACTGCTTCCACTTCCTCACCACCTCCTCATTCACAAATGCTACAGGGTCTGGCTTCAGACATTCCACGGAAACTGTTCTATCAAATTTCCATTACCTTCCTCCTCACCAGCTTCAAAAGTCCTCCTTCTGATTAAATACCACTCCCTCCTTCCTGGAAACTCACGCTTCCTCCTCTGTGAATACAGCATAACTGCTCTCTCTCCTTCATCTAATGTCTTCAAGTTCCATCTACGCTTTAATCCCACTGGTTCAGATCTGGCTCTTCTCCATGGCAGGCACCCTAACCCAGGCCTTATGGATGGAACTCAGCATCGGAGAAGTCAGCCATCCATCTCCACATTCCCTGAAAGGGAGTCATCCTCTTACGGCCTTCCTTATCAGTCAGTGCAAGTTGGCAGCATTTAAAGCTGGCTCAGCTTTTGGGGACAAAATTATGGATTATTGAAGCCTCCTCCACTCATCCTGCAGCAACTTGTAATGCCCAGAACCATCTGGCTGATTTAGTCCTAGGGAGCTTCTGTGATGGAAGACTCAGCTGAGAGAGAAGATAGAAACTACCAGCTGAAATGAAGTTTTGGGTTTATCTATTGATTTTAAATGATCTGTTTCCAGTGCTCCAGCCCACAGCACTTCTAGAAAGTGAATATAAAAGAATGTATAAGACACACACACACACACACACACACACATACTAAAACCCCACATGGATTTGCTATGGACCCCTGGATCTATATGATTCATGGATTATGTGAAAGTAAAGCTGTTGCAAAACGTTTATGTGGGGTCAGTACACATGTGGCAATTTTTCCTGTAGTGGGATGACTTTAGCCCCAGGATGATCAGGTATGGATGTCAAAACCTCTGTCTAAACCTTGTCCGGATGACTATTCATGCATATAGCTACAAGGAGACCCCAGGAAAGCAATGATGATCATTGGCCAATTAGTGGCTCAGGCATTTGGAGTAGGACATGACTCCCAGAAAGCTCACCCTGAAGACAAGACTGTCTTAGGCTCAAGCTTCCTGGAGGAGGGCCAGCCATGCATCAGCCCTATTGATTCCTGTCATTGCTATTTTTTGGCAGAAAGTGGTGCATTTGTCTTAGATAATTAAAAATGAACTAGGAGATAGAACTGTGTTGTTAGAAAAGTAAAGGCCTCTAAGGAAACTTTTGAGACCATGCTGTTTCCAGATACCAAGTGCATGAACCTTCTAGTCAGCAGGCAAGAATATGCTCAGGAGACCTGAGGCAGAGCAGGCTAGAATGCTGGCAGGTACATCTTGGTGTCTTTGGATAATTCTGGCTGCAGAGGAGGAGGGAGAGCTGGTCATATAAAATGGCCTGCTGGTCCTCAGTCAGACAGTCAGACTACCCAGCAACACTTCCCAGACCACACTTTGGCTTCTGCATCTCCCACACTAGGTTTCCGGGGGGACGAGGAGAAGAATAGGACAAAACCCTCCACAGATGCTTCCAAAGGAAAGGGCACCTTTGAGAAAGCCTCTCCTAGGCACAGGTTATTACCCATACACCAGGAAACTGAAAATGCAGACAGAGGTAAAAGTGGCCTGTGACTCAGGACTGGCTGCCTTGGCATTGTTATTGAAGACCACAAGGACACTTGGATTTGATGGACAATGAGGAGATGAATGAATTTTTCCATTATCGAGAATTTCTTTTTTGAGTCTCTCATACATTCGAAACAATAGGAGAAATCGTTGAAATAAACATTCATTAAAGACTTATTTTATCCCAGAAATATTTAATGCTCATAAAAACCTACTGAAGATGACACAGTTCTCCCACCTGATCAATGAGGAAGGTGAGTCTCAAAGTAAATGCCTGAACTGAGTCAGTCTTCCAACACCAGCCCCAACGTTCTTTCTTTTTCTTTTTTCTCTTTTTTCTTCCTCTTGTTCTTCCTCATGCTTCTCTTCCTCCTACTCTTCCTCTGCTTCAACTGCTCCCTCCGACACTTTCAGTTTCTCATATTCACGCACAAAGATTGAAGGCTGAACTGCTTCCAGAAAGCTCATAGAAAAGTATCCTTCCTGTGGGAGTATCTTGCTCCACACTCAGCTCCCAATATCTCCCACTCTCCTGAAGCAACTGCCTTCGACTCTCCCAGCTTTTCCTCCTGGCATGTACTGCCCTTCTCTATAACACGCTTATGTTACTTCTTCCTATTTTTTTTTTTTTTCGGTTTTAAGCATGACCTATTGACTTTCCCTAGTAGAAGATAAAGGTGTGACTCTCACAAACATACTCAACTCCTGTCCCGCCCATCTCCAGCTGCCCATTTCTTCAAATGACTGCCTTCCCTAGCCAGACTTAATAGTTTAGGTGGGTAGAGAGTTTAGCGTTGGAAATCATTTTCCCTCAAAATGTTAAAGGTACTACTCTACTTCTAGTTTCCAACATTGTTTTTGAGTAATCTGAGGCCATTGTGGTCCTTTATCTTTTGTCTTTTCTATATGAAAACTTATAGGAGCTTCATGTTGGCTACAATGTTTTGAAAATTCACCTTCATATGCCTTGATGTGGGTTTATTTTCATTCATTATGAGAGGTACTCGGTGGGCCCTTTCAGTCCTGATATCTGCTTCAGTTATGGAAAATTTTCTCGAGTTATTTCTTTGATGATTTTCTCCCTCCTTGTCTGTCTCTTCTTTCTGTCTGGAACAACTATTTTGTGGATGCTGGACCTCTCGAACTGATGCTCTAATAGCCCTGTCTTTTCTCTTACTTTCGTTCTTTTTTTAATCTTGTCTCTACTTTCTAAAAGACAACCTCAATTTCAGCTTCCAACAAATTCCCCAAGTATTTTATTTTTTGCTACCACAATGTTAATTCCCAAGGGCTCTGATTGTGATCTTTTTTCTTAGAAAGCATCTTCTTCCTGAATGCAATTTCTACTCTTGTCCCTCTGAGGATATCTAACAATTTTTAAAAATTTATTTCCCTGGATTGTTTGTTTCCATTATATTGCTTTTTCTCATTTGTTTTATGTCTCTGTCTTTCACACTGTTTCTCTACCATTCATCTTGGGTGTCTGGTGGTCCTTGACATCTCTTATTTTAGGGTAGGGAAATAAAAGATTCACTGGAAACTGGGTGGAGGACTTTGTGACTATGGACCTCCTGGTAATCTGGCTGGGCCATTTTTAGGAAAAACACTCATTACTGATATGTTTAGAATTTTCTGAAAAGTGGATCAAGTTATGTGGAGATTGAATCTTCCTATCAACTCACTAGAGTATAAAAGTCTGCTCTAGGAACCAAGGGGAGGACAATGGCTATGGAAGGCTCCATATTCAGTGTGACACAGGCTTTTACTTCCTCCTGTTGTTTTAGTGTGATACTAGGTATCTAGTATCTAAATACTAGATATCACACATACTGTGCTAGATGTCCATCAGCCCACATTATCTGTTTTAGTCTCCTAAAAGAATAAATTTCCAGTCTTCTGTCAAAGTCAGTGGGTGGGTGGGGCAGCATTTCTTTACCTGACCCCATGGAGGAAAAGAGGAGACTGGGGGGGGGCGGTTAACTGCTTAAATTAACTTTCAACTAGTCCTCCTGATTCTAGCCCTGATTATATCCACACTTGTAGCAATAGCTGCTAGTAATGTAAGGGGGAAGGAAGCAGAGATTACAAAGATATTTCTAGAGTTGTGTCTGTTGGGAAGGGTGTAGATATGAGATCATATGGGACTGATGGGCAAAAGAAGACAAAGGTGTGTTTGAGGGACCTCATGTTCAAAGGAGGAGTTCAGTGTTTATTGCCTGGTGAGAACTTTGGATAACAAGAAGATTGTAATCCAGAAGAACAGATTTCGAGTTTGAAATATTACACATGAATTAGTACCAAATGATGAGGAGCTTCTGATAAGAGCAGACAGAGAGGATTCTCTCCAGGTACCATTAGCCCCTGACCCTCAGAACATCTATCTCCTCTCCTTAGCTCTCAGGTAACATGTGGGCAGGACCCCCTGAGGACAATTAAGAACACCCAGAAATATTTCAAAAGAGAAAACAACAAAGAATTCACAAAGTGCAAACTCAGCTGTTGCTCAGGGCACAGAATTCTGATCTTTCCCCAAGCAGGCTCCAAACCACCAGCCCCCCATTCCTTAACACTCCCAGATTCCACATCCTGACCTCCATCTCTGTTTATTACTTGCAAGTACCAAAGAGAGAACCACTTCCAGGACTGCTCCAGAATGTGTCTTCCATCTTCCTAAACTTCCTTTAAAAGCCTTTCTTGTCTTATTTAGAGATCAAAAGTATAAATAACAGTTTCTCTGAGAGGGTGGATACATTAGGGTCACCACAGTTTGAAAAGTTTACATTTAGACTGGCAGGGTTTAAAACCTCGTTCTGCATTTGCCTCTAACAATGTGACTGTGGTAAATTACTTAGCTTCAGTTTCTATACTTACAAAATTCACTTCACAGGATCTTTCTGAGGATTACATATATAATTATTAAGTATCTAATACAGCATCTGGCATACAATGGATAGTCAGTAGTAGTAAAAGGAGCAGTAACCAACAGTAGTTGTAATAGTAAGTAATAATGCTGTTGTGTGCCCACACACACGCGCGCACACACACACACACCACCTTCTCTATTCTACTAGTTTCCCTATGTGCTGGACCTTTATGTGTTCTAAAGCACTGTGGGCAAACGATCTCCATGTCCTACACAGTAGCTACACTTATTCCCCAGTGTTAATTATGGGTACGACATAAATTAATTGCAATTTCTCTAAAAATATTCTTTGGCTTTAAATAAGTGTATTAACTGATGTTTAGCTCACAGAATGGATAAGATAAATTACTGATTGTTTTCTAGATCCTGAGACATCAGAGAAATTTTAAGTTGATATTAGTGGCACCTACTGGTAAATTGTGGCATGACAGCCTAGCTCTCTTAGACACAGTGAGAGAGCACAGCTGCCAGGAACAATGTACAAAAAACTGTAAGGAAACGGGAGGTGTGTAGTTCACAGACCATAAATCAGGGCAGAAGACATTATCAGCAAGAGTAAAGTGAAGAGAGTACTAAGGGAAGCAAAACAGCTAATCAAGAAAATTTCCACAGGGTCCCGAAAACATCGCACAAACACCCCAGGATGCCAATAGAAGTTCATGTGAACTCTTTCCCTTAACAAACATTTTCACCTGTGTCTATTAGAGATTATTCTCCATTTTTGCAATGGAAATTAAAAAAAAAAAAACAGAATCAACTATCAAAATTCACTCAGCAGTCATCTTTAGCACACATCTTTTTTTAAAAATTTTTTAATTTTTTTAAAATAAACATATAATGTATTTTTATCCCCAGGGGTACAGGTCTGTGAATCATCAGGTTTACACACTTCACAGCACTCACCATAGCACATACCCTCCCCAATGTCCATAACCCCACCCCCCTCTCCCAATCCCCCTCCCCCCAGCAACCCTAGTTTTATTCAGCAAGAGATATGCACATTTTGTCCAGGGTAGCTTTGCAACATGTAAAGTCAACTTCATGCCAATTTGAGATCACAGTCCTAAAAACATACATTGTCCTGTATCAGTACACGAGGAGATGCTGTTGCTTTGTTTAGGGCTTTCATTTGAAAAATTTACAATCTATAGAAAACTTTAAAGAGTGGCAAAATGAACATCTATAAAGCTTTCACTTAGGAGGAGCAAGACGGCAGAGGAGTAAGAGACCTAAATATCATCAGGTCCCAGGAGTTCAGCTAGATACTTATCAAACCATTCTGAACACCTATCTCAACAGGAGATAGAAGAGAAGAAGAGCAGCAATCCTAGGAACAGAAAATTGACCACTTTCCGGAAGGTAGGACATGCGGAGAAGTGAATCTGAGGCAACATTGGGGAAAATAGACCATGGGGGGGAGGGACCAGCTCCCGGCAAGTAAGAGAACAGCAGAATACAAAATCAGAACTTTTAGAAATCTGCTCCACTGAGGGACATTGCTCCAGAGGCTAAGGGGGGGGGGTGCTGGGGCCCTCACGGGAACAGTGTGGTCTCAGGACCCGCAGGTCACAAAAAGACCAAATCCAGAGGTGTCTGAGTGTGGCAGAGCTCCCAGGTATCAGAGTGTAGAAGCTAGCTCCAGAGACAGAGCCCAGGAGTGAGCTCTCAGCACGGGGTCATCTTAAACCGTGTTCTGAGGCACAGTCAGGCCACTGCTCTTTGAGTAGGAACCTCACAAGTGGCCGATCTGGGGAGACTCATCTTCCTCCGTGGAGAGAAGTGGCATGGGAGTGCTGGCAGGAATCTGTTGGGTTTGGAGACTCCAAACGGGGCTATGTGCCAGAGATAGAAAGGCTCGGTCACAGGCCAGGTGAGCACAGTGCGCAGCCGGAGACCAGGGACACAAGAGGGATTGACTGCTTTTCTCTGAAGGCACACTGAGGAGTGGAGCATCAAGCTTTCAGCTCCTCTGGGCCAGAGACTGGGAGGCCGCCATTTTCATTCCTGTCCTCCAAAGCTGTATGGAAAGCATTCAGGGAACAAAAGCTCCCGAGAGCGAACTGAGCAGATTACTTAGCCTGGCCCCTGGCAAGAGCAGTGCAATTCCACCTCAGGCAAAGACCTCTAAGACTCACTACAACAGGCCCCTCCCCCCCAGAAGATCAGCACAACATCCAGGCAAGACCAAGTTCACTGATCAATAAGAACTGTGGAACTCCAGAGCAAAGGGAAAGCAACACATAGAATTCATGGCTTTTTCCCCATGATCCTTTAGTCTTTCAAAGTTAAATTTTAAAAATTTTTTTTTCTCATTCTATTTTTTAATTTTTCCTCTTTCCTCTTTTAATTTTTTTAACTATTTTATCTTATCAATACCTTTTGAAAAATCTTTTAAAATTTTCAATGTTATAGTCATATTTTATCCCCTCATTGTATCTAACCTTATTTTTTGTATACATACAGGTATTTTTTTCTTTAAAATTTGGGATACAATTTCTTCTAATAGATCAAAATATACCCTAATCTAGTGAATGGCTTTGTTCTAGTCTCCAGCCTGATCACATTCTTTCCTCTTTTTTTTACTTTTCTTTTTTCAACCAGCTTCTTATATTATCAATTCCTTTTTTAGAATCTATCTTAATTTTCATCTTTACAGTCATATTCCATCCCTTTATTGTTTTTACCCTTATGTGTGTGTGTGTGTGTGTGTGTGTGTGTGTGTGTGTATACATACATTCATACATACATACATATGTTTTTCTTTCTTTAAAATTTTGGGAGGTAGTTTCTTCTAACAGACCAAAATACACCCAAAATCAAGTGTGTGGCTCTGTTCTATTCACCAGTCTAATATATATATATACATTTCTTTTTCTTTTTCTTTTTCTTTTTCTTTTTCTTTTATTCCTCCCATTCTTTTCCCACCAGATTCAGGTCTCTTCTGATTTGGTTATTGTATATCTTTCTGGGGTCGTTGCTAACCTCTTAATATTTTGTTTTCTCATTCATATATTCTTATCTGGATAAAATGACAAGGCAGAAAAACTCATCACACACAAAAAAAAAGAACAAGAGGCAGTACTGATGGCTAGGGACTTAGTCAATATGGACATTAGCAATATGTCAGAAATAGAGTTCAGAATGATGATTATCAAGGTGCTAGCTGGGCTCGAAAAAAGCATGGACGATATTAGAGAATCCCTTTCTGGAGAAATAAAAGAACTAAAATCTAACCAAGTTGAAATCAAAAAAGCTATTAATGAGGTGCGATAAAAAATGGAGGCTCTTACTACTAGTATAAATGAGGCAGAGGAGAGAATTAGTGATATAGAAGACCAAATTATGGAGAATAAAGAAGCTGAGCAAAAGAGAGACAAACAACCACTGGACTATGAGGGGAGAATTCGAGAGATAAGTGACACCCAAGATGAAACAATATTAAAATAATTGGGATTCCAGAAGAAGAAGAAAGAGAGAGAGGGGCAGAAGGTATATTGGAGCAAATTATAGTAGAGAATTTACCTAATTTGGCAAAGGGAACAAGCATCAAAAATCCAGGAGACACAGAGAACTCCCCTCAAAATCAATAAAAATAGGTCCACACCCCATCATCTAATAGTAAAATTTAGAAGTCTCAGTGACAAAGAAAAAAATCCTGAAAGTGGCTTAGGACAAGAGGTCTGTAACATATAACAGTAGAAATATTAGATTGGCAGCAGACCTATCCACAGAGACCTAGCAGGCCAGAAAGGACTAGCATGATATAGTCAGAGCACCAAATGAGAAAAATATGCAGCCAAGAATATTATATCCAGCTAGGCTGTCATTGAAAATAGAAGGAGAGATAAAAATCTTCCAGGACAAACAAAACCTAAAAGAACTTGCGAACACCAAACCAGCCCTACAGGAAATACTGAAAGCCGTCCTCCAAGCAAAGAGAGAGTCTAAAAGTAACAGACCAGGGAAGAATAGAGACAATATACAGTAACAGTCACCTTACAGGGAATACAATGGCACTAAATTCATATCTTTCAATAGTTACCCTGAGTGTAAATGGGCTAAATGCCCCAATCAAAAGACATAGGTTATCAGAACGGATAAAAAAAACAAGACCCATCAATATGCTGTCTATGAGAAACTCATTTTAGACCCAAAGACACCTCCAGATTTAAAGTGAGGGGGTGGAAAACAATTTACCATGCTAATGGACATCAAAAGAAAGCTGGGCTGGCAATCCTTATATCAGGTAAATTAGATTTTAAGCCAAAGACCATAGGAGATGAGGAAGGACACTATATCATACTTAAAGGGTCTGTCCAACAGTCCAACAAGAAGATCTAACAGTTTTAAATATCTATGCCCCTAACATGGGACCAGCCAATTACATAAACAAATTAATAACAAAATCAAAGAAACACATCAACAATAATACAATAATAGTAGGGGAAGTTAACACCCTCCCTCATTGAAATGGACAGATCACCTAAGCTAAAGATCAATAAGGAAATACACATTGGACCAGATGGACATCACAGATATACTTAGAACATTCCACCCCAAAACAACAGAATACACATTCTTCTCTAGTGCACATGGAACATTCTCCAGAATAGATCACATCTTGGATCACAAATCAGGTCTCAACCAGCACCAAAAGACTGGGATCATTCCCTGCATATTTTCAGACCACAATGCTTTGAAACTAGAACTCAATCATGGAGGAAAGTTGGAAAGAACTCAAATACATGGAGGCTAAAGAGCATCCTACTAAAGAATGAATGGGTCAACCAGGAAATCAAAGAAGAACTTAAAAAATTCATGGAAACAAATTAAAATGAAAACACACTGTTCAAAATCTTTGGGACACAGCAAAGGCAGTCCTGAGAGGGAAGTGTATAGCAATACAAGCCTTTCTCAAGAAACAAAAAGGTCACAAATACACAACCTAACCCTACACCTAAAGGAGCTGGAGAAATAACAGGAAAAAAAAAACAAAACAAAACACCAAAACCTAAACCCAGCAGGAGAAGAGAAATTATAAAGATCAGAGCAGAAATCAATGAAATAGAAACCAAAAGAGCAGTAGAACAAATCAGTAAAACTAGGAGCTGGTTCTTTGAAAGAATTAATAAGATTGATAAACCCCTGGCCAGACTTACAAAAAGAAAAGAGAAAGGACCCAAATTAATAAAATCATTAAGTAAAAGAAGAGAGATCACAACCAACACCAAAGAAATATAGACAATTATAAGAACATATTATGAGCAACAATATGTCAGCAAATTTGACAATCTGGAAGAAATGGATGCATTCCTAGAGACATATAAACTACCAAAACTGAACCAGGAAGAAATAGAAAACCTGAACAGACCCATAACCAGTAAGGAAATTGAAGCAGTCATCAAAAATCTCCCAACAAATAAGAGCCCAGGGCCAGATGGCTTCCCAGGGGAATTCTACCAAACATTTAAAGAAAAATTAATACCTATTCTCCTGAAACTGTCCCAAAAAATAGAAATGGAAGGAACTCATTTTAGGAGGCCAGCATTACCTCGATCCCAAAACCAAAGACCCCATCAAAAAGGAGAATTATAGACCAATATCCTTGATGAACACAGATGCAAAAATTCTCACCAAAATACTAGCCAATAGGATCCAAAAGTACATTAAAAGGATTATTCACCACGACCAAGTGGGATTTATTCCTGGGCTGCCAAGTTTGGTTCAACATCTGCAAATCAATCAATGTGATACAATACATTAATAAAAGAAAGAACAAGAACCATATGATACTCTTAATAGATGCAGAAAAAGCATTTGACAAAGTACAGCATCCTTTCTTGATCAAAACTCTTCAAAGTGTAGGGATAGAGGGTACATACCTCAATATTGTCAAAGCCATCTATGAAAATCCCACAGCAAATATCATTCTCAATGGGAAAATACTGAGAGATTTTCCCCTAAGGTCAGGAACACAGCAGGCATGTCCACTATCACCACTGCTATTCAACATAGTACTAGAAGTCCTAGCCTCAGCAATCAGACAACAAAAAGAAATTAAAGGCATCTGAATTGGCAAAGAAGAAGTCAAACTCTCACTCTTTGCAGATGATATGATACTTTATGTGGAAAACCCAAATGACCACTCCGAAACTGCTAGAACTCATACAGGAATTCAGTAAAGTGTCAGGATATAAAATTGATGCACAGAAATCAGTTGCATTTCTGTACACCAACAGCAAGATGGAAGAAAGAGAAATTAAGGAGTTGATCCCATTTACAATTGCACCCAAAACCATAAGATACAAAGGAATAAACCTAACCAAAGAGGCAAAGAATCTGTACCCAGAAAACTATAAAGTACTCATGAAAGAAATTGAGGAAGACACAAAGAAATGGAAAAACGTTCCATCTCATGGATTGGAAGAACAATTATTGTGAAAATGTCTATGCTACCTAAAGAATCTACACATTTAACACAATCCCTATCAAAATACAATCAATTTTTTTCAAAGAAATGGAACGAATAATCCCAAACTTTGTATGGAACCAGAAAAGACCCTGAATAGCCAGAGGAATGTTGAAAAAGAAAACCAAAGTTGGCAGCACCACAATTCCAGATTTCAAGCTCTATTACAAAGCTGCAATCATCAAGACAGTATGGTACTGGCACAAAAACAGACACATAGATCAGTGGAACAGAATGGAGAGCCCAGAAATAGACCCTCAACTCTACAGTCAACTAATCTTCGACAAAGCAGGAAAGAATGTCCAATGGAAAAAAGACAATCTCTTCAACAAATGGTGTTGGGGAAATTGGACAGCCACATGCAGAAGAATGAAACTGGGCCATTTCCTTACACCACACACAAAAATAGACTCAAAATGGATGAAAGACCTCAATGTGAGATAGGAATCCATCAAAATCCTTGAGAAGAGAGACAGCAACCTCTTTGGCCTAAAACACAGCAACTTCTTCCTAGAAACACCACCAAATGCAAGGCAAGCAAGGGCAAAAATGAACTCTTGAGACTTCATCAAGATCAAAAGCTTTTGCACAGCAAACAGTCAACAAAACCAAAAGACAACCAAAAGAATGGGAGAAGGTATTTACAAATGACATATCAGATAAAGGGCTAGTATCCAAAATCTACAAAGAACTTATCAAACTCAACACCCAAAGAACAAATAACCCAATCAAGAAATGGGCAGAAGACATGAACAGACATTTCTGCAAAGAAGACATCCAGATGCCCAAGCCCAACAGACACATGAAAAAGTGCTCCATATCACTCGGCATGAGGGAAACACAAATCAAAACCACAATGAGTTACCACCTCACACCGGTCAGAATGGCTAAAATTAACAAGTCAGGAAACAAGAGGTGTTGGTGAGGATGTGGAGAAAGGGGAACCCTCCTACACTGTTGGTGGGAATGCAAGAAGGTTGTAGCCACTCCGAAAACAGCATGGAGGTTCCTCAAAAAGTTGAAAATAGAGCTATCCTACAACCCAGCAATTGCACTACTGGGTATTTACCCTAAAGATAGACAAATGTAGTGATCTGAAGGGACACATGCACCCGAATGTTTATAGAAGCAATGTCCACAATAGCCAAACTAGGAGGAACCTGGATGTCCATCAAGAGATGAATGGATAAAGAATATGTGGTATACACACACACACACACACACACACACACACACACAATGGAATACTATGCAGCCATCAAAAGAAACGAAATCTTGCCATTTGCAAAGACTTGGATGGAACCAGAGGGTATTATGCTGAGCGAAATAAGTCAATCAGAGAAAGACAATTGTCATATAACCTCTCTGATATGAGGAATCTGAGAGGCAGGGAGGGGAGTCATGGGGGTTAGGGAGGGAAAAAAAATGAAACAAAATGGGATTGGGAGGGAGACAAATCATAAGAGACTCTTAATCTCACAAACTGAGGGTTTCTAGGAAGTGGGGGGTAGGGAGAGGGTGGTTGGGTTATGGACATTGGGGAGGGTATGTGCTATGGTGAGTGCTATGAAATGTGTAAGCCTGATGATTCACAGACATGTACCCCTGGGGCAAATAATACATTATATGTTAATAAAAAATAAAAATTATATAAAAATTTTTAAAAAGCTTTCATTTAGATTGATCAATGGTTACTATCTTACCACATTTAAACTTGCTCTCTCTTTCTCTTTCTCTCACTCTCCCTCTCTGTCACTCCACCTCTAAATGCATCAGTTATCACTGAAGCATCAGGCATTCTTATATATTAATGTAATATTGATATACCATTATACTCAAGAAAGTTAACATTGATAGAATAAACCATTATCTAATATATATTCCATATTCAAATTTTTCCAATTATCCCAATAATATCCTTTATAGCTCTTTGTTCATATTCCCAATTCATGATCCAATATGAGATTTAGCATTTCACTTCATTGTCATATCTTTTTGGTCTCCTTTAGTCTAGAACAGTCCTTCTGCACATAAACACCCTCTTTTTTCCTTTCAAAACATTGACAGTTAGAGTCTATGCTATTCAATTTGAAAAATATTCTACAATGTGAATGCATCTGATTAATTTCTCTTTATTATATTCAGGTCAAAGATTTTTGGCAAGAATACTACATAAGTGATGCTGCGTCCTTCCCACCATACTCCATCAAAAGCCACATTTGTCCCATTATTGGTAATGCTGAGTGTGACCACTTGATTAAAGTGATGTCTGCCATATTTCTCATTGTAAAATCACTTCGTTCCTTTGTAATTAATAAGTAATGTGCAGGGTGTTACTTCAAGTCTGTGTGACTATCTGCTTCCCCAAATTGTTGTTGTTTTTTAATCACCACAATTATTGTGATCCCTCCCTAACAGAATTGAGCAGTAATGGGAGGACAGAGGCATGGTCTTCATTCACTTCACTATCTCTGTAAATCCCATTTGGCACCAGTTAATGATAATGAAGGCTTTGGCACTTTTTTTCCTATAGATGCACTTACAGGATAGAACTCCATTTAAAAAATGCATTACACCAAAGCACAGTGAAAGCAATTACCAATACTCAATTACTCTGGCATCACTTCATCACTGTAGATACTCTTAAATGCAAAGCAAGGGTGGTTTTAAATATCTTGAAGGTGAAAACGAATCTACAGTGGCAGGCTCAGAAACCTGCAGTGGCTCCCAAGAACCACTCAATACAATCCAAACTCCTTATTCTGACACTTGAGGTCCTGCAAGGTCTGACCACCCCTTCCATCTTATCTCCCAAAACTCCCTTTCATGTCCCCACGGAACTGAGCTTCCCTCTTCTTCTTACATATGCCTCATGTTTTTCCTTTGCTTATTCTGATTCCTTTGTCTGGAGAGAGTTTACAAACCTTTCTTAGTTTTGACAGCAGAGGCCAAATGTTTGCTCTTCTGCAAGAATTTGTTGAAAAAGTAACCTTCCCTTTGTCTGAGTTTTCTTAATCTGTGACAATTTGGGTACTTGGGACATGTTATTGTTCTGTGTGTGTCTTATTTCCCCATAAGGCTGGAATCAGCCATCTCGTTTCTGAACAGCATACTGAGCATGTGTTCAGAACAGCAATGAAGTTTGGGTACCAAAATATTTTTGAAAGAACTCAATATAGAACAAAATTTTAAGCACTTAAGTAGTTATCATGAGAAAAATTAGAACTGGCTGATAGTCCTTATAAATATTTATAATTTAATATATTTTTATTTTGAATTACATATGGGGCGGGGGGAAGGGAACATTGTAATTCTTAGGACCCCGTATATCTTAATCTAGCCCTGGCTGAAAACTCTTGAGAACAGAAATACATGTCATTTTTTTCCTAGCCTCAGACCCAGCACAATGTGTTAGGCATGTTAACTGCTCAATAAGTCATTACTGCATGACCGAGAGAAAACTGGAAATCAGACCAATTGTTTTTGAGCCTTTGAAGATGGAATGACTTGCTCCCATTCTGCGATCCTCTTACCCTAAGCACGTCTCATCAGAAGAGGCCTAGGTCCTTGGTGGTCAACCACACCAGAGAGCAAAGACTGGCCATTGACCTTTGGCTAGAGGCTTACATACTTGAATTCAAGACCTCTGTCAGCTTGTGGTCAGCACAAGGGATGATCCAGCCTCTGTGACAAATGGAACATTCTGTTCTTGATGACAATTAGGGGGCAATCTCATTGTTTTGGTTATGCTGGGGACCACTCCAGTACCACTCCGAAGATATATTCATATAAGATACAACCCAGGTGGACATATCCTCTGGGAAGCTCCTGAGGGCAGGGCCTGCTAGTACATCCCATGGACTCTTGGTTATAGCACCTAAGCCCGCCAGATTCCTTGCTGTGGCCCAGTTAATACCAACCAAGTGCCCAGCCTATGCCAGCCACAGCATGTGATGCTCCACACAAGGGCAGACCCAGCCCTACTCAGTGTAGTTCATAGAGAAAGAGCCAGTACTCTTGCCTTTCCAGTGGTCGGGTTGTGGGCATCACCTCTCTCTTGATCCCTGCCAAGGGCACAGAGTCTGCCTGCTGATGCAGAGGTAACACAGGCTGCGGCTGTGGGCCTTCTGACCTAGGAACTCTACAAGCAAGCTCCCCTCCTTTGGTCTGAATGAGGTTTCCACTGGAAATAATGGCACCGAAATGTCCAAGGACCACATTCAGGGACCACATCCTGAAATCCCAGCCAAGGAATCTGCTGAAGACTGGAGGGACCAGTTGTCCAGTTTGAGGCACGGAAGCCTCCTTGGATCTCCCCCTGCCACCAGGCCCTGGTCTCCAACCTTACAAAGCTGTCTGCACAAGCCTCCATCCTGTTGGTTGCTTGTCCTCCACAGCCACCACCGAAGCACAGCTGATCTTATCCCCTGTGGGTACAGAGCAGAACCTCACACACGTGACCCCCAGAGCAGGTCTTCCCAATGCTGGGGAGGCTTTGCTAGGCCTCTAGTTATGTTAATGCAAAGGCTCTTCTCTTCTGGGTTATACACTCCTTGGAAAATCTAGGAAAAGGGTTCAACCATCTCCCCAGAAAATGCATACACTCACACACACACACACACACACACACAAACACACACACACACCTGCAAATATCTACATACATACATATATACACATATGTTTGCATATATATATATATACACAGAGAATTACTCCCATGATTTTTACTCGTTCACACATTCCCTAAAGTCCATCCATGAAATCCAGATTTAGAATCCTTGTTTTTAAATCCTCCCAGGAACCTAGCAACCCTGGGTTCTTAGCAACCTTCCTCACTAAAGTCACCAAAGAAGAAGTCAATTTTTCCATCCGAAACTTCATCCCCATGGGGTCAGGGTTGAGCCCCATCTCCTGGGCAGGAGTACAATGTTAATCCAGACCCAGGTCCAAGTGGTGTGTGGAGAATGTCTGCCTCCTGGCTGGGCAACCTTGACCCCCTATCTCACAGCTGTCAGGTTCTGCCTGACCCAGATCTGCCAGCAGGACAGACTGTTTTTCTTTGTGGGAGTAGTTCATGGTGCTTTGTCATGCACTGGCATTCTCTCTGGGTTTTCCTTCGAGATGAGGGAAGCATCCCAGGGCTTTGGAAATTCCTCATTCCAAGTAGGAAGGGGAATTGAGGAGAAGGGATATGGAGCAGGGGTCCGGGCCTGTCTTTGTAAACGCACAGCTACGTGCAAGTTCCTTCTGAGCCCAGTGCAGGGGCAGATTAGCCATTCCCTCGGGATGGCTCAGCCCAGCTCAGACCTTATCCAGCATAATTTAAATGACAGATTCTTCATCCCAGTTGGCAGTCTGTACAGGGACTGTGTCCAGAAGGTGCTATGGAGGGTCTGGCATCCCCTGAGGGCAGGACTCATTATATGCCTTAAGCCAGTAGTATTATCCACGGGTGGCTACTCTCTCGGCTCTATCAAAACAACAGAATACAATGGCGCTGCCTAGAGGAAGGATATCTCCAGAAAACGTCCCAGAATGGAGTGAACTGCTCTCACCAATCAGGTGGCCCTTGTGTGTGCATTTGTGTATGTGTGTGTATATGTAGGGGTGTCTGTGTTTACACACCCCAGATATGAAAGCAGAAAAGGCAAGCCTAACAAGTATGGATGGGACCTCATATAGATTAACTAGTGGACAGACCCCGGACAGTAGGCACCCCTGCCCTGTAGACCACAGAGATACACTAGAGAAGAAAAAGGCAGCTTGATAGGGGAGGAGAGCATGCACTTTGGAATCACAGACAACTGGATCCAGGTTCAAGTCCACACTGCAGCACTGACCCCTTCAGTGATCTTAGAAAAGGTACCTGATGTCCCTGATCCTGTTTCCTCTTCTGTCATATGGGATTCAGAACCTCTCCCATAGGATGGAGAGCAATAAATATTGAGCATTGAAGAAAAGGAGCCAGCACCATGCTTGGCATGTTGATGGTGGGCAATGCTGGACCAGCTGTGCTGCCCCCGAGCTCCCTTCTAAGTAACCCCTAAAGGAATCATCCAAGCCAAAAATCTAACTCTGGCCAAAGAATCTGTCTCTTTCAAAGACGTGGGTGGTGCTCCCATCGCTCACAGGAGGCCGGTGACTGGCACATCCCAGAGAGGACCGTGTGCTGAGACCAACACCACGTCTCCATAATGCAAAGCCGCCTCCCACACCCACAGCACCAGCTCGCTTCGTCTTGCCTGCCAAGCCTCAAGCTCCTGCTTCTCAAATAATCTAATCTGTTTTGTTCAAGACAGGGAACAAGAGGGTTTTACGGAATGGGGAGTCAGTTCATTTCTTGGGACGTTTACCTAGGTCACAGTAAAACAGTTTATGTCTCCAATGACATTTCTTCTGGGACTGCTCAGAGAGGACATAATTTATTTTTTGAAGAGCTTTAGAGGTTCTTTTGTTGTAAGTGGGACTGAAAATGTGTTTCTAGGCATTTACAAGTCCTGTTTCACTGATTATGATGGGATGTCTAGGCAGAAAGCATAGGCTTGAATGGGTCACGGATGGAAAATGGGGCAAACAGCCAGTGGGTCGCTGAGAGCTTGGGCAAGCGCTGGACACATTGGGTGGGGGTGGGGGGATTAACGGGATCCACTGAGCGTGAGAGGGGCTCTCTCCCTGTGAGATCCCTTGTGATCACAGAGATGGGGGGCAGAATGGGAAAGGAAGTTTTCTTCTCTTTCTTTATTTTATTTTGCTTATATATTTGAGAGACAGAGAGAGAGCAAGCATGAGGCAGAGGGAAAGGGAGAAGCAGACTCCTTGCTGAGCAGGGAGCATAATGTGGTCCTTGATCCCAGGACCCTGAGATCTGACCAGAGCTGAAAGCAGCCCTTAACTGACTGAGTCATCCAGGCACCCCAGGAAAGGGAGTTCTCTAAAACTCCCTCATTTAAAGAGAACCTCGGACCCAAGCCTACTCGTGATTCCCATGATACATATGGGGAAACTGGGTATCAGAGACATGAAGTTGCTGATCTAAGTTTATACAGGGAGTCAGCGTCGAAGTCTGGCTTTGAACCAGGGTTAGGTCTCTGGAGCTTCTGGGCTTACACTTGAAGTTGCTGCCCCAGGCTGACCCTTCAGGGAAATGACCTCTGACTTGCAGAGCCTCAGTCCTTTCCACAGCAGCATCCTGAGACAAAAATCTCTGAGGAAAGGGCTTCCCCAAAAAACTACTCTTGCAATGACAAGGGTGGCAGCCTTCCCCATAGTGGCCTGAAGGTCACCAGTGATGGCATTTCTGAGTGGGACACAGAGAAGAATAATTACACAGAGGATCTATTTTCTACACATGAAGGTTCACACTTTCCATTGCTTGTCACTAATCTGGTAGTGGCCACAAGCAACCAATGCTATGTCTCTCTCCTACTCTTGCTATATAAATGGCAAATTCAAGGACGCTATCAGAAGTTCTAACAGACTTCTACCCTCAGCCTGCATTCTGATCTGTCTTTCAGGTGCTCCCATCCTGGCTGCTGGTAGGAGGACTGCAGGACGTGGGACAGACTGAGAGACCGTGACGGCCAGGATTGAGTGGAGGCAGACTGAGAAACAACGGGATGAGGGCAGGCTAGAGCTATAGCCCAAGAGGACCCTAAAAGTGAGAGCAACCCGAAGGTCCGATCAGGAGATGAAGGAGGCCTGGTGGTTCATAGGAAGGCTAACAGACCAGAAATACCAAAGGAGGCTTGAACCCAGGAAAGAACTTGGCCGTGAGAAGAGGCAGATCGTATTAAGGAGACTAGCTACCGTTTATCGAGGGCCTCCTTTGCACCGAACACATTGTGTAACGAGAAGCATTATAGAGCAGTAAGTGCTGTATCTGGATCTAAATCCCGGGTTTAAGTTCCTAATCTGCCACCTACTAGCTATGGGACTTTGGGCAAACCGCTTCACGATTCTGTGGCTCAGGCATCCCATCTATAAACTGAAAACAGTAATAGTTCCCCTCCTAGGACATCACAAGGATGAAATGAGGTCATCCTTGCAAAGTGCTTGGTACAGGGGACAATACGTGATAGACACTCCCAAAACATAAGCTACTATTACGAATCTTCAGAACAGCCCAAGAAGTCAGAATTAATATACCCATTTTTTCAGATAAACAGGGATTCAAGGGGGTTGGGATATACTCAAGTTCTCATGGCAGAGGCAGATTTGGAGCTCTGTTTTTCTGTGTGCCTCCAAGTCACTTGCTCTTTCCACAGGCAACCTGCCTCTCAGACTCAGTGAATAAAACCAACACAGGCCTGGCCTTCACATGTCCTAGCAGGCGGAGAGAAAAACACATAACCAAACAGAAAACACGTCGGGGGCGGCAAGTACAACCTTGCGCAAAAACTGACGTCAGAGGCCGGTGGGCTGTTTGATGAAGCTAATCAGGGAAGGTCTCTTTGACAGGATAAACCTGAGCAAAGACCTGAAGGGAGCGAGGGAGGCACATGGCTATGCGGAAGGAAGAGCATTCCAGCCAGAGGAACAGCAGGCGCGGGGACCCCGGGGAAGCAGAGTGACAGGAGAACAGCGGGAGGCCCAGTGGCTAGGGCACAGGAGGGAGGGCAAGAGTGGGAGCACAGCTGGCTCCCTCAGGGAAGAAGAGTGCCGTCAACAATGTGCCCCAATAGAGACAGAAGGCCAAACTTCCTTTCCAAGTCCAGAGCCCTGCCCATGTGTGTTGGTATAGGTACAGAGCCACAGAGGGGCCATGGCCTCTGGGAGGGATGGCAACAGCAGGCAGGTGCCCAGGACTTGGGAGTGGGGGCCATAGTCACCAAGAGGATAAAGATAAGGCAGGTCCCGGAAGCGTTGGGCAGGCCAGGCAAGTGGTGTAGGTAGATGAGGCTGGGTCCCGAGTCCGAGCAGGGATGGGGTGAGATAGACCCCACATAGCCCCAGGATGGCCACAGACTTGTTAAGTGGACCCAGTTGCAAGGGAAGGAAATGTAGGAACAGGGACCTAAGCCACTGTGTATAATGCAAAACGCTGAAAAGCAAATGCCTTACACTGTGAGAAATCAAGCAGAATTGGCCCCAAATAGCCACATCCCTGGACTGTCAGAACAAAGGAGGCCTGGACTTCAGTTCTTGGCTCTGTACTAAGTGGCTTTAGAAAAATCACCTGACCCCTCCTAGTCTCCATTTCCCACCAGTAATAAGACCACCCTGCAGCAGTGTTGTGGGGGCTAGACATGAATGAGTGCCCAGCATATGCTGGCACAAAGGACGCCTTGGGAAAACATTCGCTGTCCCAGCTACCTTTGCGGTATGGGAGTGTGCTAAAGCCGGAACAGACACCAAGGCCATGGCTGATGTTGGTTCCCCGAGCTCCAGCATGTCCAGACAAGGTCAGCTCTGTAAAGAGCAGGCGACCAGACAGCCCAAGCGAGACCCAAGATGTGGTCTCCACCTGCCCAAAACTACTGGAATTCTCTACCCTGTTAGCACTAAAATATCTTTCTGTTGCTTTGGAAGAACACTTCTTCCCACCCTGGAAGAGATAAAGAGGGAAAGAAGGAGGGCGGGAGTAATATATGCATCCATCTATACACACATATGGACTTCTTTTAAGAAATTAAAATAAATATTTGTGGTGTTTTAGTTATCCTCAGGTAACTAATGGCCAGGCAGACCCGCACATAGAGCTCTGGGATCCCTGCTTCAGGGCTGCACAGATCTGGCCTATCCTAAACAAAACTTAAAAACAGGCAGTTACTCTCTTCTATGCCCATGTGAGACTGGCTACTTGGATGAAATTGAGAGTAAGAGAGCTCCTGATGGAGCTTAGTGCCAGGGGCTTCCCCCATTGAGCCACCCCGGCAGAAAAGTGTCAGCCTCAGACACAAAGCTGGGCTACGGAGAACTCGGGAGCCATGGGACACCATATTGACTTTGGGGTTGGTGGCACAAGGCCCGGCCTATCTCCAAGCTGGGACCCTTCTCACCAACCAGCCCAAAGCCCTTTCTCCACTGCGAGCCCAGTGCAGAAAACCAACTGCACTTTATGGCTGAAAAGGCAGTGGCGGGATAAGTAGTGTTTGTTATCTAACTAAATTGTAGAGGAAATGATGTGTGAATGAGAAAATTCTAACACAACTGTGGATCACTTCTGACAGCTTCGATTACGGTTTTGTTTAGTTAAGCACTTGTGCATTCTAATGAACTGTCTTATGAAATTATTAATTGGATCTGGGATTTCCAGGGCTTTTCCACTGCTCTGAATTCTTCCCATTAGAGACAATGTGTCTTTCGGTGTCTTGATTACAAAAGTTGTTTTCCACTCAAAAATCTTGGGCCTAAAGCCTGGAACAAATGAGATCCCAGCATCTAAATTGGCATAGAGAGAGTAGCTGTCAGTCTTCCCCCAAAGTTGAAGACACAGAGAAAGAACTTCTTGAAAACACAGGGACATAGAGTAAGACCGATTTGAGGGCACTGTGATCTGTGACTTTTCATTAGGAAAGGATTCCCGTTGAGAAATAAGTCAGAACACGTGGATCAATCACCTGGGAGCCAAGCATTAGTCATTTCGGATAAGGAGGGAGCTCTGGACCCATCAGCTTCTCTAAACACAGACCAGGAAAAATTGGAAGAGATGCCGGGCCCATGTCCCTCAGAGCATCCTGGTGTCCATTCTCCTAGCTTTGCTGCACCAGCGTTGCTGGGCTCCCTCTGTCCTGTTTTCTCTCTAAGACCATTGCTGTTGCAGCTAAAAGATGCTACCACCTTCCTGGATGAAACCAAATCCACATCTGCTACTGGCAACAGAGGGCACAATCCACATAGGGAGCAAAGAAGTTCCCTGGAGCCCACCCAGAGCTGCCTCATGTAATTGTTAAGATTGTGCCCTTGAGGCATGTGGACACTTGGGGACGGAAGGGGGCGCTGCTGAGGCAAAGGCCAGTGGGGCTGAGTCAGCCTACAGAGTATGCATCAATCAGTCAGGGCCCCTGCAGAAGACTTGCCAAGAGAGTTCAATTAGGATATTTACAAAGCTGGGCAAGGATGAGGGGAGCCAACAAGCGACAGAGGCAGCCTGGGCCTAGCAAGGAAGGGAGCCGTTACTTCCTTGGGCCCAACGAGGTTGGAGAAGCTGCAGCTATGGGGTGGGTGGAAGAGTATAGCTACTGCACTCCTTGCGCGGACAAGGCGTACAAACGTCATACCCCGGCCTCTCACCCTCAGCTCTCCTGTTGGTGCCACCCACTGATCACACCCACTTGGGAGCCAGGAGCAGGCAAGCCTGTATGATCCAATCCACAGAGATCAGCCTCCTGGGACCCAGAGCAGCATGGAAACAGATGGGCCATGGATGTGGAGAGGCAAATGGGACTTCCCATTCTCTGACTCTCACAAAGGGCCCTCTGGGTCTGATTGGTACCTTTTTTTCACTCCCCATCTTCTCCTTGGGGACCTCTTACGGTTGGTCCTCCTGCTACCACCACATTCTATGGCCTCTCCCATTTCTGTGTGTGTCAGCCCTCTCCCTCCCTGTCTGTAGGAGAAACCAGAGGAAGGAGGGATCATAGCCCATCCATCAAAATGCAATCGGGAAAATCTGGAGGCCTGGTCTCCCTGGGGCCATCTGCATCCTGGAACCCGTTCGCTTCTGCTCTCCCTCCTAGAGGCATATACACAGTGTGTGGATAAGGATGGGTTCTGCCTGGTGTAAGTGGGCAGCAACTGTGCCCTGTGTGAGCCCATGGTGGGCTTTCATGCCCAAGGAGAGAAACTGAGGCACATCTGCCAGACAAGTACTCAACAGGAGGCATCAAAGGTGGCATCAAAAGCAAGGGTCAGCAAGGACTGTGAGAAACCTACCATCCTATCCCCCACTACGTGGGTCGGCCCTCAGGAGGGAGACCACGGGCTGGTGTTCTTGGGTGATGTTTTAACAAAACACTTCCTTACTGCTTCTTACATGCCTCATAGGCACAGTTTGTTCCACAAGGCTTTCAGAGCTTTCCTCACTTAATCCTTCCCCCTTCCAGAGATTTGCATCCTATAAGCTGTCCCTCGAGAACCTCCTACCTGCCCACTTCCATCTCAGAACTCACCTGCCAGGGACCCAACCTGCAACTTCTCCTTTAAATCCAGAGAGGTCCTGAGCCATCTCTGAGACTGTTCAGTTTTGCTCAGATAATAGCAAAGAGGTCTTTTCAGAGATGCCTTACATGCTAGATCAGGGAGGAGTGGGAAGCAGGCCACTCACCTGGGTGGCCGTGAGTGTCTGTGGCCGGCAGGGCTGGGAGTGGGTTCCCCCCGACCAGCTCAGCAGCTATGGAACAAATCGAGGCCCTACCTTGCCTGAGTCTGACTCTTGCTCTACCTATTGTTCCTTGTGTAATCTGAGGCAGGTTATTTAAGCCCTCCATACCTCAGTTTTATCATCTGTAAAATGGAGAAGATAATTATACATCCCTCGTAGCATTCTTGTGCCGTCTACATTCTGGACTATTTTGCCACCAGCACACTTCATCTACATGAGAAAGTCACATAGCCTTCTCATGAATTACAATGATTGTAATAGGTCCTGAACCCCCTTCAGGGGTATATCTCCTTTAATACAGAATTCTATGAGGCAAGTTAACTCTCACTTCATAGATTAGGAAATGGAAGCACATAGAAGTCACTTGCCCCAAGAACAGAGGTGGCATTAAGCTGGAGATCATCGAACCCAACAAATCTGATTTGAAAGCCACCCTCTTAACTACCTTATATGCTACCTCATATGCTACCTCGATGGGAACGTTGGTAGGTGAGCCAGGATACACAGCTGTAAGTGATGGCACTAAGCAGAAAATGAATTAATAAAAAGACACTGGGTGGCTTGTGGCATTGCCAGGAGAGCTGGAGGACTGCATCTTAATGATGGAGGCCAACCATGGCCCTGGGCCTCAATACAAGGGAGGCTGGCAAATCATTTCTCTAGCAGGAGGCTGTTCTGATCAGTCCCTACTCCCACCAAGACTCAAAAGTAGAGAATTCTCCAAACGTAAGAAGTGGATTTGGAGGCCGGATGGTACAAAATGGCTAATATTCAACCAATGAGGGAATTGAACAGGGAGTTCTTTAAGGCTCTTTTCAGCAGCATCAGTTCATTCAATTTGACAAGCATCTTGCAATGGGGTATACTATAATTCCCATTCATTTGCCCTATCTCGTCTATAAAATATTTGCTGTTATTATCCACTGCGATTGGAAGAAGGTGCCCTCTCCATCCTATGGGAAAATACTTATCCATTGTCATCGGAGTTGGACATGTAACTGGCTTTGACCAATGGGATATGATATAAACTATGCCCTAGCTGAAGCTTTGGGAGACATGACATGGCTTTGGAAGGACTCTGGCTTCTTTTCTCTTCCAGGAAAATGGTATGTCACAGATGATAGTTCGTTCCACCAGTGCCTCAGAATGGGAAGACACATGGAACAGAACCCAGCAGAGCTCTGCACCAACCACAATTGACTCACACAGCCTCCAACATTCATATGAGCAAGAAATAAATGTTTCTTGTTCTAAGTCACTGATCTGGGGAGGCTTCTTGTTACAAATCTGTCTGATACATGTATATTGCAAATCACTCCACACCACTGACTACCAAACAAAGGGGAAACATAAATAAATAGGACCCAGTCTCTGCCTCTGTGACCTTCCTCAGTCATAGCTGGCACCGACAGTGGAAACGCTACAAGGGAGGTATAAACACAAGCCCCAGGGAGCACTAGGAAAGGAGACGGAAATTCTGTCTGGTGCTTCCAGGAAAGCTTCCCAAAGGATATGAAGCTTGAACTGGATCTTGAAGGTTAAGGCAGTGTTATCAGGGAACGTGGAAGAGGAGAGAGGAGGGAATTTCATGCAGAGCAAACTATGAAAATTCATAGGTATAAGAAAAAAAAAATACATTCATATATACAAGAATATATTCTGGGGCTGCTGGAGTATTGGCAAGTGAGGAGGAGAAGTGGTAGGAAAAACAGCCAAATGGAGAAGCAGATTTCAAATGACCCAGAATGCCATGCTGGCAGATTTCAGCATCACACCCAAGACAGCAGGAACCACCAAAAGTTTCTAGAGGATCTATATTTTAGAAATATCACCCTAAAAGTGGCAGAGGGAAGACAAGTAAGAGGCAGAGAACACAGTGAATAAAACGGTTGTTCGATTCGAACCCATGCCAGATAATAAGGTCCTAAACTGAGACAGTGATAATGAGAACAAAAATGTTCACAAAACATTTCAGAAGTGAAATCAGTAAAACTTGGCTGGATGAGAGATTAGAAGGGAAAAACGAGAGATGACACAGATTGTTACATTATGGATTTGATCACTAAATGGGTCGTAGAGTCATTCATGGATATGGAAAGAGCTGATGATTTAGTGTTGAACATAATCACCTTTGAGCTGTCTCTGAGACAACTTACAGAGGTGTCCAGTTGGACACTGAAAGATACGGAAGAAATTCCCATCTGCCTGGAGTTGGGGAAGCGTTTGGGAAAAGCCCAGTAATCAGTGTTGGCCCCCACATTAAGACCACTAGAGTTCACTGAAGGGACAAGATGTTAAAAGAGAGAAGAGAAAGATAGCATTCTAGGCAGAGATCAAGCCTGTATAAAGCCGCAAATGTAAGATATAATCAGAGAAGAGGAAGTAATTGAATGTGGTTTAAGGATGGGCAGACAATATATGGTGGCTTCCCTATGGGACATTTTTCCACAATCCATGGGACTGGTCATGGATTGATCATTTCCATGGGTGAGGGAATGTTTGCGTGAAATTGATACAGTATTACCTTGTGAATAAATTTGTAATTCTTAGAAGTACACTCGGGATCCTTGATGTTCCTTTATAAGCTCAACTGTTGGTCCATTTCTGGCATTAATGGATACTTCCTTCCCTTATTGTCGTTCTGCTACAAAAATCAGAATATGTCTAGTTATTCACAGAAGTAATAAATGCCATATCATTCTTCCTTTCATATTTTCATATATGCATCTCTTCAGGCCTTGGCTCCAGATTGCCAATGACCTTAATATTCCCAGCCAAGAACATTCCAAGCTTATGCCCAGGCTCCCTGCACTGTGATCTTCCAAAAGTCTTAATTATCTTGGAGAAGCCCCCAACCCTGGACTGTAAGAATGGAGCCAAGAATCATCAGCCTCTGCTTCCACTGTGGCTTTTTTCCACATTAAAAAAAAGAAGTAAAGAAAAAGAAAACCTGGGACAGAACCTTTATTTCACTATCTGAGGCATTTTTAGATCAAACGTCACCCATTGGTGTGCTGCTGGGTTGGGGATTTCTTGCTATGACTTCAGATAACCTGTCTGCCTTTCAATGTCTACTCTGATGTAGTCAATTCATTCCATTACCCAACAAGGACAACAATTATTATTCCTATGTGGCTCAGTAATTAACCAACTTTTCCTACTAAATGTCCACATGAGCTTCATTCAACGCGACTGTAAACAGACACCACGGAGCGTGGCCCCTACCCCCAAGCTCACCAATGAAAGGTGCCAGGCATGCAGTGATAGGCTATGAAATATTTAAATTCCTTCAAGATTATTTATTTATTTCTTAATAAACCATAGGTCTAAAAGTATTTCTAAAACCAATTTTCTTTTTCTCTGTTCTGGTTCCTGGAACAGAGCTTTCTGGATACAACACATCCCTGCCCCCCCAGTCTTGCACAACCCCATTGAGCCGGATGGCTGCAATGGGTTGGTTTCCTGTTTACTGCCCAGTGGACATCAATTACTTTCCATTTGCTTTCACCACGAGTAGTAAGAGGCTGTCAGACTCACGTACCCTGGCTGCAGACAGATGGCAGAGTCCCTGTTTTACCCCTGCCCAAATCCCTGACATCTCAAGATACCAGGCTGGCACGCGACTGGATGTCTACCGAGCACTTCCTGTAATGCCAGACACTGTGTGAAGTACTCTGCATGGGTTATCTCATTTAACCCTCATGACAAGCCCAGCTGGGAGGTCCTCTGATAACCCCATTCTGCAGAGAAGAAAACTGAGATTTAGAGACTGCTAAGGAAAAACTGTAGAGAGTAGGTGGCATAGGCCCTGAGTCTTAGAGGCTAATGAGGAACTAGCCAGAGGTTTACAGAGAGGAAGGCCACCCAAGCAAACTGAGCTGCAGGGAGAAGGACATGGAAATGAGGAAGAATACTGTGTATTTGGGAAAGGGTACAAACCAGGATGGCTAGAACACAAGGTGCTTAGATAGAATTGCTTATAAATAAAGAGAATGTTGTTCAGGGCCAGATTGTTTAGGGACTCAAATGTTAGGCTGAGGAGTTTGGGCCTTCGACTTTAGGGATGGTCAAGTAACAGAGGAGGGAAGTGGGCTGGTACATAACGATATGGAGTGGTGAGGACTGTGGCAAATGAAGTCATACACCCTTCAGGTGGAAAGGCATTCAAATTCTTTTTTCTTTTTTTAAGGGGGAGCTGAATGTGGCTCTTAGGGAATGAGCTTGCAGACTCTACTAGGCTGTGAGAAAATCCTAAGGAGATTAATCAGGGAATGACACAGTTGGATCTCTTATTTTGAGGAGCTCCCTCTGACAAGAGTGTGGGTGACAGGCTCTGTGGGGCAGGACTGAGAACAAGAAGAAAGAGGCAGAAAAGCAGCACAAGATGACAGTAGCTGGGGCCTGGGAGATGGCAGAGGGCAGAAAAAGGAATGGATCTGAGAAGGAAATATTAAGGATGAAGAAACTTGGCAGTACTTGAAGGCAAACAGGATGTGAGGGAGGAAATGCATGGGGGCTTCAAAGACAGCCACCAGGTTTCTGGTGCAGAACACGGAACAAAGGTGGGTGATAAGCCCAGGGGGTGGGGGCATGGAAGATAATGAGAGTCCCTTCCGACAAGTTGATGAGCAAAGCTTTCATGCTTCTGTCACCCAGACAGGCCCACAGGGTTGGTGTGGTTCTTGGCCAAGACTCCTTGCTATTTCCATGGCTGCATGACCAATGCCCCCCACCCCTAGCTGTGTTTTTCTGTCATTGCAGAAGATAGCCTCTGCTGTATTCCAGGGGCACCAAGGGCTCCAGGAGGCCCTAAGACTGCTGACTTCCCCCCAGCACCACTGTACCAGGATACCCACAGATGGACACAGGAGCTCACCAGATACCTGTGTGGTGGTGAATCTCCTGTATCAGTTCAACGAGGTCAAGTACCCAGGTATTTGGTCAAACCTTATTCTGCATAGGTCTGTGAGGATGGTTTTGAGTGAGATTAACATTGGAATTGGTAGACTGAGCCAAACGGATTGCCTTCCCCAGTGTGGGTGGTTGTCATCCAGTGAGTTGAAGGCCTAAATAGAACAAAAAGGCAGACTCTTCCACAGGTTACAGGGAACTCCTCCTGTGTGCCTGTTCAAGCTGGAACATCAGTCTTCTTCCTGGCATTGGACTGGAACTAAAACACAGACTCCTTCTGATACTCTAGACTGTCGGGTTTTGGCTGGAAATACATCACCCGCTTTCCTGGGCCTCCCACTTGCTGACCATGGATCTCCAGATTTCTCGGCCTCCATAATCATGCAAGCCAACTCCTTATAAAAAAAATCTCTCTATATATATATACTCTATTGGCTCAGTTTCTCTGGAGAACCCTGATAAACACACCGGATCAGAAAGGAGCAGGCCAGAATGCCGTCCTGTTGTCATCAGAGCTGGCGGGGCCAGCACAGGCTTCATGAACAGACACCTGTGTTGGAATGAGTCGGGTTCTCTCATGTATGTGGAAGGAGCCCCTCTGCATGATGATATAAACCAAAGTCAGGAGAAGGAAGATCCCCATTTATTGAGCATGTATTGTATGTCATTCACAGTACTGATGGCTTTTCATAGCTGATTTATTTAAACCTCACAAGAGGCCAAAGAAATAGGCATGAATACCCCCACTTCATCAACAAGAACACTGAGGCCCAAGGCTTCGACCTGGCCCAGATGAAAACGGCCATCAGTCTTCCTGCAGAGCCTGTATCTCAGTGCCCCCCACTCTGCCTGGCTGGCTAAGTACCTCCTCTAAGGATGGAAGGAGAGCCCCAAGTGAAGAGAGGATGAGCTTGAGCCTGTCGTGCAAACGCCAACGTGTGCAGCCCCATCTCCACGTCCGCTAGTGCCGGCCCTTCAAGGAAATCGAGCAGCTGCGTGTGGGCTCATTGAGGGACAAGCTTTGATGTGTAAAAGATTCATCCAACCCAGGCATTACTGAGTCACACCAGCCTGGGATTCCTCCAGGAACTAGCTGCTCTGGAAGGAGCCCAGCCTGCCCTCACGCTTGGTATCTCTGTCATCCTGGAGGCAGGGCACCAAGATGCATGCCTCTGTCTCAGGACTGGCTGGGTAACCAGGGCACAGGGTGGCCAGCTTTGCCCCCAGAAGGGGCTTGAGCTGGGCGCTGCTGACGTGGACAGCAGTGTCCTCTAATGGGTTTACCTGTTCTGACTAAACACGAGCCACGTGTGTGTGTGTGTGTGTGTGTGTGTGTGTGAGAGAGAGAGAGAGATAGAGAGAGAGAGAATATGTTCCTGTGTCTGCATGTGTATGAGAGTGTATGTGTGAGTGTGTGTGTGACTGTATGCATGTGAAATAGAGACTGTATATAGGTGTGTGTCTGTATGAGTGTGTATGTATGTGAGTGTTTGCTCTGTGTCTAAGTGTGGACCTGCGTGTGAGACAATGTGTATATGAGTGTGTATGTATGACAGTATGTGAGTGTGTATGTGAGAGTGTGTATGACAGAGTATATGTGTGACTGTGTATGTGTGTGTAAGTGAATATGTAAGAATATGTGTGACAGCGTGTATTTGAGAGCATTTGTGTGTGTGTGTATATGGATGAAGACTGTATCTGTAAGAATGTGTATGTGAGTGTGTGTGAGTGTGTGTGTGTATGTATGTGAAAGAGAGACTGCACATAAGTGTGTCTGTGTCAGTGTGGGAATGTTTGCTATGTGTCTGTGTGTGTACGCATATATGGGTGTGTGTGTGACTGCACATGGGTGTGTGCTTGTGTATGAGTGTGTGTGTGTAACTCTCCTTGGTTTTCACACTCAATGTGAATTCTTCTACAGAAACATTCCTGTACCTTCCAGAAGCTCTTCTGAGTCCAGTCCACAGCACAGTAGGACTCCTGGGCACGGCAGCTGGGGCACTCCTCAGGTGCCACAGATCTACCCAAATCCCACAGGAGCAGCTTTTCCTGGAGCTGAGGCGGTCCTCACTCTCCAAGGCTGGTGGGCCAGGCCTGCACCCCCTGGCACTGACTCATTCACATGGGCTTGCAGTGCCCCTCAGAGCAAAGCCAGGGCAGCCAAACAGAAGACTGGAGACCAAATTCCAGCCCTAAAATGGGCAGGGAAGGGAACTAGCTCCCTGTCATCTTTAACACACACTCAGTAACTTGAGGCTTTTCTAAATGAGGTAGACAGATGCCTTCCCTCCACTGTAAACAGGAAGGCAGTTCTCTTCTTTGGCTGTTGACAGGGCCCTATCTCTGCCTCCAGAAAGACCTCAAGGCTCAGGCTCCCTCAGCAATATCTGGGCCGTGTTAACTGAATTAAATCCATGTGCCACTCCAAACACACACACTCCCCATGCTAAAGGGCAGCTCAGGCCCATTAGCTTTGTTATCCCGGGTGCCCTTTGCAGTTAACCCTTCTGGAAGACCACCTGATTAAAGAAAGAAAAAAAATCAAATGTGCTGCATGCATCCCACCGAGGAAACAGGGAGGCAGACAACTGACCCTACAGCTGTGGAGACGTCCCAGGCCGCACAGAGCTGGGTTGGAGACAGAGCTGCCGACCCCCATTCTCTGCTTCTACCACCTGGACTAAATTGCCTATGGGCTCCTTCAGCGTTCATAACCCATGGTCACACCGGTCAGTCGTGACAGCCAATGGAGAGCCCTAGCACTTGTCAACCAACACTGCAGGCCTGCGGGCCACTGGGTGCCGGCTCCCAGTTCCTGGCAAAAGCCCAGGTGGTGTTGAAGGGGGCGGAGCCAGGGAAGTGAGGCCAGGTTGGAGGGAGCCTCGTTGCTCAGGGAGGTGAGGGCAGGGATGAGTCACTCACTGAGGACAGCACTGTGACGTCCATGTCCACCCCCAGCTGGACAGACTCGGTGTGTCTGTATGTGTGTGTGTATGTCTGTGTGTATGTATGTCTGGAGTCACATACAGTGCATGTGGATGTCTGGAGTCACATTCAGGGCCCTGCCTGAGGCTTTCACTGTGCCTCTCACACCTCCTGAGCCTGGCACTAAGGCAGAAAGAGAAAAACACGGCACATGGATTGATCTCAAGTATGGATGAAGCTGCGGTTGCCTTGGCAAAGACCAGGGAGGCTGGAGGCCAGTCGTAGTGCCTCCCGAATAGCAGTGTATGGGCTTTGAGAAGAGCCTGCAGGAAGCCCCGCCTGAAGGGCTCAGATAGTCCTGCCTGGCATTCTGAACATGTGGGAGGGGCTTAGAAATCGGGCCAGCGGCACCACCCGCGGCCGACCTCCCTCAGCCCTCCCCAGCCCCGAGTGTCCTGGGTGAAGCTCCTGCCAGCCTGGGCACGCCTGCACGCAAGCGCACAGAAGTGCACTCCTATCCTTGCTGTTTCCTTTCTTTCCCAAGATCTGCACTCCACTCCGCCCTTCTCTGCCAGGCTCTGGGCCCAGGCAGGGGGCCCCTGCCTGCAACATCACCCAGCCTCCCTCCCTGGGACTCAGCCAGCAGGAGGCAACAGCAGGTCGGAGAGCAGGAGGACAGTGGTCAGATTCCCTCTCGTGGGGTACTGTAGGGCCACATCACTAGCAGCAGCTATGAACCCTGTGACTACAGCTCCCACCAGGCAGCAGCACTTCCAAGGCTCAGGCTCTTTTTCCTGCCCTGGTCATGCTCTTTTTCCTCCTCTCCCACCTGCCTTAGGCGAGAAAGAGCTTCCTCTCAGTCCTGCTCCATCCCAGGAGCAGGACTGATAGTTACGAGTGTGTGTGTGTGTGCATGCATATGTGTGGGGAGGGTACAGGCAGGCTATATACACATTCAGCTGTGTATATGCATGCACCTGACATATGCCCAGGACACAGCTTTCTCTGCCTGGCCCTATGGCTTGGTGGTAAATCCCGTGAAGGCAAGGAAAGAAGGAGGTTGTTGGAGAAAGTAGGGAGGAGGAAGGGAGGGGAGAGGAGAGAGAAGAGAAGAAAAGCATGACTGCCATTCATTGAGTACGTGAGCTGGAGCCATTTCTCTGTTCTGAGAACCGGCTAGATAATCAGTCTCATTTCACAAGTGGGAAACCCCGGCTTGGGTAACGATTCCAAAGCCACACAGCTGGTGAGCAGTGAAGAGGCAGGCAAACATAGGTGAGCCGGGGTCCTGGCCCCTCCCAGGCCACCCTGCTGTTTCATTGTCACCCCACCAGGAGCAGACTTATTACCACATAGTAGGTGTTCAACAGATGCTTGGAAAACCGAACTGAAGCTGAGAAGGAAGCCCAAGGACAAGATGAAATCCAAAGAGAAAACTCACCCGTCATGAGAGCCACAGTGTTCAAGGCCTGAGCTCAGGTCATCCTGAACAACACAATGGCTCGTCTCAGAAGCTGTAACCCTACAGAGAGCGTGGAGGGCTTCCCACAGAGCTGCTCGGCCCTCAGTGCGAGGCTGGCTCCCCGTCAAAGTCTGGGGTGTCATTAGGCCAAGGGCTTGTTGACAGTTGGACACACGACTGAGAGCCAGAGCATTGGGAAGCCTGGACTGCTAACGCATCCCACAGCCTCTCCTCTCGGCGAGGCCAGGGAAGGAACTCAACAGCAGGGAATCTGCAGGCTGTATCGCCGATGGAAACTGAACTGCCAGGTGACTAAGTAGATGGTGATGAGAGTGTTTAATATTACGTTAAGAATAATAATAACACCTAGACTCACCTTCGGAAGGTCATAGGCTCAAAGTTCGGGGTCTGTTCAAAGGCCAAAGCTGGACTTAGACATACCTGCCGCATCAAAGTGACCAGCGCGTCACCCTTGTCCCCTGTCTATCTGACTAATCCCCAGCACTGAGAGTGCCTACCTGAAAATATCGCAGCCATCCGACCTCAGAAGTACCAGCCTTTCTTGCCGAAGCCAGCAACAGCTCCTAGGGAGCTGCTCCCAGGAAAGAGCTCCACCTTCCCAGCGACACTATGAACAATGTAACACTACCTGCCGTGTACAGAGGAGAAACTGAGGCCCGGCCAACTTGTCAACAGTCACACAGCTGGCACGTGAAGGAGTAGGATTCCAACCCAGGTCTGCCCTGTTCCCAATCCTGCCACCTCTGCCACACGCAACCCTATGGTGCCAAGGCGCTCCAGCCCCACCCAGACGCTACAGTTCTCTTTATCACCAACGCCGAGTCATGCAGATCTTGCTGCAGAGCTACCAGCAGTAAGGGGAGAGTCGCTCAGAGGCAGCCCTGCGTAACAAGTCCAGATCAGCAGAGCCAGGCCTCTGTGACACCGTGTCAGGACTCAGAATGGCCACCCCGATCTCTCTACAGCGCCTGTTCTCCAAACCAGCTATTTATAAACCTCATTTATACAAAGAACAGCATAGTCTGGCTTTTTTCCTGCACTTTAAATAACCAGGTTATGGATGAAGGAAACAGAATGGAAATGTTAGCCAATCACAGGCTCGCCCTGGCGCACTTCTGTGTATCCGGTAGTCTCTCCCGGTGCCATTTCTAATAGACTCCTCTCCTCTCCGCCTCATTATCTCCTGCTCTCCTTTGTGCTCCTAAACAAAGGCAACGTGGGCACTCATCCAGGGCTTGCTTACCGCCCACCTGGCGGAGTGCAGGAAGGGACAAGTCACTCTCCCTGGCCCCACAGGAAATGACATTTGTACAAAGACCTCACATGGATTGAGTCTGCAGTAGATGCTGGCCCTGTCCATTGTCTCATTCTGTCCTCAGCATATCTCTTACAGATAAGGAAATGGAGACATGGAGAGGTCAAGAATCTTGCCCAAGGTCCCACAGCTGAAAAGGGATGAAGCCAAGACTTGAATTGTAGGAATGTGAGCCTGGCATCAGACTTTTGACCATGGCCAGTTGGTCTGGGCCCTTGACCAGAGCTACTTAGCACTAACAAACTCCAGTGGTGAGCCTATCACCAAGGTGACAGCTCCCAAGGGAGGACAATGTTCAAAGAGGCAGAGGATGACTGTGGAATGTCCCAGAGCCCTCTGCAGGCCAAACATGGAGGCATGTGAGTCCTTGGTAGGTGTAACATAAAAGGAGGGGAGAGCTACTGACCAGCCATTTGATCTCACCATTACCTTGAGTAATGGTTTTCAATCAGTCAGTTATTCAACAAATATTTGCTAAATACCTACTCCAGGCCAGACCCTATGCTGAGTGCTGCTGATGCAAAGGTAAATGTGTCCCAGGGTTGTCCTCAAGATCTTAGTGAGACAGATGAGACGGCATTGGGCAAGCCAAAGCCATCGACACACCCACCCACCAAGGGACAGAACTATGCCGGCCCAAGATGTGGGCTGGCCATGTCTGCAAGACCTGAAAACTCCCATCTTCCCCCAGGCCCTCTTCTTTTCCACTAGCATTTCCCTTGCTTTAATGAGCAGGCAGGTTTCAAACCCATGCACCAGAACCTGTGCATTCCTTGTTGGCTTCTTGATGTGTTCCTCATGCCGTGTTTGCAAATGCAACGGAAGACACAAATTTCTCCTGCCACCTGTCCTGTGAGATGTGCTGGTGGCCTTTAAGTGTTTGATTCTGGTGATGTTCCGTTTGCAGCAGTGCTTCGTAATGAGTCTGCCCAGACCTTCTCCGGCGTGACAGGAAAACAGCTGGATGCGGTGGAGACGACGTGGGGCGGGAAGCCGGCTGGCCCGGTCCAGGCCCTGGCTCCACCACTGTCTTCTGAGTGGTCCAGGAGAGGCTGTTCACCACTCTGAACCTCCATCTCCGTATCTTTAAAATTAAGGAGACTGGACAGGCTGCTCCATCAGGTCCCTACAAAAGTCCCATGGCACATCTAGAATCCCATCCACAAACACACACGGTAGGTAATTCATGGGTTGGTCCAGACAAGCTGGACCTTGGATCTGTGTTCTCTCTCCAACTTCTCCTTTCCTGCCTGTGCTTTTAAGGATCCTGTAGAGGGAAAGACCTGAATTACCAAACCTTGGGCTAGACTGGGCACATGGAAATGACCACTGGGCAATAAAAGCACTCACTGATTGAGTTCGAGTGACACTTTATATATATTTCCTTGCTGAACTTGTTCCAACTCAGCGATAGAGATGCCATTAGTTTCTCTATTTCACAGAGGACCATTAGGCTGGTTAGCAAAATTCCCAAGTTCACACAGCTAAGAGGCATCAGGCCAGGCTGCCCGGCTGGGTCTGTCTGCATCAAGGCCTGAGTGCTAAGGCCTCCCCGGGAAGGCAAAGGCGGCTCGGGGCTCGCAGAGGTAGGGGATGGGGAGCAGTGGGGCTTCCCTCCCCTAGCTCTCATCATCACTGCAGATCCGACTGGACACAGCTGTTCTTGCCTCTGCTAATTTCTCCCTTCGTTATACTGGGCTCTTCCTTTAGAGCTCGTTAGCTGAGGAAGCCAGCCGAGACAATCAGCAACTCCATGTCTTGGAAATGAAAACCAAGTCAAAGAAAAAATTCCCCTGGTCTCTGCATGCCACTTAGCTAGAACCCAGTTAGGGTGATTCTCCAAAGGGAAGGCCTCATGGAGTTTGCTAATGGGATTTAGCAAAACGATGTTCAGCTTTCCTCTGCGCTGTTCACAGATACGGCTTCTCCCACCACGATGATGGTGTATTAGTTCCTTCTTTGGGAAAAGAATGACTGGAATTCCATAAAGTGGGGCTTCCAGGCAGAACTGTACGTCAGGGAAGAATAGGACTTGGCTGAAGCCAGTTAGCGCCATTATCTAGTTTCTTATTTAATTTTCCCGAACTTACACAATGTTCATACCCTCTGGATTTGTTCGGGCTGTCTCATGCAGTTATATTTTACTCTCAAAGAAGGCTCGCTATGGGTCAGCCCTTATTCTAACTGTTTTATCAGTTTTAACTCAGCCAGTCCCCGTAACAACACTATGGGACAGGGGCTGCTGTGAGTCCTGGTCCAAAGATAAGAAACTGAAGCACAGAGAGGTTATGTCACTTGCCCGGGGTCACACAGCTAAAAGGGGGCAGACCTGACTCAAACAGGGGCAGTCCATCTCCCCAGTCTGTGTATTCAACCGCTGCGCTACTCAGCATGTATTTGCTAGGAATCCGTTTAATATACAACTAAAAACAAATATATTTTTGTAACACTTTTAAGATGGATCCCAAGTCAGAAAAAAAAAACAAAAAACAAAAAACCTTTATCTAACCATATTTCTTAGGAGAGCACTTAGAAAGCGTGGTCTCCAGGAGACAGGTGATTTTTGTGGGTCTGCATGGTGTCTAGACAGGCAGCGGAGGAGAAAGGATTTGTCCGTATGTCTCCAGGGCCGCCCAAGAAAAAGGAGCCCAATGTGAGATGATAGCTCCCAGTGATTAGACAGAAATAGCCCAGCCATGGAGGAGAGCCAGCCCCCGGGGTTGGCCAGGGCTGGAGAAAACAGCTTATAAAGCAGTGCTGCCCGAAACCTAGTTCTTGGACTTCCTGTAATAGAAACACCTCAGGAGCTGATTACAAACGCAGAATCAGGACCTCACCCCAGACCCATAAGTAGAAATCTCTGGGGATAGAGGAGGGCATGGGAAGGGGATATAACCTTAAAGCCGGAATCTTCAACAAGCTCCCTGAGTGTTGTGATGACAGGAAGTTTGGAGTCCTCTGCCATGAAACCTGATGGCTCTGCTGGCCATAGGTCTCTGCTCACTGTGCATCCTTGGGAAATATGACTCGGCCACCGGAATGACTTACAGCCCGGCCCCAGCCCCTGGGCCAAGTTTAATCTGATACTAATATAAAATAGTAACAACGGTCATGAGAGCTACTGATTATTGAGCATTTACTACTTGCCAGACATTGCGCTGAGCGCTTTAACCACCTTATTTATGCTCACTCTCATCATAGCCCAGGCTGTACTGACGATCCACCTCATTTTACTGATGGGGAAATGAAGGCTCGGGGAGTCTGAGTGACCAGCTCAGGGCCACAGAAAAAGCAAGCAGCTGAGACAGAACGCAGACCCTTTCTGTCATCTTGCTTACTCTGGCTCTGAGCCCAAGGTCAGTGCTACAAACAGCCCACTGGCTGCCAACGTCCCTCAGGCCACGGGCGGGGCTGAGAAGGCCGCTCAGTAAGGAAAACACAGCACCAGCTGGACCATTTCGCTGATCCTCCAAGGGCATCTGTCCCTCGATTCTGACACCAACCAAGGTGCCGGGCTGAGCCCAGCAGCAGGAGGCCTGAGCCTGCACAGTGGGGGAAACTGGGGTTTCACCAGCACCTCCCAGTATCAGCAACTGAGGCAAACACCTTGTTGCTGAGAACAATGACCCCAGGGCCCCAGAGCCCCCGCGGGGCTCCCCTCAGAAGCTCACACAGCTAGCTCCCCTTCTGCTGACTGAAGGAATGGCGTCCATCCCTCTGACCTGAGGGGAAATCCTCACTTCGGAGAGGTGTGCCTCAGGCAGGCTGCCCACTCTGAGAGCAAGTCTACAAATGGCGATATGCTAACGAGGGCCTCCGTGGGTCTCTGGAAGGCTTAAAGGAGACAACATCTGGAAAGCACCTGGCCCTAGCTGCACGCATCTCCCCTCCTTACTCCTGCCCTTGCCTTCTTTGATTTCTTGAGGACCGGCCCCACCTGACCAGCACTGCCAGTCCTCCTACTCCAGGCCCCGGCCCCAGGGCAGAGACTCCAGTAAACACCGGGCACTCCTTCACTGGCAAGACCACCCCCAACCCCCACTCTCCCACCTTCAGGACTCCGGGGGCCCTGGCTCCCCTCTTTGCTCAGTCGCAGGATGCAGGCTCCCCCAGACCAGAGCCCTGACTCTCCTATTCTCTGCTGCCTCCCTGGGTGAGCAGCGTGCCTGGCAGGGAGCAGGTGCTCAGTACTTGCCGAAAGGATGACTTCAGTCACTCAACAAATGGAAACGGAGCCCTTGCTCTGTGCAGGACCTGAGGACAAATGCACCTGGAGCATGTGGTTCTGCCCTCAGATCTGATAACAAGGCTTCCTCCCAAGGGCTCCTCTTGTCCTGAAGTGTGGCTAAGTCAGCAGCAGAGCCACGCTCCTCTCATCCCTGCTCCTGTACTCACTTCCGTCCTGGGACAACGTCTCAGAGAGAGATACTGAGACCACCCCCTCCTTCTGGAACTTTCCATGTAAGCCAAGAGCTGGGGTCAAGCCCAGAGCCTTTCCTGGGCAATGAACAGGTAGCTATCCCTCGACTGGTCTGCCCCTCCAGAGAACTGTCCTGACACCTTGTCACTGCTCACAATCTCCTGCAGGAAAATTTACAGGCAAGGGAAGCCTTGCACCCCCTCCTGAGAAGGCCCCTGGGGGACCCAGCCTCAACAGTGAAAGCACCAACTAGCCACAACATTGGATTGCTGGGAACACAGAGGGAAGCTGGCTACAGGGGAGACCGCAGAAGGTTCCAGACTGCCCCTTCCCAATGGATCCACTTCAATTACTTAAGTTTATTCACTGATCTTTATAGACTTTGTCCAAAGCCTGGAAGAAAAACTATGTCTGGGTCTTAGGAAACAAAACAAAACAGAACAAAACAAAACCTTAGCACCAAAGTGCTAGAAGGTGTGCAAAACAAGATCGATCAGAAACAGTCTCTCAGACCATAAAGGAAGTCAATGGCAGACCAGAACTTGCTTTGCACAAATGGGACCCATGGCTTTGAGACACAGCAACTGGCAGAGGCAAAGGGCAGCTGCATTCCCAGGACCAGCCCTGGGAGGGAGGGTGCAAAAGGGTCCAGGGCCAAAGACCCGAAGGCCAGGGTGGCACCTGCAGCTCTGGCCCTCCTGAGCTGGGCAACCTTGGGCAAGGGGCTTGACCTTTCTGGGTCTGGTTCCTTCTCTGAGAACTGAAGGGATGGGCTTGGATTATTCTAAACATATTCTGTGGTCCTAAAAACTCTTTCTCACCACCATGTCACTATTTCAAAGACAGAGGTAGGCTGTTCTGCCTCCTTGGCCCATTATCTTCTCCAGGGCTAAGCCAGTGTCCTCATAACCTTGGTGAAGGGCCCTGGAAGGTGCAGGATAATTGTTTCTCTGCCTGTTGCTATGGAAACTTGCAACTCCTACATCCGCGGGGCTAGGACAATGGCATGCCTAGAGCTCCTGGTGGTTTGGGCTTGTTTTGTCCTCATGCACCGTGGGACACTGAAGTGCTCACAAAGCAGAAGGTGATGTCTGGCCGATGAGAATCCGTGCTACTATCCCTAGAATCAAAAGTATCATTAGAAAGCTTGGGACTGGGGCATTCGGAGACTACACTGGGCTGCTCCCTCAATGACAGCAAATGAATTCCTGGTCTTGCCTTCTGTGGGCTTCTGGTGGGCTGCTCGGCCACGTTGCTATGACACCTTATGACTTTCCTGCCACTTCTGACGACGCCCTGCACAGAGGTGTCCTCAGTGAATACTGACACACAGGACGGCACCTCTTTGTGCCTCTGCCAAGTAAACACATTAACTCAGCACAAACGTGGGTCAGAAAATGTCTTTGAGGGTCCGAATAGACATGTGTAATTGGCAGAAAGGCCGACAGTGGTGGTGTTGTCTCCTTAGACTCTGAACTGTCAGAGGAGGAACATGGGTCAGAAAATGGTCCCAGTCTATAGTAATCCTCTAAATCACAACAGATCAGCTAAAAGATCTGTGAAAGCTTTCAATTCTCATGTCCACAGTGGTGGGCACTTTGGAAAAGAGACATGCGTTCAGTAAAGAGATGCCACCTTGCTTCTGATAAAACAGGGGCAAACGACAGGATCCCTTGCCTGTCCCATGTCCGGGGCTAAGACTGCAGCCTTCCCCGCAGGCTGAGATGAACGGGTGACCCTGTGACTGCCGAGGGTCCTCGCCATTACACTCCACCCCCACCAGCTCTGCCCCTCCCCAGGCAGGGGCAGCGGCCACCACCTGAACCATTGCCTCTGCTTCCGCGCATGCCCATTGCCAGCTCCTCTTTCTCTCCACATGGCATCGGTCACCACATCCTCCCTGAGCCCCACCTCCACTGCCTCTGTCATCTGGAGAACTCAGAGCTGTTTCCAGAGCCACCATTTTAGGAGTTGTTCATTCCAGTCTTGCTGATGTGCAAGCAAGGCAGAGCCTGCTTCAGAGGTCTGAGGGAAACTGGAATCTGGGCCCAAGGCACCCACTGTCGTGGCTGCCCGCCCCCCAACAGGAATCTTCTAGCTGTGCCATCTCAGCCCTCAGTCCTATGCCTGCTCCCCTGGCTGGCTAAAGTCACGGGGGTGTCATTCAGGATGAAGGGGGTCTTGGGGGGACTTTGGACATCCCTGCAGTCAGGAGCTGATCATGCCCTTGGTTTCAGGTCGGGATGCCCATTCTCTGCTACTGTCTTAGTATGTTTGGGCCTCTCTAACAAAACACCGCAGACTGGGAGGTTTATGAACAACAGAAATGTAATTCTTACAGTTATGGCAGCAGGACGTCAAGCCTGAGATGCCAGCACGGTGGCGTTTGGCCATCCTCCTGGTTCACCGCCAGCACCTCTCTCTGAGTCCCTCACAAGCGGGGAGAGGCCTGGGACCTCTCTGGAGCCTCTTTTGTAATCTTGTTCATGAGGGCTCCTCCCCATGGCCTAATCACCTCCCAAAGTCCCATCTACTAACACTATCATCCAAGGGGTTAGGATTTCAACATATAATTTCAGGGGCACTCAAACATTAGGCCCACAGCAGTACCCTGTACCTGCGCCCCCCACCGGAGGCCTGCCTCAGCCCAGGGTGGTCATGCACGGTGTTGCTAAGGCTGTTTGCACCCTGAGGGAACAGAGTGCAGCGGGGCAGACACACAAGGATTCAAGCTTCATCTCCTTCCCAGATGCCCATTGACCTGGCACAGATCCCATACCTTCCCAGGGCCCATGCCTGTTCATCTGTAAAGTGCGGGTCTCAGCTTAGATCATGGATTCCTATATCCTGTGGCCTGCGGCTATGACCCAGGCCTTGAATGTGCCTCAGTACATTCAAGCAAGTACACCATTGTTCCCATTTTCCTCCTCTGCTGATCCAGGCTCTGATGGCTTCTGGAAACACCTGTTCTTCCTGAGACAGGAAAAGCATTTTCTAAATCATTTTTCCTCTCTCCAGGTCCAAGCCAAGAAACCTGGAATAATAAAAAGCCAGCCTAGTCTTCTGTTGTGATTGTCTACAAACCTCATAAAAATTTGATGCCGTGGGCCCTGGAATGGTGAGCACAATCCTTTCTTGTCAGCCTGGAAGATTCTCCAGCTTTAGTACCCCTCCAAAGGCAAGGAGCCAATGTAAATGGGTCCAACCAAGACCCCAGGACCCCCATGGATGTGGGAGGCCCAGTCTCCTCTGATCAGGAGGGTCTCCATTAGGCCTGGCTCTCCGTTGTCAGCCTTAGTGAACCAGGCATATTGTGGTAGAAACTGAGGATCCCAACCTTTAGTACGTGAGGAGAGGGAGCCAATGTGATCTGTGAGCATGGACTGCTGAGTTCTGCTCATGTATTTTTAGAGACACACTCTTCTTTATTATTAATATTGAAATGCCTGGATATCTACCAAGGTCTTGCTTTATGTCAGTCACTACATGAAAGGCTAGGGCTCTGGCTACATGAAGTCATATAATCATGTGTTTATTCCACCAGAAACTTAGTGAGCACTTAACCTGTGCCCGAAGCCATGCTAGGCACCGAGGTACAGTGGGAAGCCAAACAGCCACTGCTCCTATATTCAGGCAGCAGACAATCTGGGATTATGTTTCTCAAACTTAGGTGTACATCAGTGAAACAGATCTGATAAGTTACCTCTGGGCCACATCCCCAAATAGGAATCTTGATTTTTCTTAAGCACCTCATCCCTAGTTCACAGGTTATAAAACACTGGTCTGGTGCTACGGAAGAAGTCTATTACTATGTTCATGTTACAGATAAAGAAACAGGTTCAGAGAGGCTGAGTAACTTGCACTAGATCACACAACTTGCAAGGGGCAAATCTTACGAAGGAACCCTTGCATTGTGTGATTTAAGAACCAATGTTCTTAATTACAAAACTATCCTGTCTTCCCAAACCTTACCCAAAGAATTATAATTGTATTTACAGAGTACATCATCATTTATTTCATTGTTGTGTAATCTTTATGACTACCTAACCTTAGAGGGTAGAAAAGAATTACTATCAGTCCCATTTTACAGATACAAAGATGGGGCTCAGAGGGCGAAGCCATTGGCTCAAGGTCAGGTGTCCCAGAGCTAAGATTCAAAGTCAGGTCTGTGCCACTACAAAAGCTTATGCTCCTTCCGAGACCCTACCCTACTTCTTCTGAAAATCCTTTTATAAAGGTAAAGAGCAATCAGACGGAAAACTAACAGCTGAAGTCAGCCATGGACAGGAGGGAAGGACAAAAATGCAAACACTCCGCTAGCAGGTCCGGAGCTAGGGGAGAGGAGCTCCTTCTCCCGTGGTCTCTGGGGGGTATGCACAGGCACAGAACTCCCGAGCCCCTGCTGGGAAATTCCATCCGCTGTATACTCTCACTGCCACATGCTAGCTGCTTGCCCCCAAGCATGCCCGCAGATAGTCACGTGCCTGCAGAAACCATGCCACCCTCCTTACAGGCCCAGCTCCTCAGGCACATCCTTTGAAAAAGTCACCTTGTGGCAGGTGGTCCTCGGCTGCCCCACCTGGCAGTCACCACAGGCCTCCACAGCCTCTGCTGAAGCGTGTTTTCCAGTCCAAAGAGGTTTTAGTGGCTAGAGTGCATGTGTAAATGTCAGTTTCCCACTCGGGGGATGGCCATGCCAGGGGAAGGGACAGAAGGTGGGGGAGGGCTGCCTGGGAGATGACATTTGAAATTCTGCATCTCTCTAAGCTGCCTGCAGAGCTGCGACGCCCAAGGTAAGGCCTGGATCCCCGGGGACTCAGCCTTTTTGCCTTTGTGTGACAAGCCTGTCTATGCAGAGCATCAACTAATCTGCAAGGAGAGGGGATGCACATCACAGCCCCCCAGGAAGGCACAGGCCACCTTGCCGAAGACCCCAGCTGCTGGGGCTCCCCCCCACTCCACAGCTCTGCTACCAGGCTGCTAGCAGGGACTCCCTTCCCGGGCATCTTTAACTCACACTGAGCCCTGACATCCCTGAGATGGCTTATAAGCCCCAAGGAAGCCCCTTGTGTGGCTGTCCCTGGACCACAGCATGTTTAGATGGGGTGTGCCGCAAGGAGACCAGGACACACTCACCTGCCCAATGAACGGCCCCACCATGGTACAGTCAGCAGACTCCCTCTCCCACCCCCGTGGGCACCAGGTCCTGCTGCTTCTGTGTTTTATTCCCTTCCAGATCTGTCCTCCTGTCTCTGTCCTAGCTGACAAAATCCTTAACCAGACCTTTTAGTCAGGCTCCTCGGAATCCCCTTTCCAAACTCGCCTCAATTTTCAGGCTTCTACGTGCATCCCTGTGTTGCTCACTGCTAGCTAGAATTCTGCTAAATCAGTTCAGCCAGATTCCCCCCACTCGATATCTGACCGGGCTCCTCACCCACCACCACCCCCAAGTGACGTCTGGTCATGCAGCCCACCTCCAGCAAGAATCCTGTTAGGTTGGATTAGCCAGAATCCCCTCTAACCTGTGATGTTTCCTCAACGATCTCCCATCTACTGGCCCCACCCTGCTCCTTGGCTGTAAATTCCCACTTGTCATGTTGTATTTGGAACCGAGGCTGGTTCTGTGGGGGAGGGAGGGGAGTCTCTTTTCCCCTATCGCATCCGTCCTGAGTAAAACCTGCTTTTACCACTTGAACTGCTGTCCAGCTCTGGGTTTTGTTTTTGTTTACACAACACACCCAGGGCCATCCCCCACACCCTGTGGCCTCCTCTTTTGCCTGGACCCCTCACGAGGATCTCCCAGCATTCACCTTCTCAGCACCCACCCTCCCTTCTCTGTGGCCCTCCAACCCAAATCAAATCCCGCCACGTGATCCTCTAAAAGGGAAGATGGATCCCACAGCCACCCGCTGGAAAGACCCAAGTCTCAATGTGGCCCTTCGCTCACAGCTCACCTGCCTGACATTTTCTACCATCCAGCCTCCCCGAGTATTCTGACCTCTAGCCATTTAACACATCTGTCCCCCAAGCAGCTGATGGTACTGGCTGTAGTTGATAACCTGAATGTTACTGACTTCTGCCCGGGGTCTTCATCCCCCCAGCTCCCAAATTCCAGCAGGGCCTGGCACAGAGCAAGCACTCCCTGAGAGTTTAGATCAGTGGGTGAGTGGCCAGCTAGCTGGCTGGCTGGGCAGATGAGGAGCCCCCATTTTTTTTTTTTTTTTTTTTTGGCCCTTGTCATCTTTTTTGGCTCTTGTCATCTTCATCTGATGCTTCCCCAGGAGGCAAACAGCCTGACGAGACATTTTCAAACACAATGGTAGCTTGGCCTTTACTTTTAAATGAAAGGTGGGAATAATGAGACCTATACTGTCATGCTGTTGTGAGAATTAAATGAGAAAATGTATAGAAAGGATTCGGCCCTGTCCTGACGTACAGCAGGTGCAGAGGACAGGACAGCCACGGCTCCTGGAATGAACTCTGGGTGAGCCTCCTGCCTTCTAGGGGGCAGGACCCAGGTCCTCCAGCCTCTCCTAGTTCAGGGTGAGATGGATCTTTCCGGAAGGCTGGAGTGAAGGGTGGGGGCAGCCACAGAGGAGCTCATGGCCTACTTTGTGCAATTTTAGGCTCAGGCAAGGTCCCAGACGGTAAGTGATGCAAAGAGCACTCCAAGCCGGCTGCAGATAATGAGGCCCGGGGGACAGGGCACTCAGGGCGGCGCTCCCCAGCAGCCTCTGGCGGTGCCCACAGCTCAGGCCTCTGCGAAGCGGCCAGGCTTTCCACCTCCTCCACAAACAAAGGGAGGCAATCCCTGTCATCCCACGCTTCGGGGACGCTTCCTTCTAATACCTGCTTGAAAAGGCAGGAAGAGTTAAGGCAAAGCCTCTCTACGGAACACAAGAGGCTGCTTGGGCAAGCGAGCCCTCCAGCCCCTGCTACCAGGACTACTGGGGTCCCCGTAGGCCTGCCAGCATCCATGCACAGCCCTCTAGCCCATCGTCCCTCTACCCTGCAACCACGGCGGCAGTACGGACACAGATCCCATTCTATCCTTCCCCAGCCTACAGTCCATTCTCTAGCAGCTCCCCATCGCCCTCCAAAGAAAGTCCAAATCCCCCAGCATGCCACTCAAGCTCTGTCTGCCATTCCTGGGATACACCGTGTTCGCTCATAGCCACAGGCAGCTGCCTGTGCTCTTCCCTCTGCCTCAAATACCCCCAAGTCCCTCACGGAGAAGGTGACTGAGCCAGGACTCCAGGCCCTTTCTTGTGACGCTGAGTTCCACACTCCCTGGATGGGAAGGACTTGGGGATTCCCGAACAGCCCAGCCCCATAGTGCTGGGATCCCAGGACAGACCTTTTCCATTTCCTATATTGCAGAGTCTCTGAATTCGCCCTCATTACAAATCACTCTGTGTCACTGTGAGCACCTAGTCGATGGTTTCCCAAACAAAGGCAGCACAGGCTGTGAGGCTGCGCGTTTGAAGGCTCAGCTGCAAAAGAGGACACAAGCCGGCATTCCCAATTAACCTTGTTCTTACCCACAGTCGCTGTGGCCCACCCCCACGGGGCTGCAGGAGGCAGGTGTCCAGGGAGTAGAGGCAGGCCCTGGCATCCCAGGCCACAGGGAATCATCTCTCCAGCACCCATGTGGGAGAGCACTGAGATCTCCAGCACCCATCTGGGAGATCACTGAGATCTCCAGCACCCATGTGGGAGAGCACTGAGATCGAAGACGAATTCATCCCACACAGACTCTAGTCCTAGCTCATCCTCTCATCCCTGCCGCTCTGCTCACAGGAACCTCTCTGCGGCCTCCACTCCCTCTGACATCTGAACCTCCTGGGGTCCCTGGGCCAGGGACCTCCCCACGGGTCAAAAGGAGAGCCTCTGAAGGCCTTGGAACCATGTCCCCAAACCATCACTCCCCTCCATCAATGACTCTGCACATCCAAACAAGTTTGAGTCACAAGTGTCAGGCACACAAGAGTGAACACCTATACAACATCATCACTTTTCCCAGCACAGCAAACTACACTGTTGCCTACTACAAGTCTCCTAGCCAAGGCAGGACCTGTAAATTCAATAAATAGATCTCTGTGCTGTGAGCAGAAGATTTAATGCATGTACAAAATCTTCTATGCTGATCGCAATGGGTGTTTTCCCTGGTAGGCAATGGATGCTCCGTCCATACTCTCACTCATACTAATGCATTCCATTAGTTGCAACACCCAAGTTATGGCTGGGCACATGGCTACACAGAAAACAGACTACATTTCCCAGCTTCCCTTAAAGCTAGGACATGTGACTATATTCTGGACCAAAGGGTGTAGGAGGAAGCAGTATGTGTAACTTCTAGGAATTGTCCTTCAAGGGAAACAAGGTGCCCTTCTCCTCCTTCCTTCTTCCTGCTGGCTAGGACACACACGTAATGGTTGGAGCTGGAACAACCATTTGTACCACAGATTGGAAGGCTCTTGTTGAGGATGATAGCAAGAAGCTAAAACCAGCCCAGGCCCCTGACACTGGGAGAACTGGGCCAGCCCCAGACCACTTAACGCTATACTTCTTAAATGTGGGAGGGACACTTCCGTCCTGCTTAAGCCACTGTTATACCAGGTTTTCGGCCAACTTGCTGCTGAACCTATTCTAATTGGTATGGCAGATGACCTAAAAGGTTTGGTTGGCTTTCCTAGGCATCTTCCTCTGCATCAGTGTCAAACACTGCACATGGGGCCACTCTGTCCCACCCACATGCTTGAGCTTCTCAAAGGGGCTCCTTGCATCTACATGGAATATGTGATCCCAGTCCTTAGTTACAACTTGGCCCTCCAGATCTCTTCTCCATGCTTCGATCTGTCCTTGACCTTCCTGTTTGCTATCTACTGGTCAATTTTTCTGACCTACAACTCCTCCTCATTATTCCCAGTTTCTTCTCCGCATTGCACACAGGTAATGTTTATTTTGTCTGCTGCTTTCCAGGTGACCAGCTTCTTTGAACTGTTCTGGCTACACTCCTAGTGGCTGGGCTGGGACCCCAAGTATCAGCCCTCCCCTACCCTCACCTTCTAGGAAAGCTTAGCCCACCCAAATATCTTGAGGACTCGCCTCTTTCCTTATTTAGTCAACGCCAAAGTATGGTAGGGAATTAAAGTCAAGATCAAAGTCAACCTATCCAGCCTGATTTACCTTCTCAAAAAACCCAGAAGTTAGCTAGGGAAGAGGAAGGCTCACGTAATACAGGGCCGGACTCTCGGGGTGGTCCTGGGCAGCAGGGATTTGGCCAACATTGCAGGGTTACCAACCATTGGATCCTGTAGGAAAGACACGGAAGCAGTGAGTGTTCATTGTCACTCAGCTCCTTGGGGGAGTAGCACAGGTGGTCCGAGCCCAGGTGCTAGCACTGAGTGCAGTGTCTGGAATATGTGACAGGATTTAGACCTCCTTGGATACCAGTCTCCTGGGTTAGTTGATGGTACCTGTTTCCCCAAGGCCAACATGCTTAGGAAGATGTGAGGACACTTGAGGCCCTCAAGGCAGTCCAGTTCTCACAGCTTTCCAAATGGACATGTTGACCTCTGGCATTCTACTGTTGGGGGTCCTTGACCAACACTTGTGCCATGTGGGCACGGAACTAAACAATCCACAAGCAATTCTCTTAACAGCCCCACATGGCTCTTCTGAAAGCCCTTCTCCTGCGCCCTCCCTCTGATTCCTTTTCTCTCCCTGCCACTTATCCCCCTGACCGTGCCCACCCCTCTGCCATTGGCCAGAATTTAGAAATAAGGCATTCCTAAAGTTCCACTAGATTTTGAGATTCGAGGTGCACACCAAGGATACTTGGTTACTCATGACTGAACCCTGGGAGTCTTATACAAGGGAGTGAATGGTCTAGAACAGTGCTGTTCAGAACAACTTTCTACGACAGAAATGCTCTATATTTGTGCTGTGCAAGACAGTAGCCACCTGCCATAGGTGGCTTCTGGGCACTCGCAGTGTAGGTAATGCAATGGAGGAACTAAATTTTTAATTTGATTCAATTTCACCTAATTTAAATGTAAATAGCCACATGGGGCTACTGGCTGCCGCCTTCCAACACAAGGTCTGGAGGAGTCAGACAAAGCAGCAAACAGCTGTCCTAATACAGATTTAATTGTCTTGAATGGCAATAAACACCTTGGTGGGAGTGAACACTGTACAGCAAGGATATATAATCCTCACCTTTCCTGGGGGTGAGAAAACATTTCTCTAAAGTAGTCACATTTTAATGGGTGACCCAACTATAGATATAAAAACAAAACTCCATATAAGAAAAAAAAAAAGGCTGAGTTATACTAAAACTCTTTTTCGAATGCTTTATAATGAGTTCATTTTATTTATATAAAGAATAAACTTATTTTTAAGTGGGTCAACTCGACATTATATATTTCTTTCTGAGGAAATGTAAACTAAATAAAGTTGCTGTCTATTTGTATGTGGGCCAAACTTGATTATTTTTTTTTTTTCCTTATGCAACAGAGATCTGTCAAAGAACAGAATGGTCCCCGACCCATCCCGGAGAAAATGGTACAAGCTGGCTTCAGGACCCCCACCTTAGCCTCATCTTTTTAAACTCCACACCTTGCCATCCACCCTGAGCTGCTAGGGCCCGACGTCTCACTGGGGCCAGCGAGCACACTCATTCCCAAATCCCAGAAATTTCCAAGACCTCTGACCTCTTCCCGCTCCGAATTAAAGGTTACAGTAGCCTGCCTGGAAGACCATTACAGCTCATCCCCCTGGTGAGGCGAGAGCAAGCTGAAGGCTTTGGAAAAGTTGGTAGATACAGTTGCTGTGAGAGCCGCCCACAGCGATTGCTTATTTCCTAGCCTGGAATAGGACATTTTAAGAAGGAAAAGTGACGTTTTTACAAATGCATTCACTGAAAAGAAGGAACAGGAGAAGGCAGACAGCAGGGCTCTGCAAACTCAGATCTTCCCCCGCCCATGGCAGGAACTGGGGCCTCTGCCCTGTGCTCAGGGGTTTCTGGGCTAGTGAGCTGCATCACGTGAGAAGTGCGGCCACTCGCCTCACTCACCTGCCAGGGCCAGACTGTGGCAAGGAGCCCAGGACCCTGAGAAAGTTAGTCAGCCCCACTCGGGCCCTCAGGACTCTTCGTTCAGATAGTCATAGTAGCAACCGACATATTGTATTCATGCTGTTTATGTTTCCATCACCTCAGAGAGGCCAGAAGCCTTTCGAGGGCAGGCACTCATTCGACCCGTCTCAGCATCCTCACGCCCGGCACAGGGCCTGGCAGGGAGTAGGTGTGAGTAACCAACTATTGAATGAATGAAAACAGCATACGGACAGCAGAGCATCCAAACCCCAGCCCAGCCTCCTACAGGCTGTGAGACCTGGGCCAGCTACTCAGCCTCGGGGAGCCTCATAGTAGGAATTAAATACAAGTTAGCACTTTGGGCCGAGCCTGGAGCCTGGCTCCCAGTAGGAGTTCAACAGGCAGGGGCTTATCGTGGACCGAGCTAGAGGGAGAGGAGACCCCTGCTAATCACAGAGCAATGCCGATAGACCTGTCTCCCTAACTCAGAACTTGCCTTTGGGTAGCAGCTGGACCCAACATTCTAGCTTCCACCCCGGCTCTTCTGTTGGCTTTTCACAGGGAAGATAGAGCCCTCTTGATTAAATAATCAAGTACCAGCCTCAACGGGCTACAGGCCTCTGCCCCCGTTCCCAGTGACGAATGCCTCACCCACATTCCTAAGCCATTTCAGGCTGAGATCAGCAGTTTTCCCGGAGCTGCAGCTTCCCATCCGATGGGGCTTCAGGGCAGATAGCCTGCTGCACGCATCATTAGTGATCCCAAAGCCCAGGACAGCTCCAGGTCCCTCGTATCATGTGCTCTGCCTACTCAGATGAGTTTAGTCTAGACCAGAAGTTCTCAAGCTGTTGACGCAGGACCAACAGCATCAGCCGCATCAGGGAACCTGCTAGCTGTGCAAATTCTGGGATCCCATCCCACTCCCAAACTACTGAACCATGAACTCTGGGGGTTGTGGCCCAGAAATCTGCATTTTTCACAAACCCTCCAGGGGATTCTGGTAGATTCTCCAGTGTGAGAGGTGCCCTGAAGTTCTGCCTGGTGTCCCTTCTTTGATTGCACTTCTTTCCATCCCCAGATTGGGGTCTTCTTCCTATGTTCCAGCCAGGGTGGGGACTGAGGCCCTGAACAGACCTGCCTGCCTGCCAGGGTCACCCCATGCCTGTATACTTCACCTTCCTGACCCGGGACTTCAGGCCAAGCACTCCTGGAATCAAGATGCTACCCCTCCAAGCCGCACCTGCATGGCCCCAGGGGTGTGGATGGAGCCTGAGGGTATCAGCAGGGAAGGAGGGACAGCTCAAGGATGGGAACAGTCTTTGAAATTGGTAGAAGAAGAGAGAGCCACAGAAGGCCCTGAGCAGAAGGGAGAAATGTGGGGAGTACTAGGGCACCACAAGCTCGCCTGACTATCCCCAGGGTCCTGCCCGATAGGAGACAGTGCTAACCAGCTGCCCCCTCCCAAGCCCTTCTGAACAGCCCTCCTTTTAAGTTTTACTTTCTGCTGAACTGCAATCGCTCACCACTGGGTGCCAAGGTTGCCCACCACGTCCCTGATTGCGAGGCCGAAAATGTGGCCCAGAAATCCATTTCACTCCTATAAAATGCCTGGGCACATCCCTAAGGGAGCACGGGAGAGTGTGTCGCACGAGGCACAGCCGCTTCCCAGCTCTGCTGCCTGAGACCTGTGTAATTATACACTGATTACTGCTCCCTCTCTGCACTGTTGGCCCCGTTCAGCACTTCGTAACTACAAAAGGATCTGCTGGTGAGAAGCCAATGGAGCCCATCTGTGGTGAGTGGATTTCTTTGGATCACCACCCCTCCGCTGCTACTGCCGTTGCTGCCCTGCGCTCAGGTTCAGTCCTCCATCCCCAGCAGGACCCGACGGAGCAACCACGCACTCACAGTGACAGCAACATGTCTAGAGCTACAGCCTGCAGCTACCCCAGCGGTTCCCATTCCTGCCTTAAATATCTCCCCAGTAGGCTTGCTCCCCTCCATCCCAAACCACCCCAAAAAGCCATCCTAACTGCCCCCTCTGCCCTGTCTCTTTTCCAAGAGCATTTGGGTTTGGGGAGTTACCATCCCCAGGAGGAAAGGGGGCCACAGAGATGCGGAGTCTGCAGCAAGTGGAGGGCCAGGTAGCCTCAGGGGTGCTGTGACCTGAAATAGCTCAGGAAGCCCCTATGTGGGGGAAAAGGGGGGGGGTCTGAGGGGAAGACTTCTATGACCAAATACATGGGGGTTACCCTAGAAGTAAATCAGCTTTCTTACTCTAAGGTGTCACAGAACCTGTATTTAGGTCATTCCAAAAGAAAGATTTTCAAGTGTATTTATCCGCAGAACTCTATGCCATAGAGTACACACCGACCTAGTGTTCCATGGAACACACTTTGGGAACTGGAACTCTTTTGGTGGCTATGTTGTGAAAAGTGTGGCTGGTTTCTTTACGGGACTGAGACACAGCCATCTATTCCCCAGACACCCAATATAGGGGAAGTGTTCGTGGAGAGGCAGGAGCAGCCAGATTTGAGGCCTGCAGGGCCCTGTCGCAGACAGTTTATCTGAGCCTGTGGTCCCCCCCGCAGTGGGGTGAGGAACCCGGAAGGAGCAGGCAGGGAGGTGGAGCCACAAGGGCTGGTCTGAAGGAACCTGATGGTTAGGAAATCTTCCTTGAGCCTGCTCTTATAGGCGCCTTCCCAGGCACTCTGAGTTCATGGTCACATTAAACACTACCAACAATCCAGTGAAATGTGTATCATTATCGCCATTGTACAGATGTGGAAACTGAGACTCAAAGATGCTAAGAAACCAGCAGGATTTGAACCAAGATTCTGAATGATAGGTCCTGCTAAGGACCCTGACGGGAGTCCTGGCTGCCTGAGGGAGGGCAAAAGGCAGAGCTTACGGACTATACCCCATCCACTCTACCCACCACCGGCTCCATGCCAATCTAGGTGCCAAGGGCCCGGCCCCTCTCTGGCTGCCAGAAGGCTGCTGGGGCCTCTTTTATCAGATTTAACTTGTGAGCCTTTTCCTGACACGGTGTAAACATTTGCCAGGAACAGGGTTCTTATCCTCCCAAACCCCCGCTTAATTCCCCCACTAGTGCCCAGGAGAGTCAGACTTCGATGGTGTTGTCCAGGACTAGGCACATGTCGGTGTGTGAAAAACACACGTTAACGCATGTCCCCCGTGATGACACTCACCTGGTCTCTGGTTTCTGACTTAAACCTGCTCTGTTCGTTTTGGGAAATCCAATTATTGTCAGCAAAGTAATTCCTTGCACCCCATAATTTCCAACAGATTAATTCCAAACTTGGCCAAGACATTCAGGGGCAGCTTCTGCATCTCCAAACACATTTGGGCAGACCTTTCCCAGCTTCCCAGAGGCCTGGAAGTCTGGCAAGGAAGAAAGGTTGCAGGGGAGAGAACACTTTTGGTGCCAAAGAACAGAGTTCACATGCACTCCAGATAGCCAGACTAGTGGGGGACAGCCCAGGTAGCTTCAAAGGCGGGCGGCCACCTGTACATTTGCCCCGTCCATCCACAGATTTTTAGTCAGCACCCATTATAGGCTAAGAAAAGATTTTAGAAGTGTCCCTGGTCAACAAAAAGGGGCTATCTCATGGGTTCTTTACTTATAAGTGAGTGGAATTGAATTAATATCTGTGGGCATCAGCTCTATGACATTTTATTTCACTGAATCTTCACTATAGTGCGGGCAAACAGTATCCCCACTTTCTAAAGGGAAGACTGAAGCTCAGTGAAGCTAAATTACTTATAAAAGGTCATATAACCGTGCTGACCTGTTATCAGAACCTAACCTCTTTCCTCCTTATCATCCTGTCCTGGGCTTGAAAGGTTTAAAAGCATTAGATGGCCTCATCAAGGGTAACTCCCATTGCTGCAGTTGGGCTCAGAACAAATTCTGCCTGAGCCCCAGCAAACAACGGTGGCATCTGGGCCAGGGTAGAGGTCCCAGCTGGCTGTCAGAGGGCCAGGGCTCCTCAGAGTATGAGGAGTATGAGCCCCCTGGTCCGGGGTCTAATCTGCTGCTAAGTAGTGAACAAGCATGGGCAAGGGGAAGATTGCCCTCCCTCCCCTATCTAAAACACCAGCTTCCTGCACCTCCTGTGATGTTTTCTTTTTCATAGACCTTAGCATGGCCTGATGCTTCATTATGTATCTATATGTCTACCTCTCTAGAGCCTAAGACCACCACAGAAACGACAGTTGGATTATCACCCCAGTTCACAGTATATACAGGGCTAGCACATGGCTGGGACGCGGGAGCCTTACAGTACCTATTTGTTGGATAAATAAATGAACAGAAGCCCAAGATGGTAAAAAAATGATGCAAGAAAGCACTTGGCTACCCAAACGAGGCCCATTTCCTGTCCCGGAGGAATTCAGGGCACTGCGAGAACTTGCCAGTGAATGACCATACTCATTTCAATGGTCTCTAATGAGTTCTGGGGAAAGGAGCTTGGCACTAAGCATCCTGCAGTTCCAGTTTCTAAAGAGAATAAAGAAGTCGATTCTAGACTACAGACCTACAGGGGCACCCATTAAAGACCCCAGGAGAATTATACCAGGGATAACCTGAGCACTAGGAGCCCAGATGATCTGCTCTCCTGGGATGAATAATGTTCTCTCCCCCACCCCCATCAAATTCATGTCCATCTAGAACTTCAGAATGTGACCTTATTTGGAAATAGGGTCTTTGTAGATATACTTAGTTAAGATGAGGTCACCGTGGATTAGAGTGGGCCCTAATCCAATGACATGGGTCTTTGTAAGAAAAGAAAACAGAGATGCAGAGACGCACAGGAAAGCCTGTTTTGTGAAGATGGAGCAGAGACTGGATTGATGGCCCTTACAGGGAACACCAGGAGTTGCCAACAACCACCAGAAGCCAAGAAGAATCAAGGAAGGATTCTTCCCTAAAACCCCCCAGAAGGAGCATGACCCTATCAAACACCTTGGTTTTGGACTTCTGGGCTCCAGAACTATGAGAGAATAAGTTGATGTTGTTTTAAGCCATTCATTCAGTGGTATGTTGTTACAACCACCAAGGACACATCCTGTCAGATTTACTTCATTTCCTTAACAGAATTACTGGAGAAGAAGGCAATAGTGAAGGCTTTCTGTGAGGGTATGCCTGCCTTGGCCAGAACTGCCGCAGATCAAGGGCTAGGCCCCGTGGTCAGCTGGAATGCCCTGGATGGGAGGCACCTCTCTTGGACCAAGTGGACCCTTTCTTGAAGAGATGGAACTCTTCTCCAAAGAATTTCAGCATATAACTGGAAAGGCAACAGTTTGGGAGAACACAGGATTACCTGGACATTAATCTGGCTTCCCTTCTCTCATTTCCTTGAAGTCTTACAACTTAGATCAGATGTAAGTCAATGCTAGACATCAGCAGACCATCATTCACCAAGCGAATCAATCACCTGGAGTTGATAGGACCTGAAAGGTCACTTTGTGTAAACACTTCTGGGTTTAAAGGAGAAAACTGGGACCCAGGGAAAGGAGTGGCATTAGATGCCCAAGGACATACAAGGAGGTAGAGGCACAGATAAACTCAGGATTCCTGCTGTCATGCAGTCAGGGTAAACAGAAGGAGTCAAGGTGGAATTCCACTATGTGGTTAAGAAGTCAACTGTCAAGGTCATGCAGGTTGTATGTGCAGGTGGTAAAACTAGGAGACTCCATCCACGTTGTTGTTTGCCCCCAGAACTCTGCCAGACGCACCCTGTGCGCTATACATGGCAGTGCTGACTGTCGCCTGAATTGCCACCTATAGGGATTGCAAAACTGTCACTGGAGTCCATCAGCAACACAACGCTAGTTAACTTGGGTTTCCATGGGCAATTCCGGAATAGACATGACTGGTGGAAAGTGGGTCAGTCTCACTTGTGTGCATGATAGTGCCCTTGAATAAAAAATTCATTTAACACTGATTTTTTAGAAATTTATGATTTACACAAGTCCTGACTTGCTACCTCTGTTGAGTATTTCTGCAATTTGCACGTGGAAGTTGCACCACACCATGGCAAACCGTGCCCCCAACTTTGCACGATGCCAGCTGCCAGCAGCCTGCACTGGGGAGCAGCAGTCATCTGAAATTCCAAAAGGAGTAAGCAGAACATGGGGCTATTTGCAGGAAACACTTTGAGATGTGTCAACGTAAGCTACCATTATCTTTAGCAAATATTAGCGACTAACACTATCCGGTTATGAGCGACAGAAAAATGTGCAGTAACTTACTGTTCCAAATGGGTTCAGATGTTGTGTTCAGTGCATATTATAGCCTAAAGAACATAGAGCAAAAGGTGTACAGGTTTTATTACAAGAAAATCCATTTCTTCTTGGTCCCAACAAATAAATGTTGAAGAAATATTTCAAGAACATTAGATAGAAGAGGTGTTATATCATTAGCCTGCCTGGGAAGCCAGCAGATCTCAGGGAGGCCCTGGTATCAGAGCCTGTGTCTTTCCCTGACAATCCCAGGATACTGGTGTTGGATGGCCTTTGGGGACTGCCCAGTCTGGCTGCTTTCACATTGTTTCAGGAAACAAAGGTACCCCTGCCAACCAGAGGGTCCCTGAGCCTCCCTCCTAACAAGACTGCCATCTTACTTCTATTGTTAGAACCCGATGTTAGATTTCATTTGTAATGGGGTTGCGCTGGTTTTTAATACAATCGTTATTGCTCTACTCTGGTACCCTCACGGTTATTTGGATGGACCCTTTACCCAGAGAACTCGGAGCCAACTCTAATCTCTGCCATGTACTAACAGGGAGACACTGGGGAAATTGTTTAACTGCCCTGTGCCTCCATTTCATCCTCTGAAAAATGGAGATGGGAACAGTACTACCTCGCAGAGTCGTTGCGGGGGTGAAATGAACTAGTACTTGAAAGACCTGTCGAAAAGCAAACAGCACGTGCATGCAAAGCCCTTGACACCTGCCAGCCGCTATTAAGACTGTTTTACATCCTCACCATACAGAAGGGGAATCTGGAGCCCCGGAGAGCAAAGCAACACACCCAAGGTGGCCCAGATCAGAGCCCTGGTCCCTAGACTCCGAGGGCAAGGGGCTCTCATGCCACCCAGCCGGCTTCAATCACCACCCAACCGCCAGGAAGACTGCCGAGGCTCCTGGTGATCACAGCTGGTCCTTGTCCACCCACTGAGCCCCACGCTTCTCAGCTCCGGGTGGGAGTTGATCACTTGTCAAACCCAGCTACAGAATGAACTCAGCTGTGAGTGTTTTTGAGCTACTCGAATTGTCGTCCCCAAAGTGGGTCTGGATGGTTGAAGCCGAAGGCAGCTGAGGCAGGCCTGGAGGGACGGATGAGGCCCTCCATGACCCAGCCCTGACCGGTGCCAGCCAGCGCCACTCCCCACCTTGTTGGACAAGCTCTCTCCATGCAGGTGTCCCCGCAGGTGTCCCCCCTCAGCCACAAAATGTTTAGAAAAGACCACATCCCCTGACATCTAAGAGGCTCATTTCTTTTTGGCGTTTCCATGTCTCTGAGATGATGACAAATCTTACAATCACTGTGTACTTTTAATGTAGTAGTGTTTCTTCTTTTTCCTCTGAGAAATGATTATTAAATCGGTGATGAGTCTTATAATTAGTGGCATGCTAAAATAGAGAAAAGACCTTGTAACAAATGCAGAGGGATCCTCAATAGGGAAAGACAAGTAAGGAAAGAACAGCTAAGTCCTGTCACTGAGTGCTTGCAAATGCCCCAGCTGGGTGCTTCCCGCCATAGGTCCAAGGTGTCAGGGAGGGTGAGGCGGGGCTCAGGGCCCATGTGGTGCTTGTCCCTGTGGCCGGAGCCTGGGTGTGCCCTGGGCCTGGGGTAAGTTAGGGGCAGGAATGACCGTGCATCAGGCCTTGAGCCACGAGGCATTTCCCACCCTTCTCCCCAAATAGCAGAGAGGGAAAGCCTAGCCCTGGGCTCAGAGTTTCCTGGCCTGGAGCCCCAGCAGCTGAGAAGCTGCTGGACTTACCCCAGCTTCCCTGGCAGGAAAGCACACTGGGGGTGGAGGAAACATGGCAATGGTCCCTGTCGCTCCACTGTGACAAAGAGGGTGGAGAGCTTGGCTCAAGGAGACCTACTTCATGGAGAGAATTATACCTGCACCATAGGATGGGTGGCTGCCAGGGCCCCCGGCTGACTGTACCCCTGATGGAGGATAGCAGTGGTTTTTATCTCCGTGTCTGGAATGCCCTGCCGGCCTTGCCGGAACAGCCCTGACACGTGGTGATTAAAGCACAGCCTGGGGCGCCAGGGTGGCTCAGTTGGTTAAGCGACTGCCTTCAGCTCAAGTCATGATCCTGGAGTCCCAGGATCGAGTCCCACATCGGGCTCTCTGCTCGCCGGGGAGTCTGCTTCTCCCCCTGACCGTTCTCCTTTAGTGCTCTCTCTCTCTCTATTAAAAAAAAAAGCACAGCCTGCCTGGGTCTGAACCCTAGTTCTACCACTTACTAAGCTGTATCCCTGTGTACAGCTACTTCCTTGTCTGGAGGAAAACAGAGGTGAGCGCCTCCCTCACCAGCTGTTATGAGTTATAATAGGTAAAATGTGACCCAGCACCTACTAAGTTCTACTTAAGTGATAATTTAGAGATCTGCTCTTTGCCTGGTAAACTCCCACCACCCTTTGAAAATCCAACCCAGCAATCACCTCCAAGAAGCCTTCCTGGACTACCCCCACCCTCATTTTCTCCTCCAACTGCCTCTGGTCCTTGGTTGTAAATGGTGAGGTGACTTTGCTGGGGGAAGAGGGGCGGCTGGCCTCTCCATTTTTGTCTGCATCGTACTATAACTGTCTGCTGATTTCTCTTGTTAGAGAGGGCACTTTGTAAAGGCAGGACTGAGTCTTGATCATCTTTGTGCTCCCACTACTTGGAACAGGACCTGGAACTGAGAACACCCCCATGACCACTTAAAGCGAAGAAGGGAATGGGACAGAATGAAATGTGCAGCATAGCGTGGGATGGGATAGGATGGGACAGGTTGGGATAGAATGGAACAGAATAGTTAGGACAAGATCTTTTCCAATCACAACAAAGACACTTCCTCGAGGCAGATTCAAGAAGAAAAATAACCTTCCTGTGATAGGTAATTCACCAGTTGGGGCTGATATCTTTGAGGTCTGGAACAAGCAGATCTCCGGGGGGTCATCAGACCAGGGCAAGCCCTCTGGATCCTGCCTATGAGAGAAGCCTCTTCTAGAGCCTGCGGGGAGCCCAGCTGCAGACCCTCTCCTCAGGCTGCAGGCTCTTTCAGGTGTGCTGGTCCAGGAAACGGAGGCCAGCTCCCTGCACAGGACATCAGCCCAGGCAAGCCACCACTGGCAGCTCTGATGGGGACCATTCTCCTGGGTCCTCACGGCTGATCAGGTCTCCAGGGAGCAGAACTGTGGCCATTCTTGCCAGGCCTTTCTTGGGGCACTCCCTCTTGTAGCCTTCCCATGGGGAGGAAGGAGTTGTCGGCACAAGATGTCAGGACTCTGACCACTGGGGAGCTGGCAAAGCTTACAGCTCAGCCGCACAAGGGTCCTGTCCTGCAGAGGCCCTCTGGTTGATACTCCTGCCACAGAAAACTCGTTCGATTTAACCTTTCTTCCCATTATGGCATTCTAACGAAAAAGTCACTTAAGATCTGCAGTGAAAAATACATTTTACTAGAACAATGCATAACCCAAATACCATTTGCCTTTTCTTATCAATTCTTAGTTCATTCATCACTTTTATTAAAAATCCATGAAGAAACAGCAGCCTCAGAAACTGGCGGGTGCCTTTTTCAGGGGGGTGAAGAGCAAAAGGAAAGGAAGGGGAAAGGAAATCAAGACTCTGTGGGAGCGCAGTCACCTTCTCTTGAGAGGAGGCCCTTTCTCTACCCTCCACGGGCAGCCTCACCCACGCAACTCCCTACCCTGAGACGAAACGCCGTCCAGGGGTCACAGGTGTGGTTTTTTCCAGAGAAACAAGGTGCTGCCTCCAGAAATCCTGGGATTCCAAGCAGGAGAGGAGTAGGAGGCTGCTGGGTGGAGCCAACAAGGGGGAACCATTACGTGGGAAGGGGGAGTCAGGACAGAAGACGGGGTAATGAGGTACACTCACCACCAATCTTCGGAGGGGCATGTGTTGTCTCCCCCATGTCCTGCTGAGGAATCTGTGGCTCACAGGGGTGAAGGGACCTGCTCAGGGTCACACAGCGAGTAAGTGCAGGGCAGGGCTCTGGCCAGGCCCTCTGAGCGCCCCCACACACCGCACTCTGAACTCTTCCTCTTTTTTTTCATTTTTTTATTTTTATTTTTTTATAAACATATAATGTATTATTAGCCCCAGGGGTACAGGTCTGTGAATCGCCAGGTTTACATACTTCACAGCACTCACCATAGCACATACCCTCCCCAATGTCCATAATCCCACCACCCTCTCCATACCCCCCTCCCCCCGGCAACCCTCAGTTTGTTTTGTGAGATTAAGAATCTCTCATGGTTTGTCTCCCTCCATTCCTACCCCCCAAGCCTCCCACGTTGCATCTCCACTTTCTCATATCAGGGAGATCATATAATATGAACTATTCCTCTTTAAACAAAGGTGTGGGGCCCACTCCCTTAGATGCTGGGTCTTCCAGGAAACAAAAGCGGGACCTTAGGAGCTGACCTTCTCTTCACCTCCCCCAGGCTGAGGCTTCATTAGGTCCCCTGCAGTCCCTTGCGGTCCTCAAGTTCACAGACAGCGATGCAGGTAGGGCCCATGCTTCCTGTGTGCTGGCTCTCTCCCTGCTTTCCACAATGGACCATCTTTTTTCTGAGGCTTCCTGCTTCAATCTTCCTGCTGTAAACAAGAACCCCACACATACAGGCCTAGGAGCTGCCTCCCTGACCCCCACCCAACTTGGCAGAGGTGCCCTCGAGGAGTCCCTTGGTTCACCAGAGGATGTCCAAATTGGTCTTCCCCAAGTCAGCGTGTGGCGGTTGGCCTCACGCCTCCCTGAGTCCGGGCACTTGGCTCTTCCTGACTTTGCTCTCACCGTGCATCTTCAGACCCGCCTGCAGCCTCTTCTTTCTGGAAGCTTAGTTCCAGTCATCTAAATAAGACCCCTTGGTAGAAGAACAGTCAAGAGCTGGGAAGAGAGGCTCTGCTGCCTTGAACGGCATCACTGAAGAAAGCCCCTGGACAGACTCCAGCTGGGAGCCCCACCACAAGGAGCCCCAAGTAGCTTCCAACCTGTGAGTTTGAACATTTAAGCTGAAAAGAGATTTAAATGCTCAGATCTTACTGGCACTTAGAGTGTCTTCCGTGCGCAGGCGGTGGGCTGGGTACACCTGTAGTTATTATCCCCTTTAACTATCACTCCATGTCCATTTCACAACTGAGAAAACTGAGGCTCAGGATATTTACATAGCTTATAGATGAGGGGTGGTGGTGGGTCCTACAGCTAATACGTGGGATTCAAACCCAGGCCTTCCAATGTCAAGTTCAACTCTCTCTACATAGCCCTGCCTCTCCAACACCACACTTTTGTGGAAACTATTCTGAAAAATCAAAGCAACTCTTTTCTATCCAGAACTATAAATACCCAGAGACAGGGAGATGAGATGAGTTGAGAAAACAGACATCCTTTCCCAGGATTTGGGAGCAAATTCTTGCACAGCTCCCAAAAGCATTTTGAGTTCTGAAAGCAAGAAACTGTCAGTGCAAAAGATTAAAAAAAAAAAAAAAAAAAAAAAAAAAAAAAAAGAAAAAAAA
>NW_019154152.1:2805384-3033951 GCF_002288905.1 Enhydra lutris kenyoni | reverse complement strand
AAAAAAAAAAAAAAAAAAAAAAAAAAAAAAAGGAAAGGAAAAAGAAAAAGAAAGAGTGAGCAGAGTCTAAAAGATCAAGGGCCATGCTGATCTGACACTGGAAACATCACAGCTTTACCAGCACCCAAACCAGTGAGGACCTACTGGGTGCTGCCCATGAGTGAGGCACCCACTTGCTTAACCTGACAAGAGTCCCAGGAGTTAGGTACTGACATGAACCCCATTCTACAGTTGGAGAAACTTGAGCACAGAGGTCACAGAGCTTATAGGCTTCAACCCCAGGATGCGTGGCTCCAAAGCCCACATTTGTGGCCACTATGCTATCCTGCCTCCAGCCAAACAACCCAGCTTAAAAGGCAGCATGCCTGCCTCTCTGCTGGGACCCCATTCTAGGTCCTAAGAGGACAGGCATATTCCTGGGAAAACTGTACACTCTGCTGTCAACTCCCGCTGAGAACCCAAATCCAGCCATGCATTCCCAAATCCCCAGAAGGAAGGATCACAGGCAAGGATCCCATATGGGGGTGCAGAACTGGAGAAAATATATACTGGCTCCACCCCTTAGGGCCCTTGGGGCTTCTCCTTCACGTCCCCCTCTCTTCTTCCCCATAGCTCCATGCATTTCCTTCGTTTGAGGGTTGGAAGTCTCTTTTGCCTCAAATGAAAACGCGAAAACTGTCATAGCTCATCAGAGTGGTGGCAATGGAAGCAGTCCCCCATTCCAGAACAAATTGGTTGCTAATTGAGTTGTCTGGAATTGAACACCAATTTTTCTATGAAAACCATGCTAACTCAAGGAGTGGTCTCCAGGCAGCCCCACGTTTACCCTGAAGGCACCTGGCCAACATTTATCCCACTCTGTACCATCCAGTACAGTACGCACAAGCCACATGTGGTTATTTTAATTTAAATATGTTAATGAAAATTAGTCACACTAGCCACGTTTCAAGTGTTCAAAGTGACATGTGGCTCCTGGATACAGAATTGAACAGAGCAAATCTAGAACATTTCCATTATCTCAGAAAGTTCTAACAGACAGACTTGATCTAGACCCTGGCCCCAAATTCTAACAACACCTAAGAAAACAAATTCCTTCCGAGGTTAAACTTGGGGTGCCAGGAACACCACCTCTCCTGAAGGAAAGCATGGTAAACTTCAGGGGATAGGGAAGGGGACTTTGGAATCACTCAGTCTGTCCCAGCTCTGACATTTCCTAACCATATCACTAACTTGTCTGTGCCTCAGTTTCCTCACCTGGAACACGGGGACAATGCCCTCTTCACAGGTATCTCTGAGGATCAAGTTAGATGGTGACAACATACTCAGTGTCCCCTCTGTCTGGTACTAATGTGACCTGCCACATAGCGGTGGCCAGGACCCCAATCTAAGCCATCATCAGAAACTGCCATAGCCTGGGGTGGAGGTGGTAAAGGGTTGAAATGGGACTTCTGGCTGCAGAGGAGCAGTGGTGGAGAGCAGGAAGCTGGCAGCCTTGTGGCCTCAGGAGTCTGCCCTGCTCTCCTCTGTCCATCCTCTGTCATTTCACAAGTCCTTGTGTCAGAATGCTCTAAGGCCACTTGAAATCAGCAACCATGAGGGTATGTACCCCAATTGCAGGTCCTAGGAGAGGAAGGACAGGGGGAAGAGAGGGCCAGAAATGCCATAAGGTGGCATGGAAATAAGAGAAAAGCCTTTGAGACATTTAAGAATCCACTCATTTCAACCGATAATTACTGAGCATCTTAGGACTTTATATTAGGAACTAAGGAGACGCAGATGAATAAGACCTGGTCCCTGCCTTCAAGGCCTCCACAAATTAATGGGTGAGACCAACAGAAAATGAATCAAAGCACGAGTGTGGTAAGTGCTCCCATACTGGAAAATCCAGTGGGTGTCAGAAGCTTAGACAACCAGGTGGGCAACAGGGTCTTGGGAACGGGAAGGGAGAAAGGTCTGGAAGGCTTCCAAGAGGTGGTGCTTGCACTAAATCTTTAAGGGCAGAGTGTAGAGATGGGTCCCAGGCAAAGGAAACTGCAGGAACAAACATATACGGGACATGCACACTTTGTGTCATTACATCAGGCAGTTCCACAGAGCCCGGGGCTTCCCGGGAAGTGATGGGAAATGAGGGTGGAGGGAGCAGGTCATGAAGTCTTAGGGTGTCGGGCCACAGATCTGCCCCATGTACTTTCTCCCTCCCTAGCATGCCCATTTTACCACGGCAAGAAGAGCAAAAAGGCTGAGCCAAATTGTACGGTCACATTTAAACTCTCTGTTCAGACTTGGCCTCCTTCATGTCTGCTCACATTCCAACAGGGAGCCTTTGTCATTGTGTGTAGAGAATGTTCCTAAGTTAGGGCTTATTTATACATTAAAAAAATTATAAATGTATGCAAAGTATGAGCCTTGTTTGGATCCTGAATTGCACACATGCTAATAAGATGGGTTTGCATGCTTTTTCTTAAAGGGTCAGGTAGTAAAATATCTGAGGCTTGGTGGGACAGACAGTCTCCCAACTACCCCACTGTGCAGCTATAGCAGAAAAACAGCCATAAACAATACAGAAATGACTGAGAGTGGCTGTGTTCCAAGAAAACTTTATTTATGAAAACACGCAGCAGGCAGGATTTGGCCCCTGTAGCCAACTCCTGCTATAACGAACATCCTTGGGCCCAGCAGGGAAATATGCATAACGATTGTAGATAATAGTATTGTATTGACGTTAATTTTTCTGAGTATGATAAGTCTGTTGTGGGTCTGCAGGAGAATGTCTTTGTTCTTAGCAGATACATGCTGAAGTATGTGGAGGACATAAAGGCTACAACTAATTCTCAAAGACTTCTGGGAGAAAAGTATAGGTAGAAAGAAAAATAAGGCAAATGTGTTAGAAAAACAAGGCCATACACGCAGGTGAAGGGCATACAGGTGTTCCTTACACTGATCTTGCAACTTGTTTATAAGTTTGAAATCTTTCAAAATAAAAGGTCTGGAGGAAAAATGGAAACTTGAGCCACTTCAGACAAAAGGTCTTCGTGAACAGGCTGTTCTCAGCTCCCTCACCCTTCAGGGCTCTCTGATTGCCCTAACACAGGCTTGTCTGCAAGCTGAAGGCACGTATGCCTTCGATCACGTGTGTTCCCTTTCTGGCTATACCAGAGAAGGTCCTTTGAATGTAAGAATGGGTATGGGTTCCTGGCTCCTTCTCAGGCCCCTTTAGTCTGGATTCTTGTTTTCTTCACTTCACAGCCTTGAGAACAGTGTCCCTTTGACCCTGGGCTGCAGAGGCCGTGGAAGAACAGCAGTGCGGGGGAGCGGTGGGTGCTCCCCGCCATGGGACCTCCTGCAGGGAGTAGGCTGGAGGGCAGCGGCCCAGGAGAGGAGGTCTGTAGCTGTCTCCATCTGATCAAAGGCCCCCTGGAACCGGCAGGTGATTGGTGTGATGCTTTCTGCTGAGCCAGGAGCGGCTGACACTGTTAAAAAGGTTGGCAGCAGCACTTTCCCAAGTAACCCAGATCTGAATCTCCAACGGTCCTGCTGCAGAGTGATTTCCTAATTCTTGACTTATTAGTAATCAATACCATGAAAAATACTAACACCTCCATTAAAGGAGGCATTCATTGATTTCCATTGGGAAGGTGCAGTTGTTTGGAGGCCCAGTATCTCAAAAAGCTCCAGTTTTGATTTTTCATCTGTCACAACAACATAAAGTACAAACCGTACAATTCCTGAAGGGCTGGGACACCACCCCCGCCCCCAACCCCATTCCTTAAAGCAGTGTCAGTCAGTGGCTCTCTGCTCCTTGAGCCTCTCTGGGTGCCAAACCTGGCCAGCTCCCCCAGCGATGCCTAGCACTGCCTCTGCAAACCAGTTGTATGTCCTCTTTGGAGAAAGAAAAAGGGAAACAAATCCTCCTTCTCAAGAAATACAAGGCATTGCTTGGGACCCAGGGCTCTGGAGACTTAACACAGACTTTCTCAATGTGTTTAAGAGCTAGGTTGGAGGGATCTTAGAAAAATCTTTCTCTCCAAAGACCATGTCCCATTGAGATAAGCAGTCACTCTGCAAGTGTTCCACCCACCCCCACCACGCCCCCTTTGGGGCAGACTCCATTCACTTGTAATTACTCACTAGCCTCAGCCTTGTGTGTAACACACCTCCCTCCCCTTGCCTTGTGAAGTACAAAGGCCCTACCCCACTGTCAGGGTCCACCATGTGACTTGTTCTAGCCCGTGGGATGCGAGCAGACATGAATTAGGCCAAATCTGAGCAGAAGTTTTAAATGTCACTGTGCAATCTGTCTCAGGCTCTTGCTCTTCTCAGCTACAATAAAATGGGCACGTCGCAGAATGAGAAAGTATGTGGAGCAGAACCAGAGCCAACGCACAGCCCACTTGCAACACAAGGAAGAAATAAACCTTTGTTTTGTAAGCCACTGAGATTTGGGGGCTGTTTGTTATGTGGCCAGGCTTGGCAACACCTCCAACACAGGAGTAGCAAGTAGGCTCTGGGAGTCTGCCGGCTCTTTGCACCCACGTCCTATGGCTCCCTATCCACCACCTAATAAAGTCCAGACCCGGTTCCACCTCCACCGTGACTCCCTTTCCATCTATTTACACCTGAGGCTCCCCAAGGAGTGAGTCTTCCCAGCAACACCCTTAGTTCATGACTCATTTCTGCCAGTAATTCTAGCTGAGAGGAGGAATAGCAAGCCTAATTTTTCAGCAACGCCACTGAGGATCTCAGAGTGAATATCCCTCCCTTTTCCTCTCCTGGACAGGCTCTACACCAAGGCCATAGATATTCACTGCTTAAGCCAGTATACAGGATACAGGAAAGAGCACTAAGCGAGGAGTCCAGAAGGCTGGACTCTAGTTCAGGCCAAGTAGCTGGGCCAGGTTACCCCCTTAAACTAGGAGTCTCCAAAGGCCTGTGTGACTTGGGCAAGTAACTCTCCCTGACTGAACTGATCTGTCGTTTTCCAACACAACCCTGTGTTAATCAGTGAAGTCTCAGCGGATGGCTGGGATGAGAAGAAGCCTCTGGCCACTGAGCCTCCGTCCCCTGACTCAGCCAGATCAAGTCCTCTCTGCTCTGCTGAACTTATTAGAACTCCAGATAAGATTTTGTTTATCCAGGAATTCTGACAAATGCATTTCCAAAAACCCTGATCAGGAGATCTCGAAGTGCTTTACCAGCTCTGCTGCACCGTGAGCCTCCAAATTCTTATGCATCATGTGGCTCCCCCACTTCCTAGTCACCACAGTCAAGTTTCCACTAACACCCAGAGGGCAGTCCATGATGACCAACTGATGAGCATGAATATAATGAGGTAGATTCAAAATAACTCAACCAAGAACTATAAAAACAGATGGCTCTAGTTCTGCAAGGTGACTGGACTTCAGAAAGCTAAAGAAGAAAAATAAGTTAAGAGCTGTCACTATGGAACGTGAACGCATGGTTTTAGCTTTCTAATTGAGGCCCATCTTCTGCTCAGATTATCTGGTTAAGACCACTGATGGTAGGACCACCCCAAACTTCCAATCGGAAAAGGGTCATTCAGAGTGAGACTTATACTTTTAGATCATATTTCCTATCATATTTCCTGTGTGCCCTGGAAACTATTCCAGGGTGTGGAACTTTGTTGGGGGTACTTGTGGATCAGAATTCCCTGATTCTCATTCTCTACCACTCCCCGCCCCCCCCCCCACACACACACACATACTGCCCTTTCTGTCTCTCTCTCATTCTCTCTGAATTATTTTAAGAAACTGGTTTCAGGGAGCTTATAAGATGTAGGGTCTGTATCCAAGGGAGAGAGAGTCTCCTGATTTTCCAAGCCCCCCCTGGGTGAACCCACATTCTGAGCCCAGGGGAGTGGGCTGAATCTTAACGGTCAGACCTTCATGACACCAGGGGCCACTGCCCATCTGCCACGGGACAAGGAGTGGTCTGGACACTATGGCAGAACCAGGGTGACTGTGGCCTATATTCGAGTTGCCGATAAGTAGGCAAGCAGGGCAGAGATGGAAAGTGGGGACCACGAAACAGGGCATGAGGTTGCTGGAGCAGCCAGAGATTAATTGGAACACAGAGAAGCTGGCCCACAGAGACCGGAAGTGCTCAGGAAATCAGAAACTCTGGTCCAGGGAGATTTATGTAAGAAGGACATGAGCAAAACAGGCCGCTCAGGAAGGAAGGACTTGCCTGATGGGAAAGGCAGCTTGGGCTTTTCCTGGCTAGAAAAACACACGGAAGGGCCTAGATTCCTCTGTGAGCAGAGATGAGAGTGAGCTCGGCACGCAGAGAGCCAAAGTAAGGGTGAGGTCTGGACGGTGGCTGCGAGAGAGGATCTCACCTCACAGATCAGTATTTGCCGCAAAGACTTCACACCGGGCTCAGCACATAGCACGAGATTTAACACGTTTGACAGCATCTACCATGGACCACCCTGGCAGCCCCCTGATTTGTTTTTCTGCTTCCCTTCTTGCCCCCGCCCCCTCCTATTCTTCACACTGCAGCCGGAACAACCTTTTAACACTGCCGATCCACGGGGCCCCCGCCTCCCACATGCCCTGGCCGCCTGGCGTTGCCCACATCCGCTCAGCCCTCCTTGCAGCTCTGCCCCGAGCTTTGTGTGATCTGCCCCTGCCCGCGGCTCCAGCCCCACCTGGCCTCCCTCTCCTGACTCCCTGGGTTTCTTCACCACCCCGAGCTCTTCTCCTCCTTGGGGACCCTGCCCTCTGCTGAGAAAGCCTTTTTCCCATGAGTCACCTAACCAGCAATTTCTTTTCCTGCAGATTTCAGCCAAATGGTCTCAAAGCTCCCCTGACCATCCAAGCTCGAGAAGGATCCCCCCACCAACACCTTGTGCCTCTCACCTAATTTCGTTTTGCACTGTGACCACACTTCCTGCAGTAGGTGCTTACCCATTTACTACCGGGCTTCAGACTGAGGTAATACCATGAGAAGGGGATTATTTTCGTTCTCTAGTCCATCCTCAGAGCCAGCACGGTGCTTGGTGCATTTGGGCTCGAGAAGTTGTTGCTGAATGAATGCACAATGTCCTTGGCTATAAAGTTTTCAAATTGCCCCCACATCTTCCCCCTGCCACCACACTGGAGACACAAGGGAAGGGTGACAAGGAACATTCACTGAGTGCTGTGCGTGTGACTCAGCTTCTCCTGGGCTCGTCTCACTTCACCTCCACAGCAACCTTAATGAGGGGAGTTTTCTTATTTCCATTTTACAGGTGAACACATTGAGGCCAAACCAAAGTAAGTTGCTTCCCCCAGATCACGTGGCCAGTGAGTGTCAGGGTCAGGATATGAACTCTGGCAGACCGATGCCTGGCCCATGCAGTGAGCCACCACCCTTATGGTAACTTGGGGACGTAAAAGGAAGAGGCCCCAAGGACACGTGTTTGGAGAATCAACTCCTGACTCTGGGATAGAAGAAGGAAAGCAAGGAGTCTGCAATGGTTTCCTCGGCATCTGGGAAACAGGGCTGTTTGGTGATGAATGTAGCTCTTCACAATTAGTGTCACCCTCTGAGTCTGGGCCCCCCGGCTTCCAGAAGCCCCCCGAAGTTTCAGTCCTCTCAATGACTAGGTCGGATCAAAGCCAGAGGAAGTGTCGGGTGACCGCCAACACCCCTCCCTGGGCAGAGAAAATGTGCTGTGGAAAGTGGGGCGCTGTGGAATGTTTGCACCAACTGAGTCCCCAGGGGCCCTCTGCAATGGGCCTCGCTGGCTGTGGCAACCTCTTGTCAATTAGTCGTGTCCAGGCCAAACATAGTATCTTGACAAAGAGTGCTTCAGTTCAGTTCAAATAGACTTCCTCTGCAGAGCCCATAATACCTAATGAGATTATTTAATCTAGAAAGAAATCCAATGACCTGGGGGGGAAAAAAAAAAAAACAACTGGTGTGTGATGAAGAGACCCTTTTCTTCACCTGCCCTTCCATAAGGTCCTCCTTCACCTGCAGACGGCACTCTGCCTGGGCCGCAGGCTATGAAGGTGTTTGCTCCTTCTGGGGTCCCTCTGCTCCCGGATGACACGGTGAGCCGTGTCTCCCGTGATGGAGATGAAGACACACCGACGGGGAATTCCTCCGCCAACTTTACAAACAGATTTTTAGGCCCTGCCTCTGGAGATTCTGATTCAGCAGATCTGGGGGGGGGTGGCACCCAGGAATCTGTCCTTTTCCATGCAAGCCCACCTGTAGAGCCATGTCTGGATACGACCAAGTGGCGGTGTAGACACTGCCAGCAGGCACTGTCTTGAAGAGATCAAGGCGCAGACACTCCTTCCTGTGGGGTCTCTGGCCATGTGACATCGAAGCTCCATTTCCTCATCTTCTCATTTCCTCTTGCCCCTTGGGAGGCTCATAAGGTGATACAAGCCAAATAATAAAATAGCTAGCATTTACTGACTATTGACCAGATGAAATACTTTGCTTGCATAACACTGTCTTCATAAAAATCAGATGAGGGAGTTACTGTTGTTACTTCTGCTTTAAAGATGAGTACTCAGAGGGACGAAGAGGTTAGGTGGCTTGTCCAAAGTTGCCAAGTGTGGGATGTGAGCTTGGCGTGAGATAGGCCCAGACACCAGGATGTGAGGGCTGAGCCTCAGGGACGGGGCAAGGAGCCCTGAACGTTAAGCATGGTCGGCCCGTGCCCTTCTGCAGGAGGACAAGGAACAGATGGCCCTCGTGTGACCTCACCTCCCTGCCAGCGGTCAGGGGGGCGGAAGCTTGCCCCAGTTTCTCCTGATGGGAAAGAAGGAAAAAACACAGTGGCAATAACAACTCCAACTGGGGCACAGGTTGCCATTTTGAATGGCCGAGGCCAGTAGCCAAAAATACAGAGAAGAATTCTAAAACAACAAGCCTTTACATTTGTTTGTGTGACAAAGAAGAACAGATGTTACCATTTATCGAATCCCAACTCTATGCAAAACACTCCCAGACGGTCATTTCTTTGAGCCCTCACAGTGGCCCCAAGAAACAGAGCTTTTCATTAGCCCATGTTCTAGAGGTAATAAACCTGAGTCTGAGAGATACTAATTAGAGTGTCCCAGGACCAGCAAGCAAGGGACACTGGATATAATTTGGATAGTCCCAGCTCCAAAGCCCTGCCCTTCCTGTACCACGGCAGCCCCACACAGAACACTTTGTGTCTCTGACGGTGGGTGGCTTTGACCAGGCTGATGCCCTGAGCAGAGGATCATACCTCCCATTTGTGTCCTGGAAATTCCCTACACACAGCTTTAGATACGGAAGAATAAATCTCCCTATCCCATGGTGGGGTCATAGCATCCCAGAGCACCGACAGGACGGAGTTAAAGGGGTTTCGGCCTGATGCTAAAGCAGATGTGCCCACCAAACAGGCCAAGATGAAGACTTACAACTAAGCAAGCACTACTTAGAACCAAGAACTTGCTCAAAGATGATACTATTCAAACCATGCCAGACTGGGGTTTATTATCCCATTTTACAGATGCAGAACCTGAAGCTCAGTGAAGGGGGAGGGGAAGAGGGAGAGGGGATTCCATTTGACCCCACATTTCCTCAGCAACCTCACCTGCCTGAGAAGACATTGTCTGCTGGGTCAGCAAAAGGCTGATGGAGAACAAATCTCCAGTCTCCAAGGGGAAAACATGAGAGGTTGTGAGGACAGATTTTCTCTCCACCAAGGGCTTTGTGTAACTGAAGGGAATGTCCTCTTTTATACTGTGTAACTTCATCACTGTCTCAATGAACCAGTTTGGAAGACACCCATGTGTGAGCGTCAACAGCAGCTTCATGAAGCTGACCTTGACCCTTCCTGCTCCAGAAGGCTGGTGTGCTGCCCCCATGTGTTTGAAGCTCTGTCCTGGGGCTCTCTGTACACCATTTGGTGGTTATGACATTAAAGGTTGCTTTGTTCTATCAAGATTGTCATAGAAGAAAAAGCTCTGGGAAACTAGGCTGGCTCCCCAAGTGTCCCAGGTGAAGATGGGATTCAAAGTCAACTCCTGAGCCTGAGCTTACCATGTGACATCAAAAAGGTCTTCCGATAGCAGATGAGAATGTAACAAGTCAGTCACTGTGGGTGTGGCTCCCCATGCCTCACAGGAGGGAAAGGAAGATGAACACGACGTATCACAGGACAAACTCTGTCAGCTCTAGCCACGGAGCCCACCTTTCCAATGGTTTCTATAATAGCAGCAGCTGGGAGAATGGTCTCCTGATAAGACAACTGCCAGCTAGGTCAGGCCAAATCAAGCCAAACCAAACCAAACTGGATCCTCATTTTACAGAAGGGCCAGGGAAGGCAAAAGGCTTCTGAAATCTGCAAATGAACCTCTGGCCCTTCTTGGATGATAAAGCTGTTCAAATCTGCTCCCTCTGAGAGAGCAGAGGGAGCCTGAAGTCTAGGCACACAGTGAGTGAGCCTTGCTTTTGGTCTGAACCTAACGACCTGATTTTGATAGACCGCCCTGAACTTCCATATAATCATGCATTGCCTTGAAAGGCCCAAAACACATGCTCCTCCCTCAATGCCTATCCACATGTCTAAAATCCTCCAGGAGGAAGCATCAGACCTGGCTTCTGGCTTGGCCCTTCACCCTCTTAAAGGAGCACATAGCACCCTGGCCACCAGGATGTCCTGTGAGCTTTATGTAGACCCAAATCTGCTTCACGTCATGAAAAGTCCACATGCCAGCACCCATCACCTCCTGAGACGGCTGAAAGGAAGCCAGACGCTCTGGGTACAAGCAGGAGCTGATATCAAAAGGGAATCTCTTCTGCAGGATGACCAGGAAAGCCCCACAACACAGATGGAACCAATTCCATATCTCTCCCAGCAAAGGAGTCATGTTAGAAAAGCAAGGACAAGCAGAAGCATTCATATAAATTACTCTGAGTGTTCAGAAAGGCTCACTGCTCAACACTCCTGGGAGACTAAAGAATTGTTTGCTCCAGCCTAGCAGACCCAGAGCATGCAAATTAATAGCCATGATTTATCATGAGGGGTTTTTCACCAGCATTCATGGACCAGGTTTTTTTTGTTTGTTTGTTTTTGTTTTTTTTAGTATTTGGGTTCATCCATCTAGCATGTGCTCAGTCAAGCTCCTGCTCATAACATATCATAAATCCAACATTCAAGAGAGGTTTATTTAAGCCAGTCTGGTGTCCAGGGTCCAAGCTCATTACCATGAATAGAATTAATTCCTGGCAAGGCACTGGAGGGTAGAACCAATCCATGGAAACTATGAGGGACTGGATGGTCACCCCCAGCCTCTGCAGGTACAGTGGGGGAACCCCCCTCCCCTGACCAAGGGGCCTTTTTGCCACTCTGGAACCACTTGCCATCCCTTGATCAGCCTCTGCTTCTCAGCTGCCCCACCTTTGCTCAAGCTGTTCCTTCCTGCTGGCAAACACTCCCCACACCTTTGCCTTCCAGAATTCTAAACAATCTTTAAGGCCCAGTTCAAGGGCTTGCTCCACTAAAGCTTTTCCTAATCATCTGAAGCAAGACCTCCTCCCCCCATCCCCCGCGCTTACCTCTCCAACCTATACAGGGGCTAGTCGGCAAACCCTAGGCCCAGACCCTTCTCCTTCCAGAGCCTCCACTTACTCACTTGGATAAGATGACCTCAAAGTTCTGTTCAGGAAAAAAATGAACTCCAGTTCTCATGCCCTGGAATTCATGTCCTCTGTTATCTTCTCTGTGAGGTCATGAATTCCTCAAGGATTTAACTACTTCATCCGTCCTCATGTTCTCCTCAACACCCAGCACAGTGCGTCTGGCAAGCAGCAGATGCTATGAAATGATGGAAGGGAGGAAAGCAGAGGGCAAGGCAGAGAAGAAGAGAAGGAAGGAAAGAAAGATGAGCTAAGCAAGGGGCTCCATTCATAAGCCATTAAGCACTCTAGGGAAAACAAATTGTTGCTACAGTCACCCCTTTGAGAAGAAAATGCGTATCAGGTTCAGATATTGAGAATAACATCTATATTTGAAAACTTAACAAGGTGACTGTCATGACAACGATAGGAGGGGGTGATTGGACCCTGCTTCATAGAAAAAGAGACTGTGGTTCAGAGAGGTGCAGCAACTAGCCTGGCATCACTCAGAAACACAGAGCTAGGCTTTCAGGCTCTTTTCTGGAACCACCCGGCTCTCTACTTGCCATTTTTTTCCAGAAGGCATGTATTAAAGCATGGGCAGGTGAGAGTACATGCTGCACCTCTCTGGCCAGCATGTGTCCCCTGCTGTGGCTACGTCTGATCAGGTTCTGGGCACGGAATCTGGGAAGGGACTTTGGTCAGGGCCACTATCGCTGCTGACCATGCTGTACTTCCATAAGGAGCCTCACCCTGGCTTCATGACCCGAGTTTGGAATAATTAAGAGAAAAACCTAAATGACGGAGTGTAATGTCATTCCAATGAACTTCCCTGAAGAGATTAACCACAAGATGTGGCTTGAGAAGAGAGGACAGGGGGATTGCTGCAGAGGGCTGAGGGGGTGGGGGTGGTGTTCACATTTGCTGAAATGCTCTGTACTTCATACAGGCGTGTGCTCTACGGCATACCAGGCATTCTATACATGTGACCTTCATTAAGTCTCACAATGATCATAGGAGGAGAGATTATTATCCCATTTTACAGATTAAGAAATCGAGGCTCTACGAGGTTAAACAGTTTGCCTAGTGTCACAAGCTGGAAGGAGGCCCACCCAACTCTGAAGCTCATACTAGGGTCTGGGCCTGTTCCCTTAGCTGGGTTCATACATGAAACTTATGAGGTCAGGGCTCTGGGTGTGGGGCCTGGGTTAACTGAAAATGAGAATGTGTTCCATAAATTGAAACCTGAACTACCATTTAAAATTTTTTTTTCTTTCGTTCTTGCACAGAGCAAATTTCTCTCCTTTGGCCATGGCCCCAGTTGTCCCAAGTGTGAATGCACACTGTGAGTTCCAGAGATGGCACAAGGCAGGGTGGCTGGCCAGGGCAGGCCTTCGCTGTTCATTACAGGAAAAGCCCCTGGCCCCAGACCACCGGGGGTGGGTATTAGAGTGTGCCTTCTATCAAGAGAGACCAAAACTCCCATCTCAGCCATTATCTAACTGTCTCTGCTGCCCTTCAGAGTGTCAGACTGTCACCTGGATGCAAGACCACACATCCACAGCGCTGAGTGGCTGTGCGGCCCGAAATTGGTTTCCTCATCTCAGATGGAGATAATGATACTTACTTCACAGGTTGGTGGTGGGAATTTAATGAAATCACGTCCGTGCTGCACTCTGCAAGCGCCTGCCTGTATCCAGGGCTCAGTAATGTTGGCTGGCATTCTGATTATTACCCTTACCTTTCAACAAGCCCACCAGGCCCTTGTGAAGACCACCAAGCACTGAGCCACACATTGCCCTCGACCACAGAATGGAGCCTGTCTCCAGCAGGGGCAGCCCTGCTTATCCAGCCCTGCTCCTGGGGTCTGCCCCTCCTGAACCCTCCCTGCCCCCTCTCTGGAAAGTGCCTAGAAGACTGGGATTTGAGTGATTACTGAGCACAGAAAGGGAAGGCAGTCACATACTCCAAAATTGCAAAATTGCCCCGCCCCTTCCAGCTTCTGTTTCATTAGAGACAGCGTCACTAGCAAGGGGCCTGTGGCCACCCTCTTCCCTCCAATCTAGGGGGCCTAAGCCAAGCCTACAGAATCCTGGGCTCCAAACCCAGAAGCCAGCAGAGCTGGAGGGTTCAGAGACAGACCCTAGAAAGATAGAACCTTTTATCTTAGTGGAATGGGGAGGCAGTCGAGTTCTCACCTGGCCCCCTGAGGGAAGATTCTCAGTTTAGGAAGTGCTCCCATAGAAGCAAGAAGACAGGCCTGGGTGAGGTTGGCATGATCAAGGCTTCTAAGAAGCAAGAAACCAGCCTATATAATGAAAGGGAAGACTACGACAATTTGGGAGAAGGAGCAAGCCAGGCCTGACCCTCCAGATGTGATCTTCCCCATGGCCCTTCCCACGTTCCCTGAAGTGAAGGTGCTATATTCACAGCACCTTTTGTTTGTTTGTTTGAAGGAATGGTTGTCTTTCCAGCACTGACTTGGAGCAAAGAAGGCACCAGAGGTGCATCGTGGCCAGACCTGGAAGAAGACTCTGACAGTGGCCCCAGAATGTGCCAAAATGCTATGGAGACTGACAACGTCCCTGGGCTATAAAATCAGGGCCTGGGAAGGAGTGAGGTAAAATCCTAGCAACCATCAGGTTTGTACCCAGACCTAGGGTAGACTCTCCTTCAGGTCGCTGGCTAGGCAAAGACAGATATCCATAAGGCGGAACTGAAAAGAATAAAAAGGAAAAAAAAAATCCAACTCAATAAGCTAAATCATCTCCCGGCTTTCTCCTTGTAACTGCTCCCTCAAATACCCTTTCCAAGTGGAGAACACTGGCCCAACGTTCGGCTCTCCTGTAGGTAGAAAGAACTTTAATTAAAAAGCAAATTGCAGCTTGAGTACACCTGGTAATGTGTGCAATGGCCTTGAGCCAATTAAGAAGAGGTTTCCCTTTTATCCTTTCCTTCGCCAGGACGGATTTATTGCTCGGCTTTTAAAGAAAGAAGAAAGAGAAAAGGCAACAAGGCACCTCAGGATGGGACCCCACCAGAGTCAGGGCTGCGCGTGTGTCACGGGAGGCCTGGGCCTCCCATGTGCAGGACAAATGGGCACCGCAGTCTCCCTCCCAGCGGCCGCCTTCCTCCGGGACTCCTGCTCCGTGGCAAAGGCAGTGGTGGGGAGCAAGAAAGGAAAGCAAAATCGCAACCAACATTTCCTTACCAGCGGGTTCCTAAAATCAGCCTTCTAGTACTTTGTGTCTGCTTGGAGATTCAAAGGGCTCTGTCAACAGCTAAGAACTCGAGGCTTAGACCAACTGGCTCCCTGGAGATGCAAAAGAGATGGGTGCCTCTCTCTGCCCTAGGCCTCAGGAAGGAAGGGAGTGAGGCCAGCACTGCTGGGCAGCTGGCAAAGGGACTGGTCACTTCCGGGGCTGTACTCAGCCAGAAGGGCAACTTGCGTTTCCCAGCCAGCAGCATCCCCGAGGACAAGCAAGGCGGCTGGGAACGGGCTAGGGAAAGACAATCCCAGCAGGGAGAGAAAATGTGAGTCTGGGCATTTGTTTGGCCACATGGGAGTGAGACAGAGGAAGCATCCTGTCTTGTTGGCGTGGCAGGGGGCCACCTCTCAGGAGCCTGCAGGATCCCCTGGTCTGCCTGCAGCTGGAACTAGTAAGTGCTGAGTCCAGGGCGAGCTGCCGCCATCTCTCCAGGCCCAACCAGGGCTTAGAGGCAACAGACAGCAGGGTGCCTGGCAGGCTAGCTGGCTTGCTCACTCCAAACGAGGATTTCCAAACTTCAGTCCTGTACCGTGTGTCCAAATAAATTCCCACATGAATCCCAATGTCTACACAGATAGAGCCAAGCCGCTGCAGTAGACGTGGGAGTTGAGATGGGGGTGTCTCTGTCCCTGTCCCCTCCCCATCGGGCCTGCAGCCCCTGGACCACTGCCAAGGTCCCTGATGGGTCTAAGGGTGGCACCGCAGAAAGCGTGAAAAAGAGCAGAGGCTTCAGAATGGACACCCAAAACTGCAACGTGGGAAGGGGCAGGAAAAGAGCAGGTGTGATGAACACTAATGGATGATCTGTCCCTTTCTGAACACACTATTAAGCCACTTCCTATGCGCTCTGAGGCCATGCCAATGGACGATTTCATAAATCAATGTGCTGAGCCCCAGAATGCTCAAGAACGAATTTCCCCATTCTCGCCCTGTTTTAGGGAGGAGAGAGTCCCAGGAGCCCCGGGACAGGGGGCTTGTGCGTGCGGCCCACAGCCGAGCTGCGGCCCGTGAACAGCCCCTGGACACAGGCTTCATGAGAGCCAAGGACTCGGCACGGTAAGTTTCCCACAGTAATGAAAGCAAGCTCAGAATGAGCTTGAGCGATGGAAAGTTCCATATCACACAACTTTGCTCAAGAAAGCAAAAGGGAAATTAAGTGGACTAGAGCAAGGAGCCGGGAGATGACCGAGAGAGAGATAGTTGGGTCGGTAAGAGATATCTCTGGGAAACTGAGGCCTCCAGGCAACAATCAGATTAACGGGGCTTTACCACTAACTCACCTTGCGACCTCCAGCACGTCCTGTGCTTCCAGTCTGCTCCGAAGATGCAAGCCCCTTCATGGAAGCACCTGGGCAGTCCCAGGGCAAGTTTCATCTGCTCATTGATCCTAAAGCCTGACTGAGAAAGGCACCTTCCTGTTCTTTCTCCACCCTGAGTCCTAACTCTGGGTTCTCCCTACCAAAGGCTTCCATAAAATGATCCCCAGGATGTGCCCTTCTAAACCTTCCCTCTTCATCGTGTCTCTGGGCCTTTGCCCCTGCTGTTCCCTCAACTTGGAAACCCTCCCTTCAGCCTTCTGCTACTTAACTCTTATTCACTTTTCAAGGTCAAATGCCCACAGTTCCATGGCCAGGCAGTGCTGTCCCTGGAGGTTACAGATTAACAAGACCTCCCCATAGGAATGGTACACAAACTATTTGATCCCGGAAGAGGATGGGCACTGCTCAAGTAGAACAGCAAACCCACCCAAACAGGTGCTTGTCAGGATGGCCCAGACTGGCCACCCAGCATGTTCCACGGACGAGCAGCCCCGCCTCCACATATCGTCACCCTGTATCGGGGCTGTCTCTCCTCCTGGCCTGGTGGGGACTGAACTAGCTCCTAGACTCAGCAGGGAGGAAGGAAGAGGGTGAGAGATTCTCTCCCTGCTGGGATCATCTCCAAAAGCAGGTCTATGGCCACAAGATCATGGATTGTTTTCACCCTACCCTGGCCCCTGGCAAGTGCACTGCAGCTTCTGTGAACTTTACTCTCCTTCAGCACGACGATAAGCTAGTGAAAGGACACTAAGGATTGTGTCCTCCTACAGGTGCCGTCCTGAAGCCTGCTTTGCTGTCCTCCAAATCCCTTGCAAAGGGGGAGATAGTTTGTGTATTGACAAGGAAAATATATGTGTCTGTGTGGGTTTTGTCTATTTGCTGGTGTCCCGAGATGAGCAGGCTCGCTGAGCCCCAGCTGTGGCAGCCTAAAAGACCTCCTATGTCCTAAGCTGCTCAGAAATACAGGACAGAAGTCCCCCAAGGCCTGAGGAGTAGAGCAGACCGGGGGGGGGGGGGACAAGTGGCACAATCCACATTGCTATGGGGTGGGCTTGGCACAGGGCAGAGGGGGAGACCAGAGCAAGAGGCAGGACTCGGGCAAGCCTGGTTTTCTGGCTGTTACCTGGATTCACAGAATCGCTGAGTCCCACTGGCTCTGGCTGATGTGACAGATTCGTTTTTCATCCAGCTACAAATGGTCCCTGAACAGAGCCAGGTGCTGGTCATGTGTAATTCCTGCCTTCCAGGGATGCCCGCCAGGATTTGCTGCTTTTCTCATCCACCTGGAATTAACTGCTCACCTCCCTGCTACTTTGGATCTGAGCACTGATTCAAGTGGAGAAAAGCAGCTGAGAGCCCTGCCAACCTCCCACCCACCCCTCCAGGCTGTCCCCTCCAGGCTGTCCCCTCCCTCATCCACCCCCAGCCCCATCACAAGCCAGGTCATCTGTTGCAGTCACGCACAGCAGCGTGGCAGAAAGGCACAGCTACCCGGTAATATAACAGGGGCTGCCAACGGGTGCTTCCTAACACCTGGCTCCGTGGCCCCTCCTGGCCAGGCTTGCAGACGGAGGGGGAAATCTTGATGCAGGGACCTAAAGAGAATGCACGTGTCTGTTTCATGCTCAGCAAGACGGAAGCATCCAGGCTGATTGGAGGCCTGTGCTCATTCCCAAAGAGGCTGCTACCCTCCTCTGCTGGGAGCCTGTCTGCTTTGGGACTGACTTGATTGCCTCAGGTGAGCAATCATTCCATACGTATTTACTAAAAGTCCGCCAAGATCAGGCATCCCAGTATACGAGATGCCGAGAAGAGGACCACGTTCCGGCCCCACGACAGTGACAGTCTATGCGAGGAGAAAGGAAACAAATAAGCAGCTCTATCAAGTACTCCGCGGTGGTTATATGTGTACAAAGGAAAACAAAGCAAAGGCGGTGGGAAAGAGAAGCACGGTTGGCAAAGCCAGACTCTGTGCACATGAGAGCCAAGCAAAGGGCTGTATAAGGGGACAGGGAGCCATGCAAAGAGCCAGGCGTTCTGGGCAGAGACACTGAGGCAGGAACGTAGCTGGTGCATCTGAGAAGCCTCACAGGCTGCAGGGGCTAGCGCAGAATGAGACAGGGAGTGGTGGGAATGGAGGGCAGAGCCAGAGGGCAGAGGGCCTTTGGCAGGGCAGGGTCGGGGGGTGTCACTGTTCCCAATCATCCGCTGTCGTCCTGTAAGAGAGTTACACATGTCCATCCATTCCCCATGACTTGCAGTGCTACCCAGCGGGGACAGTAGGTCCAGCCCCGCACTAAGTGACTATCTCACCGAAACTGGGCGGCTAGAACGTGAGCAAAAGTGATATGAGCCCCTTGGAGATTTCAGAGCCGTTGGGTTATTCAGCCATTGCTGCTCCCTCGGCCCGGATCCTGGACGGAAGAAGTCAGGTGAAGAAGGGCTGCCATCCCACGGGAACGAGAAATACACCTTTGGGGTTAAAAGCACCAGAGATATTAATACAGCATGAGCTCGCAGAAACCCACAAAAACAGCCTTGCAGGCCACATTAACAGAGGTGGAAGTAAGCCTCCATATAATGAATAACCATTCCTGGGCTTTAAGAAGTGTGCTCTGGTCTGACCATACTTTTGAAAGACCACCCTCACTGCTGAATGCAGAAGAGACCCCCTATCAGCCTTACCCCCTCACTCACAGCACCCCAGGCATACACACGGCCACACACACACTGCCCCCGAAGATGTGGGCACCATGGGCCTGTGGCAGGAAGAGTGTAAGCTACCCCTGAGCCATCTTGTCGCCCATGCTATTTCATGTCCCAACTGAAAGGCACTGGCCCCTCTCCAACTCCTGCCTGCATGCCTTGGGAAGGATGTTCATGTGCTGTTCTGCAGAAGCCATGCAGGCCAGCAGAGACCTGGTGCTTTCCAGCGCTCTGCTGAGAAATGGCATTCAGTTTTGTCATAATGTGAAGGGATTTTTCCAAATATCACAGATCCAAGCTTGAAATACTAGTCCCCTGCTTGGTTACCAGTCATGAAAGATAAAGCCAATTCTAGCCCTGTTCTTCCATTCTTTGAGGACAGTCTCTTGGGGTCTCTCTCCTGGCACCTGGTCCTCTGGGATGCTCATTCTCTGAATGTACATCTCATGTCCCTGTATAGATGATGACCTACTTGATGCCTCCGTATCCCCTGGAGTATCTCACACAGTGCATAGTATATAGTATGTGCTCAATTAGCATATTTTGAATGAATGAATAAATGCATAATCTCAGAATGCACAGGTGAAAATAAAATCTAGAGGGCAAACAGGTTGCTAGCTCTGTTTCTAGCTGAAAAGTGCATGAAAGCTGGGTTTAATCAATAAATGAAAAGGGCTGTAGCTACTAAATTCTTTCCACCTGGTACTAGCAAAGGACACATTTACATCTCATTCCCCAAAGATAGAACATCAAAAGACCAGAGGTCCTATGACACGGCATTCATTCAAACGCAGACCTTCAGAAGGGTGCAGATCCAGACATTTCCAATGTCCTGACCACATATATGGCCAGGGAAAATGTTGAAACCTTCTGCTCCTTTAGTAGCAAAAAGCATACTGGCAACTTCCACTCTATCAGTCAGCAGTGGTTGAATCTTCACAATGTGTCAGGCATTAGGTAGACCAGTAGGCAGAGATGAAGGCATTGCCCTGTCTGCAAAGAGCATATGATCTCCATGCCAACAGCAGATCCCAGTAAGTGAATTACAGTCTTGGGCAAGTCAATGGGTCTCCATAAAATGAAAGAACATGGTCACACTCAGTAAAATAGAGATGAACCAAATTCTTGTGAGGGCCCAAGAATTCAGCAAGGAATGGCATGAACTGGCTGGCTAGAGATGGTCTAAGCTTTGGAAAGTGTGGCTGGGCAGATAGAAAGGAAGAGGACACACAGAGGGAAGCAGAAAGGGGAATTAAAGGGGGAAAAAAAAAAAAAAGGCAGTCTCTGATTTCCAGGGACTTGGTTCCAAGTAGACCGATGCAATAAAGTTGAAGCAAACAGTCCTGCCAATAGTTGGGGACAGGAAGCTAAAAAGCGTAGACACTATAGTGTCCCAGAAAAGGCTTGGAAGTTACCTCCAGAAAAGGAAAAAAAAAATACAAATTCAAGGGGACAGCTTGTACTTTACAGTCTTTGAGAGTAAATCAAAGTAAATAGGAACCTTGGAGACATCCGACTACCAAGGATGGGAAGCGGATGGTCAATGTCATGAAAGAGACCACTTCCTGTTCTCCAGGGCATTTCAACTGGCCACAATCTCACCAGAGAGGTGGGAAGAGCTCAGAGGAGCATGGCGGAACATGGAAGGACAGAAAGGCAAGCCCTCCGTAAAACACTCACAGAGCCCTTTGCTCCTTGAGATTCCTGCGGAGCCAGGAGTACAAGCAAGCAAAACCAATGTGCCATAATGGAAATTATCGCTATTAGTCGGCAATCTCTATAAGCAGATACACATACAAAGCACATCTGTTGTAGGCCAGAGCATGGCGGCCGTCTCCAGAAAAAGTGCCTGTATGATTGTTTGAGTTGCAAACCGAACTAGCCACTTTTTTTATGGAACATTTTTTCTCCTCAAAAGAACACTGAGAAATAGACATGATTCTTCAAGGTTGGGGATCTAAAAGACTTTTCTCAAAAATAAAAGAAGTGAGCTAGTCAATTCAAGGAACGTAACAGAGTATTTCTCCCACTGATAAATTTCAAGCTCTTAAGCAAAAAATTACAATGTTGAAAAACCTGCATCTGTCACCATGGGCTTGATAGCTTCCCAATCCTTATGGGCTTCTGATGGTATAAACGGTAATATTAATGAAAGTAATTTTTGTTACTGTATAATAAAAGGTATCAACATTTAGAAGAGCTGCATAATTCAGTGAAGCTCTCTTTTCCAAAAGAACAGTATGGAGTGTTACAAAATCACGCTTGAGTAAAAAATATGAGCATGAAAGTACAAGACAAGTACAGTGGATTTTAATGTAACATAATACAAAGAGTTTATTGATATGATTTCAGATTCTACATTGCAACAAGCCTCTAAAAACCCACCACTTGTCCAGCTCTGGTGTCATATCAAAGAAGAATATCCACAATTATCTGAAATAGTACTAAAATACTCCTCCCCTTGCCATATACATATCCATGGGAAGAGTAATGTTTTTCATATACTTCAACCAAAACAACCTATAGCAACACACCAAATGCAGAAGCAGATTTGAGAATCTAGCTTTATTTTATCAAGCCAGACATTAAGGAGATTTGTGAAAATATCAATGTCCTTCTTCCTAAAAAAGTAGCTTTTGTTTTGAAAACTTATAGTTTTTTTTCATTAAAAAATGTTATTTATATTGATGTCTAATTTGGTTTATCACTGTCATTTGTATATAAATTAATAAATTTAGTAATTTAAAAATTAAGTCATAATTATTTTGAAATGTTCTGGTTTAAATTTCTAATATAATAGGTACTGATAGGTGTAATTTACATGAATAAAAGCTCTTTAAGAGCCTCAATTTTTAAGAGCATAAAGGAGTCCTATACTCAAAACATTTAAGAACAACGGGTTTAAATTAATGCTAGACAATAGGATATTCTACTTGTTCAGGGGGCCCAGCACCCCTAAGACCTAAGTTCAGGGTTTGGAGGAGGCCAAATCTTCCTTACTGACAAGCAGAAACCAACAGGGACATTTTTGCTTGGGTTGTAAATAGCCAGGGCAAAGCTGATTTAAAAAAAAAATAATGTGTTGGGGCGCCTGGGTGGCTCAGTGGGTTAAAGCCTCTGCCTTGGGCTCAGGTCATGATCCCAGGGTCCTGGGATCGAGCCCCGCATCGGGCTCTGCTCAGCGGGGAGCCTGCTTCCCTTCCTCTCTCTCTGCCTGCCTCTCTGCCTACTGTGATCTCTGTCTGTCAAATAAATAAATAAAATCTTTAAAAAAAAATAATGTGTTTCAGGTTGATATTTAGCAGATATACACTATACCAGTTATTAAAATACTGAAAACATTGAATAATAAAACCCTTACCATTTTGTAAAAAGCCACTGTCTTCCACCACTTGAGAGATGCCTCACTACCACCTGCTATCCTGGTCCCTCCCCTGGTACTCCAATGCCCCCACAAACTCCAGCAACTAAACAGTTACTGTCTTGCCCAGGAGGAGGTCTCTAGAACTATAGTAGGATCTGTTCTGAGCAGACACTGCCAAATGCCACATCCGTTGTTCATATTTTTAACTATCAACCTTCATTGGCTGACTCCCTCAAGGATGAGAAAACTTGAGGGCACCTTGAGACTTGAATGGGACAATATTCCAGAGGGAAAGAACACTGACTGGAAACACCATGATGCCCAAGTCATTATGTCATGTCGACTGACCCATCCACAAAGCAGGCTTCCCTCTGAAGAATGAGTTACACACAGGCACTGATTTGAAGAGATGCAAGAGGGGACCGTGGATTCCCAGTTTTTGTGAGATGGGAATGAGGCAGCGGCCACATCGAAGCCCAGATCTAGAAAGGAGCTCCCTATAGCTCAATGCAGTCTTTGAACAGGACCCCCAGACCCAGCTTTGCCCAACCACCCACCATCAAGTGGGGGAAATACCCTTCCGTGGGAAAAGCTGAGATTGATGGTTAAAATCTAAAGCCCTCACAAACTCTGTTTCAGAAGTTATATCCCAGTGGAATAAGACCAGTCATCAACATCAAAGCCAACCTACAACAAGGAAAATTAACGTCCCCTGGCAGGTGCTCAAAGTGAAAGACAAGAGAAAAGCCTATGGCTGGTGAAAGCAAGGTGAAGCCCCATCCCCACTCCAGCTTCTCAGGCTTCCATTTCAAAGATGTAAACAAGAGGACTTCTCATGATCCAAAAGATTAATATAAACCTCAAATGGAGATATCCGAGGTGGAAGAGAGGGAAAGAAGGCAATAAAAAGCCTTTCCTCTGACTGACTGAGTGGCATCTTTTCACTAATTAGGCATGTCACAAATCTACATTTTCTTTTCTAACTTCCACACCTTTATACCTTAGGTCTTTCTGCTTTGAGGCTCCTAACCCTTTCCCCAAACTCTCACAGCTGAAATCCAACCCATCTTTCAGTAATCAGTTATCTCTCTCTCCACGAAAACGTGCCCAAACCTGTGCAAACTCTGCTCAGCTGGAGGTGAGTCCACTGCTAGAAAGTCCTCTGCTAACTTTCTATCACACATTCTCATTGGTCTCTTTCTTATGACACTTCTCACGAGCTACCTTGGGGATGGATTACCTCTGTCCATGTCTTCACCCCCCATATTGGCCTATGAACTTGTAGGCAGGGACTACTCCTTCCCCTTTGTATCCCCCTGGGCCCCTAGAATAGAATAGGTCATTTTCTGTTGACTAAACCAATGGATACATGGATGGATAGATGGAAGGAAGGAGCAATAATGTAATGTTATACCTTGATTCCTGTCAGGTATATCAAATCTTACCTCTGCCTACTGGTTATAAATTCTCTCCCTAGATCAGGCAGATGCTGGGCTGAGCAATCGCCTTTCCCCCTTATCATTCACCCCCTGACCAACCCATCTTCATCCCCCAAATCTGGGAGATAAAGACTTGGGGATGACATGAAGCAGGAGGAGATCTGTCTGGGTCAGCTCTGGGTTCTGGGGAAAACGCCAGTTCTGGTTTCTCTATCCCAAGAGGAAATCTGGGAACCTTCTATGCACACATGAAAGCAGGCTCCACTCTAGATCTCAAACCGCAGCTCCAGGGTTTATTAAGAGTGACTTGTGATTTGTACTTTGTCATTCTCCCTTTTGATAAGAACAGATGTTATTTGTTTCTAACTCCCAAACACCTGGAACTAGGAAAAATCCCAGGGCCCACTTCATTACCATAGAACAAGCAGTGCCCATAAGAACTCTTTGACTACCAGGGCTGTTTCTGCCCAGGCATGAGGAAGCAGGATCAGTTACACCAGTGGGCACAGTGACTGTGGTCCAAACTGACACAGGACACCAAGACTTTATCCTGTGGAGGACTGCATGCATGGAATCACCTTCCCAAGTGATAGAAAATGACGTGACTCTGAAGTCTTGAATAAAGGGATGGGATTTTTGGACCTTGCTGTTTCACTGTGTGTCCCTCTTCTGAGGATCCCCATAAGACTGGAGGGACAGAAGGTCTGCAGTCACTCTGCAACTTGAGACTCTTGCCATGGACCCGTGAGGAAGTGGGGGATGAGGTGTCAAAGCCAGCACTTTTTCCAGGAAAGAAGCACATGTATGAAACCAATAGATCCTTCCTGTGCCTCTGAATAAACAAGGTCTGGAGCTCTAAAGCAGAGCAAACAGTGCCCTTCGCCAAAGATAATGAATACCCAGCTCCCATGAGATCTTCACATTTGGCCACATTGCTAAAAACAATTCCCAAATACGCCCCCAAAGGAAAACACTATACCATGGCTCCCCTTTTCCTGCTCATCAGTGTGGGAAACTGTTTGCTCTGTACTCGCAGGAGCTTCAACCAAGAGAGGTTTTCAGTACTTTGTTGGTGGTGGGTTTTTTTTTTAAGCCTCCAACAGCTGATTGTACAAGACTCACAGCTTTACTGAATTCTAATGACAGCCTGAGCCTGGCTGGGAAGAGTGACACAGTGTGTCCATCACTTCCAGCACAGTCCCTGAGCACCACACAAGCCAGGAGCTTCGAAGGCCTGATCCTGAGTCTGCTCACAAAAATTCCCTACAACCTACTCTCAGATGAACAGCCCAAACAGTCCATGGCAGGGTATAGGGAGGGGCATCTGCAAGATTCTTGGAACTAGATGGCCAAGGACGGCAGACACCACATGGTCACGTGGAGCTCTCACTGTCTCCAGAACCAAAGAACTTGATGGCCAAGGACAGCAGACACCACATGGTCACGTGGAGCTCTCACTGTCTCCAGAACCACAGAACTTGATCTGGTGATTGGAGGAGAATAAGAGAATGTGCAAAGAATCTGGATCTCAGGTTACACAAACCTGGGTCCTGCTCCCGGCTCTGCCACTTGCTGACTTTGTGACTTAACCTAAGGTGAGACTCAAATATATGACAACCAGGAGAGTGTAGTCATGTGGCAGACTACCAAGTGTTCATTAAAACTCATTTCCTTTTCCTCCTGGGCTACCAGCTAGACTACATTTCCCAGCTTCCCCTGCCGTAAGGGAGGACCACATGACAGAGTTCCTGCCAATAAAATATGGCAGAAATTATGGGCTCCAGTTCTAGTCCTGGCCCATGAAAGCCTTCTCTGAGGTTCTCCATGTTCTCTCTCCTACTATTTCTGCTGGCTCCATGCATAAAGTCCATAGCAGAAGACTGCAAGGCCCAAGACTATATCCTGGGGTGGAAGGAAGAATGTCAACTCGCCAGCCACGTCTACACTGATCACTGAGACACACATTTTTAATGGGTAAAGCCACTGAGGTTTGGAAGCCGGTACTGCAGTTATCTTTTCTTCCTCTAAATAAAAGAGGTACAAACCAAACAGAAGGACCCCGGCTATAAGGTTGCACCAGTATACCTGGTACATATGAGTGAAATGTCACTCTCTAATGTGCTTCTGAAACCTCCATTTCCTCATAGGTGAAACAGGGATGTTCCTTCTGCTGAACAAGGTTATTATGAGGATTGACTGAGATCATATATATAAAAGCACCTCACACAGTATTTGGCTGATGGTTGACTGAAATGAATGAACTTCATTGAGTTCCTTCTCATCTGTGTTTCTCAGGTTCCTCATTTGTATCTGAAGATTATACCAAACACCCCCTTTCTATTTTATAGGCCAGTGGTGAGGGAGGTCTTGACAGCCTGAATTTTCTCTTCCACCCTTCTATCTTCAACCACAGTCATTCCGTCCACAAGAAAAGCAGCCCTCTAAGGCATACTGCTGTCATTTTCAAACAACTTTATGGGAATACTCACTCTTGAGTGGATGTTGGGGGAGTGAGGGTCAGAGAAGGGTAAGTCAGTGACAGATAGACATCCTCTTTAGTGCTGGATAGAAACACAATGATCCCAGCCATGCTAATGGTCTCCCATATACTTTGAAGGGACCAAAATACACCAGTTACAAGGTTCGAGGCCCCAAGAACATATCTATAATTCCAAAAGCCTTCACCTAGCTGTAATTAAATACTACAAGGACTTAAGGGTTCTGGTTTTGATATAACACAGTTGTCAAGTTTCAGACTCTGATGTCAGATCACAGAGAGTCAATTCCTTTCCCACCAGGTAACTATGTAACCCTGGGTAAATTAATGCTATGTGCCTCAATTTTAATATCAGAAAAGGAGGATAACAAAAGGACCCATCTCATACTGTTGCTATGAAGGTAAAGTGAGATAATTCATATATAGCACTTGGCATAGTACCTGGCATATAACAAATCCTCAGTAAACATTAGCTATTCATGTCTATTCAGCACAGATCAGAACAAACTTTCCGACCTGTTAAGGAGACTCCTATTCTCTAAGAGAGTCCCTAGAAACACTGTCAATCTGTCTCCAGCAGGTATTTTTCTATTTAATGACTCTAAAGAGACAGAAAAGCTTTAATCAATTCCCGGATGCAAAATGCTAAGAAATTATATGCACCGTAACGAAAAAAAAAAATCAAAGATGTTTCCCACACATTGTTCAGCAGACAAAAACATATTGACATGCTGTTCCTGCAAGGAAATGGACTGAGTTTTCTAGATAATCCTGAGCCATTCGGTCTTCCCACTACTGTCCTCCACTTTCCCACGCCAAACCAAGGGGCTCCTGCCCCAAAGTTCCTTTCATGGTTCCCTGGGGGAATCATGCTCCCTCACCTATGGGCACACAACACACACCCTGAGCCTGGCACAAGCTCAAAACAACGTTAAATTCAGAAAAAAGGATATATACAATTCCTTCTTAGGAAACCAGAGACAGTGAAAACATGGGAACATACTTCACATAAAAGTTCTACCATTCCCAAAAGCATATCTGGGAGTCCTAACTCTTTGAATCTTTATTTTTTATCTGTAAGTCAAGTATAATTAACATACAGAGTTATACTAGTTTCAGATGTATAATATATTGATTCAACAAATCTATACATTACTCAGTGCTCATCATGATAAGTGTACTCTTAATTCCCTTCACCTATTTCCCCCATCCCCCCATCTACCTCCCCTCTGGTAAGCACAATTTTGTTCTCTGTATTTAAGAGTCTCTTTATCTTCTCTCTTTGTTCATTTGTTTTGTTTCTTAAGTTTCATATAGGAGTGAAATCATATAGTATTTTTCTTTCTCTGACTTATTTCACTTAGATTATACCCTCCCTCAAAATTCACCCAAGTTATTGCAAATGACAAGACTTCATTCTTTTTTATAGCTGAGTAATATTCATATATATATATACCCCTATATCCGACATCTTCTTTACCCATTCATCTAAGGATGGATACTTGGGCTACTTCTATATCTGGGCTACTGTAAATAATAGCAATAAACATAGGGGTGCACATATCTTTTCAAATTAATTTTTTCATTTTCTTTGGGCAAATACCAAGTAATGGATCATATATGATTCTATTTTTAATTTTTTGGGGACCTTCCATACTATTTTCCAGAGTGGCTGCACCAGCTTGCATTCCCACCAACAGTGCACAAAGGTTCCTTTCTCTCCATATCTTCACCCACACTTGTTTATTATTATTATTATTATTATTATTATCATTTTAGCCATTCTGACAGGTATGAGGTGATAGCTCATTGTGTTTGGGATTTGCATTTCCTTGATGATGAGTGATACCGAGCATCTTTTCATGTGTCTGTTGGCCAGGAAAAATGTCTATTCATGTCTTCTACCCATTTTTAATTGGATTTGGGTTTTTGGTGTTGAGTTGTATAAGTTCTTCATATATTTTGGATATCACATATATATCAAATATATATCATTTGCACATATGTTCCTTCTCCCATTTGGTAGGTTACCTTTTTGTTTTGTTGATGGTTTCCTTTACTGCGCAAAAGTTTTTATCTTGGTGTACTCCTAATAGTTTATTTTTGCTTTTGTTTCCCTTGCCAAAGGAGACATATCTAGAAAAAAGTTTCTATGGCTGCTGTCAGAGAGATTACTGCCTATGTTTTCTTGTAGGACTTTTATGGTTTTAGGTCTCACATTTAGGTCTTTGTTCCATTTTGAGTTTATTTTTGTATACAGTATAAGAAAGTGGTACAGTTTCATTCTTTTGCATGTAATGTTCAGTTTTCCAAACACCATTTGTTGAAGAGACTGTCTTTTTCCCATTATGTATTTTTGCCTCCTTTGTTATAGATTACTATGTTTATATTACTTAAAGCAATCTACGGATTTAGAGCAATCTTTATAAAATCTTTATAAAAATATCAGCATTTTTCACAGAACTAGAACAAATAATCCTAAAATTTGTATGGAACTACAAAAGGCCCCAAGTAGCAAAAGCAATCTTGAAAAAGAAGAACAAAACTAAAGTCATCACAATCCCAGATTTCAGGAATATACTATAAAACTATAGTAATCAAAACAGTATGGTACCAGCACACACACACAAACAAACAAACAAAAAACAGGCACATAGATCAATGGAACAGAATAGAGAGCCCAGAGATAAACCCACAGTTTTATGGGAGTCCCAATTCTGAAATGCCAAGGGTAGGACAGAAGCTGATTTCTAAGGGAGTGTGGGACCCATCTTGGAAATAGTTTAATATAGCTCTAAAGTATAAAGAGAAGACACAGTACTCTGAACTAAACAAGTCATTTCCTTCTCAAGGCTTCTGGGCACCTTTGTTGTAAATAAAATGTCAGGAGTCAGATCAGAACAGGTATAACCCAACCTTTCTTTACAACCTATCCACTGCAGCCCCCTCTAGGCAAGACATACAATGTTTCTTTTCTGTAGTCCCAGCTGTTCGATGTTATATTATAACAAGCCCTTATGAGCCATTTAAGTTACCAGCCTGGCATTTGAGTCTGCACTCCTTGGACTAGAGGGTCTCAAGGGATCCTTCCAGCTTTGTCTGTCCATGAGTCTAAAATATCTATGACATGAAAGGTCCATCCCAAATCCCTTCCTCAGCTTTCCAAATTTCTGAAAGGCACCATAAAGCTTGACCCTCTCTCTTGGGAAACAGACAGATGCTAACAAAAGAATTGTAAGGTATACAAGAGATTTTGTTTTCTTTTCTCTACATACCATATCTCAAAATACCATTGGGAAATTTATGTATCTAAACCCATACCTGATTTTTTCCTACAATCTCCAGAGGCTACTATAAGCGATTTTACCATCTAAAAATTTCCAGGCTTACCCAATTGCACTCTCAGGTTCTATGGATACGATCATTGGAACATTGTTTCCCTGTGGTGCTTGTGGCTTTTCAAAGATCTGGTCCTCATGTTTGTACTATGGGGAGTGGTAGAATTTTAAATGAAGGATTTTTTTTAATTGCTTCTCAGCTCCTCTCTGTTTTGCTAGGAGACAAACATAGTAAATATACCTTTTTGGAACTGAAAGTAGATGTTATTCTGCACAAGTCTCTGTGTCTATATGGAATGAGAGGAGAAAGCACAGTGCTATAAAGTCCAGATGGCCACAGTACATTGGTATCTATAGTTCCCTTCCAGATAGACCTCATTCCAGAAATGTCTTGAATGCAGAAAGGCTCTCTTCTATCCACCAAAGTTGGAAAACCACTAGCTTAAGTCAGTTCTTAAAATTAATAACCCCATGGAATTTTTAAATCGTTCTATTGATATATAATTCTCATACCATTCCACTGGCCTATTTAAAGGGTATAATTCAATGGTTTTTAGTGTATTCACAGAGCTCTGTGCATCCATCACTACAATCTAATCTTAGAACATTTTCATCACTCCTAAAGGAAGCCTCGTACCCATTAGCAATGACTTTTCATTCCCATCCTCACTCCCACACCCAACCCTAAAGAAACACTAACAAACTTTCTGTCTTTCTGTGTCATCTTTTTTTTTTCTTCTATTCCTCCTTACTGCTTTCTCGTGAATAAAGTGAATACTTTCTTATACAACATTTTAACTTCTTTAATGATTTTTAACTACATTTCTTGGATTATTTTCTTAGTGGCTGGTCTAGAGTTTACAATAGACATCTTAATCCATCCAAGTCTATTAAGTTAATTCTAGTGAAATATAGAATTTTTACTCTTTATATAGCTTTAGTGCTTCCTCTTCATTTTTGTGCTTTTGTGTTATTATTGTCAAATATATTACATTTCTATATGTTATATGCCCAGCAGTATAATTATACAATATATATTGCTTTATACAGTTCCTTTTTAAATCTGTTAAGAGAAGAAATGAGAAATATGGAATTATACTTTTCAAATTGCTTATAAAATTATATTTACTGGTATTCTTTATTTTTTGTGTGTAACTTTGAATACTGTCTGATGTCACTCGCATTCAGCCTGAAGAATGTCCTTTCTTATAAGGTAGACCTGATAGCAACAAATTTTCTCAGTCTTATTTATCAGGAAATGTCTTTGTTTTGCCTTCATTTTTGAAGGATACTTTTGCTCTATATAGTATCTTTAGCCTTCATTGTTTCTGAGGAGAAATCAACTGTTAATCTTACTGGAGTTCTCTTGTAGGTAGTTTTGTAGTTAGTTTTGTTCTGTTCTGTTCAAGGTTTTCTCTTTGTCTCTTATTAGACATGCCATTGGTACACTTCATGGTGTCCTACATTTCTCTATAAGGCTCAGCTCATTTTTCTTCATTCATTTTTCCTCCCTTGTCTTCAGATTTCATAATCTCTGTTGATCTGTCTTTAAATTTGCTGATACTTTCTTCTGTCAACTGAAATCTAATTTTAAATGTCCCTAGTGAATTTTTCATTTCTTTTTTTTTTTTTTTTTTACTTTTCAGGTCCAGAATTTCAACTTTATTCATTTTTTAGTTTATATCCCTTTATTGATATTCCCTATTGATATGATATTGTCATCATCCTTTCCTCTATTCTTTCATCAAAGTTTGCTTTAGTTCTTTGAACATTAACTACTTTTGAAGTCTGTCTGGTAAGCCCAACATCCAGGTCCCCTTAAAGACAATTTCTGTTATCTGCTCTTTTTCTCTTTACATTCCTCTGTTTTAGATGTTTCTTAAGTATTTGTGGAAACCAGACATTTTAGATAATTTATTTTAGCCATTCTGGTTATGATCACTCCCCCACTCCCACCCTCCACTCAGGACTTGTGGGTGTTATTTGCTTATGTTTCTTGACTTAGATGGACTGGTTCAGTGAAATCCTTTACCCCACCAAGTGCGTAGCCTCTAACGTCAACCCTTGGAGGGTGTAGCTCTGGTCACATGCATAATGTTCCTGACTCCACCTATCCAGGCCCCTGGGATAACAGTAGTGTAGCAGGGCATTTTGGTTTGTTTGTTTTTGTTACTGTCTCTTTCACTTATCTCCCTGTTAAGCTTCTGGCTGGACTGCCCTATTGGAATCACACCCAGCTGTCAACCTTCACCAATTGCCACCCGGTTGCTCTACTGTTTCCAACAGGGCCCTTGGGTATAAATTGCTCCACAGTCTGATCCACTCAAATTCAGGCTCCTTTGTAGGGGTTGCCTTGGAAGCCAATCTCTGTGGCTTGTTTGAATCCCAGGAGGGTTCTTTTCGGTTGTCTCTTTCTCTGGTTCTCCCTGTAAACTTCTAGCAGGTCCAGCTGGCCCACTGTATCTCTTGTTGCTATTACGTAGCTACCAGCCTCCTCTTGAATGTTCATTGATTGCTTTCAAGCTTTAAATTTCTCACACTCTGTTCCAAATAAAGTCAGTTCCTTTAGGAAGAGCTACAGAACTCTGTTCTTACAGCCTGCCTCCCCACCTAGGCAGAATCTCTGGACCACCACTCTAGAGCTGGGTGGGGTGTGGGGGAAGAGGTAGGGAATAGCAGCCCAATTCTCTCAGTGACAGGCCTGCTCTATGGGTGGGGTGCTGGGTGAGGATGGTAGCCACTGTTTTGGAAAGCCTCTCCTGGCATGGCAATTTCACCCGATGTATGAGCTGGGCTGGTGGTGATTAGGACCCGGTATTCTTGGCCTCAGCTAGAGCTTCCACCCTGTAAGAGGGCCGTGGGTAGCAGAAAGCAGCCCCAGGCTTCCCAGCCATGCTTGCATGGAATAAAGCTTCTGCAACTCAGATTTGGGAAAGATGAGAAATGCAGTGGCCTGCCCTTCCTGAGGACAAACCATACCCTAGAGTAGGAGCTAGGAGGAAGAGAAAGCCCTATGTTCTTGTCCACATCTGTCCAGAAAACAGCTCTGTCTCTGAGCCGGGGTTCAAAGAGGGAGCAGGTCATGTCTCGAAAGCCACAATGTTGCTGTTCTTACTGAGATTGGGTAGATTTTCCTGAATAATTCTTTCTCCATTTCATGTATGCATACAGAACAATTTCCAGAGACTTTAAGCGGTTGGGGTTTTTAAAATAATTTTCACCAGTTATGTTTGTATCACTGGGGAAAGGATCCACAGAGCTCCTCATACTGCCATCCCTGAGGTGCGTCCCCTAACCCCATGTGATTTGCATTGAAAAAAAGAATCATGTAGGGAACAGCTGGCTCCATTTACCAGTACTCTGTTTACTTCACTGTAGCCATATTTTCTAAATTAAAAATAAGGGACATGTGCTCTGGCAAGGGCTTTGTACTGCTTCCAGGTACAAGAGTCAATATGGGCAGTAAGTGTTGGAAATACTAGAATTTACAATTCATTTAGATGGTTTCTGGAGACAACAGATCAGAATATTTGAAAGCGGGTTGCCCCAGAAAACCTGGAAATGTATAGCGGCTAAAACTCTGGTTCTCCTAAAAAGTCATAAGGGATTCCTGGCTGATACAAGGTCTTCTTTTAAAGGCGACAGTTCTAAGCTGTGTCGTCCCATCAACCAGCTTGACTTGTGTTTGGTGCTTCTCCAGAGACAATTAATTCTAATAGGAATTCAACATGGGGAGACAGGGCCCTAAACAAAAAAACACCAGCAGCCAAGGCTGAGAGTTGCCACGTCAAACCCATCCTCCAAGGCTAGAAATGGGCTGCTTTGTTTTAGCTCTAAATCAGTCATCACATTTAGAATCTAGGGGGTTTACACTCCTGTGCCACTTGGGAATTTCTCAGGTAAAGCCTAGGTCTATGGATGTAGGCAAGGGGAACATAGCCTGGCAAAGTTGGGGGGAATTGATAGGGCTGTCTCTAAGACTTCATTCCCAAATGTTCTTAAAACCAGACTGGGAAGTCACCAAGGAAATCTGGTTTTGAAATGATAGACAGCCCCAATCCCCTCAGCCATCAGGATAACACACCCTCCCTGGAAATATGCATCTGTCTAATTGCTCAAGATTGTGTACAAACTGAATATTCATGATCTTCATGTTGACACAAAGGCTATATTTTTAAATGCCACTACCCACTATTTAAAATCCTTTTTCTGTCCTTAAAAAGACTTAGAGTTTATTGGAGCCACTATTTGAGACACCTGGCTGGCTGGAGATTGCACAGACGACGAGCCCCAGGTCTCCAAATCGGGGAAAGGGATAGAACATACTGGGATCAGAGTTCAGCGTAATGTGTTTATTATCTGTAGATTGAATAAATATGTCTTACTCCTATATGTGTGTGACTATTTGTCAAATGGTTTGTTTAATAAGTTAAAAATCCATTTAAAGGCATTACTGAATTTCTGCCTCTCTGCATCTCATGTGGTTTCCACTGGTGACACCATGCTGACCATACCATGCACCTGGCTGGCTCTCAGTTTCAGGATCAGCAAAGCAAAGGGAGGCAGGCATACTGATCCTGTGAGCCATCATTAAGCCCACGTGGCCGGGGAGTGGAGAGGAGGAGGGAGGACAAGCGATATGCTTACATTCCCAGATACTCTGGGTAGCCTCAGGCAACATCACACCAGGGAGTGGCAGCACCCGAATTGGAGCCCAATTTATCTGACTCTAAACTCAAAACCTCATCGGAGCTGGCGGAGATGAGGCTGCTGTGTAGCAGAAAGGCACGTTTGGAACCAGAACCCAGAGCCCCGTTTCAGAGCTTCCATAAGCTTTCAGAATTGTGCTCCTGTTCTCTCAAACTGACAAAAAACCAAAAGGCCTCCACTCCCAGGGCAAAGAGAAAGAGATAAGGAATTTGGGAAGCTTTTCTGCCCCAGGGAAGAATCAGCCTCAATGACAGTTTGGTATTAACTAGCTCAGCCATGCAGGGAGGCATAATTAGTTTCCCAGCCCAGAGTTTCATTCCACTGGTCCCCCACACCCCAAGGGCTACACAATCTGTTTGAAATGAAAAGAAAAATAAAATCACTGCTCTCCTCGGCTGACCCGTCAGGCTATTGCTCCTGGCCGTGGGCAAAAGGTGAGGCAGCCATCTGTCTGCTGAGGTGAAAAAGAATGAAATAGTCATTTTTAAATGACATTTTCAATTTTTCCCCTATGTCTACTATGCCCTCTTCTACCCCTACTGTTTAAATGATTCTTTTCAAATTGAAAATATCAGGGAATAATAGGAAAAGAAAAATCACAGTAATCTGAGGCTCTTGTTAACGGGCTGCTCCGTCCCACTGGGCCAAGTCGGAGAACCTTCTTCCTGGGCCCACTTCCTGGGCCTGCTGACGGGAGCGGGTGGGAGAAGCCATACTGGGCCACCGTGAAGGGCGCACAGATCCAAACCCAAACCAACACCCCTGAGTGGGTGATTCCCCAGAGGACCACCAGAGACCAATGGGGTTCAGCCTGTCCAATTTCTCACTCCACTCCCGTGCCATCTTCAGCCCTTGATGCCCAAGGAATTTCAACAAAGCAGGTAAGGGAAAAAAAAAACCCTCTGAGTTCAGAGCAGCCCTGAGAATCCTCCCTCCTCTCAGCAGACAGTTCTTGCCACCTCCCTCCTGAGTGAGGGAAGAGATGGTCCCAATTTACCACTGCCACCCTAAAGACACCTCACGATGATGGGATCCATTCTGGGGTTCTCAGAAGCCCCAATGCAGACAGGAAGCCAAGCCACTGCCACATGGGCTGGGAAGCCAAAGACCACCCTTCCCTTTAGCTCCTGGGGCCCTGAGGAACTCTCGATCCTTCTCTGGAAATTCAGCTATGCATTCTCCTTCCTGGTGACTCTCTGGGTATCCATTTAAATGACCTCGACTCTGTCCGTCCTTTTGAAGCAGAGCCTCCCTGTTCAGCTGCATCTTTTCTGGCATTATTCTCTGCTTTTGGTGCAGGTTTATTTTTCCCCTTCTACACCCACAAGATTGCTTTCGTTTGAAAGTGACCACAAGTGACAGCTTTATTAAAATAAAGATATCGAGGGTCCCCTGAAGGCTTCAAGCTCCTCTCACCAGCTGATTCCTGGGGGATCTCAGTGCAGGAAAGCACATTCTTACACACACACACACACACACACACACACACACACACACACACACACACACTTTCTCCACTGAGCTGCTGCTTCCCTTTGATTAAAGCTTGCGACAGCAGTGTGTGCTATGAGGTGCCTTGAAAGAGACCCCAGAAGTGTGTGTTTTCCTGTCCCTGACCCAGAAGGAGGACACAGCCTGAGACCACCTCGTGCGAGCCTCCCCCAAGCGTGGAGGGATGAGAATCAGGTCTTCAGTCCCCTGGCCTCCCTTCCAGACAGCTTTGAAGCCCGACACCTGGTTATGAACGTTCTTACTAAGTAAGTGGTTTTAGGAAGGCTTGTTTATTTATCCATTCAGTCACTCAACAAATTCCTGCTTAGGCCCAACTACGTGGCTGCCACTGGATCAAACAGGAGAACGGAAAAATTAGGACCCTGCCTCCACCCTCAAGGAACCCACAGTGTAATGGGAAAAGCAGATTAATAGTTACAATACAGTACAACTTTTTCATCTAGAAAGTGGGGCTAATGATCTCATGGGCCTATTTTCAGGCTTGTATAAAATGAAGTGAACTAAACTGTGCCAAACATCCACTCAGTGCCCAATAAATGTCAATTTTCTCTCATTTCCTCTCCTCGGTGTAAAATCTCTGCCCCTCTTCCATGGACACCACTGCTGGGATCTGCAAAGCTGGGAAGAAGCCTGCTCGCAACATAGAGGCTGCATCTCCAGGAGCTGGCACGCACTGCTTGGAACCGAAGTCAGGTCCTGCTAACAGCTATGTCCTCAATTCTGAAGATGATCCTAGGAAGTTGAGTGCAAGCCCCAGGGACCCAGACAGGCCAGAGAAAGAGAACTAAGGGCTCCCCACAGACCCCAGCTAAGGAAATCTACCCATCCCCTTGTCCCTTAAGCATCCAGCTTCATCTGAGAATATATAACCAAAGATTTACTTCCCCACTGCAGAAGTTTCTTCTGAGGTTGAAGGAAGTAAGAGGAGTAGAGGGAAGCTTTCTAGACTTGAGTCAGACCTCTAGATCCCTACCCCAAAGTCTCCAGGTCCCAGGGGAAAACTGCGAGGGCCATCACCACGTTGCACCGGGCCTTGGATCCCTCAGCTAACAGTCTGAGGGTGTGGTTACTGATGTTACTCCCAGGCTCTAGCATGCTCCAATTCTAAGTAAAGATCCTTCTAGATCTTTACGAGACTAGAGCTTTCACAATTAAGATACTTTAGAAAGCTCATCTTTCTTTGCTAATATATGAGCCAAGAGGGAAGGACTGCATTGAGTTGCACAACAACACTGTACATTACTAATATGGACCAGGGTGAAATAAGACATTCAATTTTCAATTTACAAAAATCAAGTCAACTTTCTGTACTTCCAAAGTAATTACAAACTCAAAAATACCTATGCCTATTTTGCCTAAAAAAAAAATTGGCTGTTGTTGAAAAACATTAAAAATTCAACATTGTACAGTTTTAGTTAAATAAAATAATGATTTTCCTTGTTTTGTTAACATAATTATCTGTCTATAAGTGACCAAAATAAGCCCTGCTCATCAAGAAACAGCAATTGCCCAGGAGGTTTCACAGTGATTTTCCACAATTCTCTCTAGTAAGAAAGCAAAACCATCTCTCCATTTTCTGCTGTCACTACAAAGGAATCTTTTTTGCGAGAACTTTAAATAGATAAGTACTAAAAGAAAAAAAAAAGATGTAGAGTGTATCTTCCCAATGTGAAACTACATCTATGTCATTGTAAAGAATGTATATTAAAATTATACCATCCCACAAAATGCACATTTTGTAGAGGGGGAAGAAAGAAAAGATTAAATTGAGCCTTCATGACAATTGTCTTAAATCACACCTTCCTGCCTGCAATTGAAATTATAAGTCACGTTTCTTTGAGTTAAATCAAATTCACCCTGGCAGGAAGATAGGCTGCTATGGCTCCAAATCCTGTCAGGAGGTAGAAACACAAGACAACCCAAGTCTCTCCTCCAGGAGACTCTCCTTCTGCCACTGGGGAGAGTCCTTCCCCACCCATCCATCACTGGGGACATGAGACTCTGGCCAGGTAACAGGCACCTTGCTTCATTCTCCCACCAGCCAAGCTTCCTATAAGCACAGCACATTCCTGATATGGTCTGCTGCCCGCTGCCATGTGGAGTGGGTTTTACAAAGCAAATCTTTCTCTACAAACAGGGGCAGGTCCCCAGGCTGGCAGGCTTAGAATTTCGGAGCAGGAGGCGAGTCAGACTGAGACACTTGTGCATTAGCATTAGTTTGGGCTCCCCTCTAAGCTCACTTCTGACCTTCTTGGGCTGGATAGAACTGGGAAAGCCTTAGCACGCACATCATGTCTAATGGCACTGAAACGGGCCTCAGATCTGCTCTTCTAGGCATTTCGAGCAGAGAATATATTTCGAACAGAGAATATATATATATATATATATATATATATATATATATATATATGAAGTCCAAGAAGGAAAGATAGTGGAAATGAAGGACAGAGGGAAGGGAGGGAGCCTAAAGGAAAAAATGTGCTTCCTGCCCCCCATTCCTACCCTAGACACAGGCAGGGTGGGGGCACTTTTCTGCCTGGCATCTCATTTCATCACCACAACAATCCCACAGTGTTAAAGGAGCAACGGCTGTCTTTTCTATAGCTGGGGAAATTGAGGCACAGGACAGTGAAAAGCCTTTTCCAAGGTCACCCAACCTATACAGGGCAGTGCTGATTCCAGCCACTGACTGCCTGCACTTTTTCCCACACTAGATGAGAGGCTCAGGTAACTGTTGGTTTTACTTATATCTGAGCTTACTCTCTCCAAATCTTCCCTATTCCACTCCTCTAAATCCTCCTCATTCTTCCAGGATGTGTCATAAGTCCCAATTCCTTGAGGAAGTCCATTCTGACAATGCCTTCTTCTTGCATTGTCTTCTTGGCTTGATTATGAACTTCTTAAAGGAAAGAACCATGACCTGTATATTTTGTCGTCTCCCGACATGCCTGCACAGAGTCAAGCCCATGAGACGTGCTCAGGAAATAGACACAAAACAGTCTGGATTGATGCCTTTCAAAGCTGGGCTCCTTGGCTCACCCCAGCCAAGGGTTCCCCATTCCTCCCACAGCGGCCTCCAAGGCCTACACAACCTGCTCCTCAACCAGCCCCTCTCTGGCCTCATCCCCCACCCTTTCTCACATAATCACTCTGCTCTGGCCACACTAGCTACCTTACTGTTCCTCTAACACACTGAGCACACTGCTACCCCAGGGCCTTTGCACTGGCCATTCCCTCAACCTAGAAAGCTCTCCCCCAGACAGAGTTCACACCTAACTTTCTCCAAGTCTTTCCTGATAGGAGAGCTCCAGACCATCTTGTTTAATTGGGACTCTTCATATTTTTGTCTTTGTTCCACTGAAATATCCTCATTAGGTGCTCAATAAGTGCTAGCTGGATGAAGGAACAGAAGGTTCTGAGTATGTGACCAATAGAAAGCAGGAGTACATCCCAGGTCCCTGTCAAATTCCCAGCCACACTGGGGAAAAACAGGAACGTGGAAACAGGTCTGCAGTTTCTCCCAACCATCTCACGCCCACCCCCACCACCCCACCAGGGCCCAATAAATAATTCCAGCAGTGGTGTCTACCTCTTATATCTGCCCACAGAGCTAGGGGCCCATCATTGCATATACATTACCTGAATAGCCCATGTCTTCCATTAAATGGGAAGTTTCTGGCAAACCTGAACATGTCTGCTATTTCTTTTGTATGCACCAGTCCCTTCCATGGTCCCCAACCTGACTCCATGCCCTGAGCCTGGAGGAGCCTCAAAACCCTTAGGTCTGAGTGAGTGGAGGACTTGGTCTTATTCACACTAAGTCCCCTCCTGAAGAAAGCTATACCAATGGCTTCTGGAGCCATGCACAGAGCGTCTCTCAGCTTTCCTGAGCTCTCCATCCCAGACAGCTCCTGACACAGGCATCCTTCTGTGTCTCCAGGGAAGTATACTAGCAAAACAGTCACTTGGTAACCCATCTCATGGCCTTGCTTCTCTCAGGAATCCTTCCAATCTCATCTGCAACCTTTCTGCTGAAAGTAAGAGATAAGCCTGTTTTCCCTCCATCAGGATCACTGGAGCAGGAAAACAAGAGGATCACTGGCCCCTTACGAAGGGGGCTTCACAGAGAAAATAGGGTTTTATCTCATAGTAACTGCATGATCTTGGACAGAGAACTATAGTCGCTGAGCTTTAATTTCCTCCTCTTCAGAACAGGGGGGTAACAATATCCCACAAGGTTGCTTACAAGGTTAAAACGAGGTAGCATGAGTGATGAATTTAGCACCTAATAGATGCTCAACAAACATTAATTCTCTTCCTCTTCCCAGCTCTTCTCCAGATAAGTGCAGGCCTATTTCTTCCTCACTGATTCCTTTTTCCAATTTTTCAATCACTGATAAAAGTCTTTTTATCTACTTTCCACTGGATTTCCCTGCTAACATAAATCTCCACAGTCTAGTAAAATATTTTTTTAAAGCCTGGCCCAATTACAGACTTGAAGGGTCTACCTCATAATCCCAACATGTTATACTTTCCTCCAAACGGTCTTTTAGAAAATAAAACAAATCAGAGGATTTGCTGAGATTTAGATGTGAAAGAAACCATAAAAGTTAAAAGACTCACTTTTCCAAGCCCTTGAACTGAGAGGCAGGTGTAAAGCTCTCCCACACCCCTCCCATTCCTCCGTGGCCCCTTCTGTCTCATCAGGGAAATATTACGATGATTAGTTAGACACACCCTACCCCGTTTGTCAAGATCCTTTGAGGCAGAAACCACATAAACACCAAGGATCATAACTACAATAAAAAGAAACCAGAAAACCCCTCTACTCTGGGACCCTAACCAAGGCAGAGCTAAATAAATCTGTAGCAGAATATCAAGAAGGATCTTCCACATGGATAATAGAAAATGTCACCAGCATAAATAGGAAGAGAGATTAGTTCAATAAAGGAATAAAGTCACATTTGTGGGTCTCAAGTAAGATTTTTGCTTACTTTTAACTTCCCAGCATATAACTCACAAGGTTATTAATACAGACTCCTACTGTTTTGGGCAAATAAACAGCTGCTGATGTTTTGTGCCCAAAGCACTTTATTAGAGCTTTCCTTTACAGCAATTGTTTTTTCCTTATCCTGAGAGGCTCAGACAGCTAAAAAACAGAGTGCCAAGGCAGGACGAATAATAAAGGAGAGAGAAAGCAGCCTGTGTGGGCAGAGAGAATGGGGCAGGGGCTGCTGGGACCCTCAGTGTCCTCTTTACAACACTTGGACAAAGTCAACATTCAAGAGTAGAAAGCAGAAGACCCGGATAGAGTGCAGTCAGAAGGGCTGTTTTTGACTTGATGCAAAGAGTTGCCATTGAACAGAATTTACCAGCGTGAGAAGATAAAGATAACCAACCATCTGGGTTTGCCCAGGCTGGAGGCGCCTGGACCCAGGAATTACAGTTTTAAAACATGGGAAATCCTGGGCAAATGGAATAAGAAGACACATGACCATGTCCGTGAATGGGAAAGCACCCAGCACAGCACCTAGCGCACGGTAAGTGCTCCCGAGTCCCAAGAAGAACTGGAACAAGCTCCAGCTTGCAAATAGCATGCTATGCTTCTCTCACAGGACGGTTCCTGGGGCCTTACGATAATCCTAGCAGATCCACAACGATCCAAGAGAAAGGGCCCTCCATGGCCTCTGGAGCCCGACTGCACTCACCTACATAACAACAAACCAAGCCACCTGCCTGCCTGGCTCCCACCCCCCACCAGTTTTCCACTTGACCTGATGAGGCCTCTGAGCTTACACCTGAACACAGCTTTCAGTAGAATGATCTCCTGGTCCTCTCTGTGTAATTTTCACCTTTTTCTTTTCTTCTGTAGAGCATATATATACTAGGCACAGTTTCCCTTCTTGTCTCCACCACTATTAGCTGTGTGACCTTGGGCAAACTCTATGTCTTGAGTCTCCATGCATCAATGTTCTCACCTCTGAAACTCTCTGTCCATGTTGTGGAGATAAAAAGCAATCATGTAAAAGAAAAAAAAAAATTTATGGCTAGCATCTAGTCCAGTGCCTGACACACAGGAGAACTCTTCCTCTGTGCTTCCTGATACAATCAATCTTCAATACTTTGTGTGCTTGTTGCTCTTAAAATAAACCAAGGATTTGGCTAAGTTTCTTATTTGTCACTTCTGGAGCTTCAAATCCTTTCTTAGCTTTCTTACTCTTATATTCATTGGCTCAAGCAATTTTGGAACTGTCCTCCTGAGTTCCAGATGCCATTAACATGACATTTAATAGCCCAGGTTTCAGATCATTCTTATCCAGATCCCTGAATTATGTACCCATTCCTCTGGGATCTCAATGGCCTTTAAATGGCCTCTCCCAGGGGATGGAGATGGACGGGTAAGGCAAACAAGTTGCCACTGCTGCTTGAAATGCAATACCCAACAATCTTAAACAGGGGGCTCTACCTCTGTCTTAAACTCTGGACCATGGTGGAGTGCAGCCATTCATTCCAAAGGGTTGGCTCTAGGTCTCTTCTTCAGGCGTCATTTTTGATTGCTCTCATCCATACCAAGGAGCGGGGTGTCGCTGCCACTTCTCCGGATCTTCCCAAACATGGTACTTTTGTGAACTCTTGAAGGGAAGTAGTAACAAAATGTAGCCCAGAGGACCATTGTCTGTTGGTTCTAATGCCGTTTCAGCAGTGACCTCATACAGGAAACCTGTCACGGTCTCATGAGGCTGGACACTTAGGGCTTTCAAAAAAGTTCCCAAAAGCAAACCTTCACAAAACTGACACTGAACGTTGGACAGTGAAAGAGCTACATTCGAACCTCGTACCCACTGGGATGATTCGTCCTAGCAAATACAGTTGAATCCCTAATCGTGTAGCCAGAAAAAACTGCCAAAGCATTACTGTGCACATAATCAGGAATCGTCTTGCTTCAAGTTCAAGCTGGCTGCACTCAGCTGGGTCCATAAAAAGTACACAGACCCACACACGAGATTCCAGAGGAGCAGTCGTTTCCAATCACCACCACGACAAATTTTCTATCAGAACAGTTGTGCGGTAATTTGTTATTAACAATAATTTAAGTACCAAAACATATGACTGATTAGGTTTAACTAATACGTTGAAAGGATTTCAAGGTTATCACATTGTCTTGCATACTAATATGTTTTGTGGAGTGGGAGAGAAAGGGGCAGAGTGAGAACGAATGCCCCGTGTTGGGACATGCTTCATCCTCGCCCCGCCCCGGGGCGTGCGCCCTGCATGTGGAGGCATGCATGTGAGGAAAGGGAAAACAGCAAGCACTTCTGTGCTCCCACACTGCAGTGTGGAGTGGAGCTGACTCTGACCCCAAAGGCAGAGCGAGATTTGATAAGTTGATGATCGTAGGCCCCATGGAATAATCCAATCGCTACCTAGTTCAAGAACCTTCAGCCCTAGAGAGACATGCAAGGCCAGCATTCATTTCATCTGGATCATAAGGAGCAGACCTAACCCACCCCATCTCTTGCTCTCTCCTGCAGTTGCCCATGTCACATTTATGGACTTCTGCCCCTCCGTCTTCACGCATAATCCTCTTTCTCCCAAAATCCCATCTTGCTCCCTTCTGGCTACATTCATCATGCATTTAGCCTGGTGCTTCCCAAAGAACCTTCTGTGTGACATCACCTCCAGCTAGACTGCCTTCCTATATGCTTCTCCACGGGGCAGCCATCTGTCCCAGACTCTTGGATAGAACCCAAGCAATGAAAAAGGACAACAATCTGAAAGAGACCCTCCAGCCCCCCAATCCAGGCAATAGCCCATTCAGCTATCCAAATTAAGTGAAGTGAACTTCTACAGGATGGTAATGAAGATGGTCCAGCAACCCTGTACATGGCTCTGAATCCCATGAATACCTTTGGAAAAACACAGACCCGCCTAACCCAAGTGACCGAAGCTGACCTACAAGGCCTTCACAAACCAGAGAACCAGACTGTGGCTCAACAACATTTCATTCCGAATTCTCCTTGAGATTCTACATCAACCTACTTATCAAGGGCAAATAACAATTTATGTCAAGTGAGTGGGAAAAAATGTGGAATGCATTTACTTTACAGCCTACATACTTTTGGATAAAAATGAAAAGTCTTTGGCCATGGGAAAAAGTTGTATTCTTTGGCAAGGTTTTCCTATTCCACAAAGATGTGGTCTGGGGCTATTAATAAAGGTAATTGAACTCAACTTCTAAATCCTGCTTTTGCACTCTCTCAAAATATCAATCACTGTTACTAATATAATTTCACATGCCACAGTTCATTCCAAAGTACAAATAGCTTTACTGTTTAAATGACACCCTTTCCTCAAATAAACTCCAAGCATTCAGCAAACATCGTATCCTCCTCTTTACAATCCTGCCAAGCCAGGGATCAGATGAGAAGGACACCACCCAATTCTCGGTGACATCCAAAAGCTACAGGGGACAAAAAAAATTAGCTCCCAACACCCAGATCTAGGACATTTTCTGACTTTTAGGGACCACGTATGCTTTGTAATCACAGTGAGCAACCTGTTTTTACTGACCTAATGCACATTAATATGCACATAATATGCCTAACAAACTTTTAGGAAACGAAAAGCAGTTAATAATCCATTTCTCCCATTGTTGGGATGATCTTGACTCAGTGAAGTAAGATAATGGACTTGGAAATTAGTCATATAATGTAATACATTATTAATCATGGTATTCAGAAGGGTAAATAGATATTATAAGAACACTACCCAGGAATTCAATTTCCTTTTAGATTTGTTTACTCTCTTGAATTCTTTATGCTACCATCATCCCTCACAAAAATGTAACAGTCTGATCTTTCTTTTTTTCCCAAAACAGTGATTTTTTTTTTAGAAAATTTCTTTTTTTAGAAAAGAAGCAGAGCCTTTTTAAAAATATTTTATAGAATACCAAATATAAGACAGATGAAGGAGGAGATACACTAGCTGCAAGGAGGGGAGAGGGTGGGTGCAGGAGGGGTCCAGGAGACTTCACTTGACCCTTTTATTTCTCAGGTCCCAGATCCAACCTTCTAGAAGCCTGGGGCTCCTGGGGCCAGAGTGTGAAAAACACTGCCCTAAGTCATCCATGTAAAGCAAAAACTATGTATATAATATAGAATACAGGCAGTATACATGTATATATTATATATATATATATATCTGTATGTGCACATATATATATATTTAGTGATTTACATAAATAAAACATATATATAAAATACACAAACACTGGTATCTCAAGGGAAAAACTGGCAGAAGACATGAATACATGGCAAAAACCAACACAGGTTGGGGAGGATACTAACTGTACAGTAATCAAAGGAGTACCGATGAAAAGAACACTTGCCAGTGATTACATTTGCCCAGAATAAGTTTAATGGTAACACCCAAGGCGGGACAGGCTCCGTGAAACTGGTACAGTAATACCTTGCTGGTGGCCACGTGGAAAGATTTTGAAAAAAATCTTTCATCAAAATGTCCATACTCTTTGAGTCAGTAGTAATCCCACTTCTAGAAACAGATACTTAAAAATAGTTCAAAAGAAGAAAAGCGAGGTGAAGATGTTTATTTCTGCGTTAATTATAGTAGAAAAGCCAATGTTCAATAATGGGGACGTGGCTAAATCAATAATCGATGATGGAATATTAGGCAGTCATTAAAAATATAGTACAAGTTCTCTTTAAAAACCATCCACTTAGTTACCTCTCCAGAGGAAGCACATTTTCAATCCCCCTTCTAGAAAACAAGCCCGAGATGCCTTTGTCCTTCTGCAGCAGCTTTTCTCTCCTACCACACCCCAACTCACATCTCCAGCTAACAATTGAGTTGTATGCATACCAACAGTCCCCTGAATTTGTTCCCAAATGTGTTTATACTTTTGGTACTTGTCACTGTAACAGCATAATTTAATTGCATATTCTATAAACCAATGGAATATGACTGCTAAGAAAATGAGAGTTGTTGTTTCGAAGAAAATTCATTTCGCTGCTTTGGAAAGACTTTGTAAAGCTAGTCACTTACATAGCAGTCCGACTGCATATGAGTAAAATCACTGCAAAGGAAAAGACAAAAGTCATAAAGATTTAGGCTACTAACATGGAGATTGCTTCATAAGCATCTTTAAGCTCTTAGTGAATTTTAAAGAAAACAGAACTAGGAATCAGTCTCCGTAAGCAGGACGTTGTGGGCGTGGTTTATGCAAGGAAGATGAAGATCAGAAAGGCAGCTGGCCCGCCCAGCCCAAAGACAAAGCCTTGGCCTTAACATCAAAAGGTTGGCAAGTGAATGTACAACACATTCAAAAACAATATGAAAATAAAATATTTAATACACGTGTGCAATATTTTGTTTCATTCTCCTCTTTGCTGGGTTTTTCCGTTAACTAACTTAAACCCCAATTGTATTGAATAAGAGGCATTCTGTTGTCCTTTAAAAGCAAGTCTACATGACAGGGTCCAGGAGTGTCTTGATTCACCCCTATATCCAACATCACCTCCCCGGTGTGCTACCTGGTACTTATTAGGTCTCCAATAAATAAAAACTGAATCAATAAACTATGTAGCAAAGAGGAACAAAAGGCTTGTAACAAGAAGCAAGCTGAAAAAAAGCAAAATATAAAATTACAGGCAAACCATGACTCCACCCTTGTTTTTAAATATGGAGGCAAATGGGCAAAGTTCAAAGGGAATGTTCCAAAATGCAACACAGTTGGGTCAGAGTAGAATGCATTAGAGGCAATTTTATACATCATTAAGCATTTTCTTCAATATTGGCACGTTCTTTACAGATTCAAAAAGGTACTAATCAAGAAAAGGAGAAAGCTGTTTTAGGTTCTACTGAACTTCCAAAATAAGAATCGCACCAACACTGCTGTCCCCCGTCAGTCTCGCCGACACATAGTCCTCCTTCAGCACACCCTCTGCCTCAACCACCTCCAGCAATCCATCCTTCTCCTCTGAAGAGCAAACCTGTACTAACACAGGTTTCGTGTCTCTAATCCAACAAGATGCTATTTTTGAAATCTGGAGCTACACACCCTCTCGTTTACCGTAGATTTGGTTTAAAAAAAAAATTCTCAAAACTGCAATTTACATTCCCAAGAGATTCCCAAACACCATCTAATTAAATCATTCAATCAGAAAACAAATTAAAATGAAATATCACTGCAACCCCCAAGAGGAAAATAAACTTTTCAGTCATGACTAGAACAGACCTCTAGGGTGATGCTCCAAAGCCTCTTCTAATTGCAAGTCCTATGGAACATTCTGCTGAACATTTTGTGACATTTGCAGTTTCCGGGACAACTTTCCTTCCAAAGCAAAGAGGAGCCTGAGCAAGGCTCCAAAGCAAAACATATTCCTTCGAGAATGGAGACGCTTTCATTAACAACTAGCTGGTGCACTGGGCACCCACACTGTGTACTTACTCTCCCAAGCGTTCATCCATCCAACACCTGCTCTGTAGGATGTGCCAGGAACTGTCCTGGGTACTCCACGGACTTCTTTAGTGAATGTAACCTCTGCCTCTTAGCATGAGATAAAACAAAACCTAGAGCTTCCTGAGTTTATCTATGGAAGAGTCTCGAAGTGGGAAGGCTAGGACTTGAACATTCCTTGGCCATCCTCCAAGCTCTCTCATTCTGACACCCACTCCCATCATCAAGTAACTCCAGGGGAGCACTGCTCCCCCTGTGCTCTGCTGGCCCTCTAAGGAGACAGTATAGGACGTGGTGAAGAACACAGACTCCGAAGAAGCCACATAAGCTGGGTTTCAATGCCCAAACTGCCATGTACCGGTGATGTGACCCGAGATAAATCACATAATCTCCCCACCTGTAAAATAGAGTTAATATTACCCATCTCATAGGGTTGTGATGATTAAATTAGTCCATATACAGAAAGTACTTAGAATGGTACCAGACACATAATGGGTGCTATACAATTTTCAGTTGTTATCATTATCCCTTCCCCACTCCCCCAGCTCAGCAGACTAAACTGGGTTGCTCAAAAGGCTGAGGAAATGACAGTGAATACACACGAACAGTTCACATCACTAATTACAAGGGTCTGATTGTCCTTTCCCACCCTCTGCCTTCAGAGAGCTGCACTTGGCCAGTCCCAAACTTGCAGACCTCTTACTTAAATCAAGTAAATCCCTAAGTTTACTTAATTCCCTGCATCCTAGCTCTGGATGGCTCCAGCACCACTGGGACAGCTGTCACCGGTCATCACTACACCATCGCAACACAACCAACCAAGTAATCTCTGCCCTCTACCTGCCTCCTGTCTAGTCTTCCCCAAGCCACTGACCTTTCCCCACTGGTCTACCGGTTTTGGCTTCTGCCTTTCTGTCCTGAGAATCTGGGCATTTCTGAATATCCATAGGAGTCCTAATACAGTCAGGGCACATATACAAGAGAACTGGACCAACCATGTCTTCCCAACCCTGTTCTGTCTTTGCTTCTTATTTCTCCCAATTTTTTCAGGTATCTTTTAAAGTTCAGAACAATGCACAGTTATAAGGTTTCTTGGGAACAAAATCACAAAGGCTCCTTTCAGCTTCAACACCGTACTCACTTTCATGTAGAGCCTTATAAATCATGTGACATGGTCCACATTTAACATGATAGGGGCTACTCTGTGATGAGCTCATGGGTTAACAATGTCTCCTCACTGCTTCCCAAAGTAGTACTTGGCTCACCTCCTCCCTGAGCAGACTGGAAAGCACAAGAGAACCATTTTTCCAGGAATATATATATATATATATATATATATATATACACACACACACACACACACACAAATACATATATATATATACATATGTATATGTACACACACAGACACACACATACAGAGAGAGAGAGAGAATCTGTGAATGAAAATCTCTCAAAATCTGTGGGCAAACTGGAAACGTCAAAGTAAGGTACAGCCTGTGTCTCCCTGGGAACATTCTGAATCACCCTGGGGCAAACACTGTACTTCTATTGCTGATTAATTGTCAGTCCAGACCCATGGGATAGAAAAAGTAAGAAAGAGCAGCAACAGGAGCCATCAGATAGATAAATTGGTCTGCCAAGTCCAGTGCCAGTTTGAGAGGCAGAGGCAGGTATGAAGGAGAAGCTGCCCGGGGGTCTCCTTTGCTAAAAAGTGCCCCCAAGCCCTGGGCTTGGTTTGAAGTCATCAGTTAGAAAGCACAAGCCTTAAGTGCACCTCTCCGGCCCTCACGGGAACCTTCTCTGGGACATGTGGGAAAATATACCAACTGTGAACACAGCAGCTATCCCTACCTTGGCAGGGGCAGCAGGGGCAAAAGCAGATCCAGACACCTACGCTGTAAATGAAAGAGTGCTCCTGGGGGAGAAAGGTTTCCATTCAACTAGATATTTGCCCAGGTCTGCTGGGTAGTGGCCCCAGAGCCTGGCTGGCCTGCCAGGTTTACAGGTGAACAAGGCTCCCTGACTTTAAGTAGCTCACACGCCTGGGAGAGAGCAGGGGAAGCGGGGAGGTGAAGAAAAGAGAAGTGTGAACGTGTGAGGCGCGCGCGTGAGTGCACACCCAGCACCAGTGCCCCGCGGTATGGGGATCTCTCCATCGTCTGCCTCTGACAGCACATCAGACGGGGTCTCCTCGGGAGAGCTCCCGTACCTCACCCTCCCCTTGGATCCAGCCCTGGTCTGGGTGGAGCACAACCACCTCGCGCAACCTTAGACTCCAGACCCACGCCAAGCTAGTCTGTCTGCTCCGCCCCAACAGCTCCCTGGGCCTGGGAGTGGAGCTACAGGAGGGAACGGCCTTCACCGGGCCCGCCGGAAAGGCACAGGCCAGGATGGGTTCTCTGGGTCCCGGGCGGATGCGCCACCAGACATCTGGACAGAGCTCCAGGCTCCTTCCCCGAGTGGACACCTGCTCCTGGAGAGGGTCTTGGACCCGTTGGCTGTGGTGGGGGTGGGGACCGCTATAGGTGGACCGCACCCCCAGCCAGAGATTCCCCCTGCATTTCCAACCGCCTCCGGACGGCGCACAGCAGGGCTGGGTCTGGGTCTACGCAATCTTCCCAGCCCCGTCTTGTCCCGCAGCCTGTGGGTTCTAAATGCCAAAGACTGGGGCCGCGCAAGCCATCTCGCCCTGGGCCCTTACAGGGGCCAAATGATCTCCACGGTCCGCGCCTGCTCTCTCCTGCACACACACAAACATTCACCTACACACACTCTGAGCCAGACCTCTGTGTGATGCCGAGAGCCGGCGAGCAACCAGCCCGGAGTCTCAGGCACATTTGGACACGTGCGCAACGCGCCCCCACACCGCCAGTGAGCTGCACACACCCGCGCGTGGAGCCCCGCACACACACGTGTGCCCCGGAGAAGCGCGCACCGCCGCGGACAGCGAGGCTCCCCCACGCAGGAGATAACGCACCCGCAGTCCCCGAAGCGTCTTCGGCCTCGGACCCCGCGGCCGCTGGCCCCACGCTCACCCGCCCCAGCGCACCCCCGCCCCCCCGGCCGCGCTGGGCACTCCCGGGCCTTGTGAGCCGCCCAAGTTTCCCGGGGCGCCGGTACCTTGGATATGCTGCTTGATGACATTCTCCAGGTGGTCCAACCGTTCAATAATCTTCAGGGTGTCCCCTTTGTCTTCCTCCAGCTTCTTCTCAGGCGCCGGCTCCTGCCCCCGCACATACACGCTGGCGATGTAGTTGGTGACCCAGCCCACGTAGAGCAGACATATGATGTTGGTCATGCCGCTCAGGATCACGCAAGTGGACACCAAAGTTTTGGTCTTCCTGGTGCACACCATTCTGGGCTCCCTCCTCCATATAGAGCTCCCGGGGGACCCTCCTAGCAGCGCGCCGGCACTCCCCCGCGCGCACACCCCCCAGCCGGCCCCGGAAGGCTGGGCGCCCGAGCACCTGAGTCCCGAGGTCCTCCGCAGCTCGGGCTGCTCGCCGTGGAGCCGCCGTGCCCAAGTTTGGAGCTCCCGCCGCTGGCCACCCGGAGAGAGAGCTTGACAAAGGAAATGAGGTGGATTTTTTTTCCAAATTAAAAATCTCCGAGCCCTTCTGGAAGCGGTCACGGGTGGCCGGCAGCCGCACGCCCGGATACGAGCATCTGGGAAACTTTGCCACAGCCTGGGTCCGCGGCCGCGCCGTTTCCCATCGCCAGGCGCGGGTTGCCTAGGCGGTCCGACCCGCCCGCGCTGCTGGAAGGACGGCGGCGGCGGCTGCGGCGGCGGCGGCGGCAGCAGCGGCGACGGGGAGAGCGGCGGAGCAGAGCGGCCCGGCCCCCTCCGAGCGACAAGCGCCGCCACCAATCGCGCTCCGGCTCGGGAGAGGGGCCGGTGCTGGGCGGCCACGGACCAACGAGGAGGGCGTGGGGGGGGGCGGAGTTCAGCCCCCGGGCCCCACCTGCTGGCCGCCCCTGGCTCCCGCCCTCCAGGGACGCGCCTGAGCCTCCATCCGCGCCCGCGCTGGCTACCCCAGACCCGAGACTCCCGGGTAGGGCGCGCCGCCAAGCTCAGCCCCGAGGTCCGCAGATTCCGCCTCCAGGGAGTCCCAGCTCTGGCTCTTGCGCCGGCACCTCCGGTCTTCGCGGGGTCGCGCGGCTCAGCGCCCTTCAGCGGGGCTCTTCTCGCCCGGGTCCCACCGGCCAACTCCTCGTCCCCCTTTCTGGTTGCGGGGAAGCACAGAAGCCAGGGAAGCTTGGGCGGGATCGTCTGACTAGTCTTGCCCTTGGTCAGGCCCCGTGGGCATCCACTTCTTCCCTAGCCTCACTTCGACCTCTGCCTGTCCCAAGCCCTCTCTCTGTGGGACCCCTGAATGTCTCCAGACTTGGCAACTGTCAAAGGAGCTAACCCTCCCAGGAATCTCCCAGATTTTGGACCACCACTAACAACACCAAACCCCTGGAAGAATTTTGCCCCATCTAGATTTTTTTTTTTTTTAAGTCTGCACAGCTCCCAGAACAAAACAGTGCCCTGTAACCCAGTTGTCATCCATGGGGACCAGTCTCATGTCAGTGCATAGGGGTAAATCCTGCACAGCAATGTCCCCGGGGTGGGGGGAGGGGACACAGAGGCTACAGAGGCTACAGAGGCTACAGAGGCACGGGGTGGAATTATGCTGTGAACTGTAAAGTCCCTATGCATGCTGTTTGTAACTGGTGTTAGTACAGGACTGTGACTGACAGCAAAGGGACATGGCTGGGCTCTAATGGCTGACACTATTTTATTTGTTATAAGAGTAAATATACTTATTCATATTATCCCCTTCTACTGAAGTCACTTCTTTTCAGCATCTGAAGAGAAATCTTCTAAACAAAGACTCTTTAAAACACAGATTCATATCATTTTCCCCATCCGTGAGGACATTTCCTTGGTCTAAAGAGTCAGGGAGGCAGCCCGCTGCATGGCCACCTTGTACCCCAGCACCCCAATGGGCCAGGTTGCTACCTGGCCCCACAAAGGAGGGAGGGCACAAAACCAAAGAAGGGATACTTTATGGCCATCAACCAGGAGCTGATCGACTAGTGCTTTGCTTACAAAACCCCCCAAAATATGCTGTGGCACCAACTGGAAGATTTCTCTTCACCCATAGCTGAAAATGAGTTTGGAAGAGAGTAGAGGAGGATAGTATGTATGTGTCCATATGTGTGACAGAGGAAGACACACACACACTCATCTTTTTCTGAAAAATAAAGGTAAAGAAATCTAGAACCAGGAAGGAATAAAACCTGCCTCTCCCTTTCTCCTCTGGATGTATAATCAGCTCCCAAATGAAGAGTCTGGACTTTCTCCTGGCTGGATGAATTTTTTTTTTTTTTTTTCCTGGCTGGATGAATTTACAAGCACTGGCCTTGAGTACAGTTAATGGCAAGGGTCTAATTCTTCCTCTTGTCATGCACCCTGTCCCAGGAGAAGCCCTGGAAGTTCATCTCTTCCCAGGATCTTCCTGCACCACCCCAGGGCTAGACAGGGAGCGGGCAATACTCATTTTTCAAATTCTTAACGGGAGGGGAAAAAAACCCAACTTTAAAAATAAGGTTTAAGGCAAAAACAAAGTGCATCGTGTGACCTTAAATTTTTGTTCTTATCCTCTAAGAGAATTTGTAACTGTGGAGGGGATGAATGCAACAAAAGAAGGCAGAACAGGTTCTCCTCTCTAAAAGGTCACTGGGGCAAGATGACCAGTTCAAAAAATATTCACTGGAGGGGCAGCCAGACTCCAGGACTCTCATCCCAGTTCCACCGCTTATTAGTTATGTGAGATTGGACAAATTCTAAAACATTGCTTGGGCTCAATGTCCCCATAGGTCAAATGTAAACGATACTTGCTGGGAGAGTGGTTATAAAGATTAGATGAGAGAATGCACCAGAAAGGGCTTTAATTAGTGCAAGACACCGTGGGTGTTCAGGATCAGGTGAGTTTCCTTCCCAGGATAGGGTCCTCTGCCTTCCAGGCCAGAACTCAACTCCATGAACTCCAGCCTCCTGTTTAGCAATACAGTTGACCCTTGAACAATGTGTGGGTCCACTTACATGCAGATATTTTTAAATAAATAAAATACAGTACTGTAAATGTATTTTCCTTGTGATTTCCTTAATAACATTCTGTTTTCCTTAGCTTACTTTACTGCAAGAATATAGTACATAATGCCTATAATACAGCCTGCGCGTTCACGGACTGCTTATGTTACTGATAGGCTTTTGGTCGACAGACTATTAGTAATTCAGTCTGGGGGGAGTCAAAAGTTGTAACTGGATTTCAACTGCTCAGGGGGTCAGTGGCCTTACCTCTGCCACTCCCCTGCATTTTTCAAGGGTCAGCTGTACTTGGTTGCTCCACCGACCGGTATCAGCACTCTGTCCCCTGATGGAAGCCAACAGGAATTAAAGCTATAGACAGCGAGGTGCTCATCTTGCCCAGCAGGGTTCTGGCACATCGGCTTTCTATTCATAACAGCTGTCTTCACCATCAGTAGTGCAGTGATCTGCATTGGTTGATAGGAAGTTCAAAACGGAAAGCTGGTTTCAGAGATTGCTACCTGCCCCATACTTTCAAATTTCCACTTAAGACTGCCAACTCTTCAGTTATAAACAAGTGAATTACAAGGGAACACAAAGACGTTACCCACAAAGGTTTTAGAGTCACAATGCCAGAAAAGAGCTCCCATGTACGCCCTCCTAAGAACGATACATGGACCATATTTTTAGCCCTCAGTTCAATTACATTAAATCCAAGAAGTAATTATTGAACCCTTGAGGTTTTGTCTGCATGACCAGTTGCTCTGGGCCCTGCCTAGTTTACTCCAGACATGCGGATATAATCTGAGTCTCATAGTCTCAATATGGACCTCTTTTCTGAACCTGGAAAGCTGCTAAAAATTATCCATGAACTGGAAGGATGTTTCTGATTCTCAGGTTAGGTCCTTTATCTAACTCGTAAGTGTTTCCCCACTTTTATTTTAAATAAATCCTGCCTTAGGGAATCATTGTGAACTTAATAAGATAATGGATGTGAGCAGACTAAGCAGAGACTCCAGGACAATGTATTTCTTTAAACTTATGCCTAGTGTTTGGACCTGGGGTCTCCTTCCACTCTTGCTGCAAGAGGAAAGTGAGTACCTTGAAGAATCTAAAAAAAAAGGGCTGGAGATCCTTGATAGGGTCTCTCTGGTACAGCCCCTGGATTTAAACCATCTTTTATATTGTATAAGCAGCTGCCCTCTTCATGTGATTTCAGGGGGAGCCAAAATAGGACTTCTTATTGACAATATATAGCAACACTGTCACCCACCCACCCCCGCCCCACCAATTACTAAGCCTTCATTCAGAATATCTTTAATGCAAGGTCTGGAAAAGCCAATCATTATCGGAGTTTAACTACCAGTTGATTACATTCTAGTGGGGTATCATGACCTGGGGATTGAAAGGAACAGTGGACCAATCTTGGCCAATGTCAAGGAGTCCACTCATTGGAGAGAGATGTCAGTGGTCATCTATATCCACCAGATGGCAGCACCATGCAAAGCCTTGGGGCCAGAAATGCCAATTAGAATTTGGGGGCTACAAGGGGGAAATGGACCTTAAAGGTAGAATACCTCAATCCTTCCTTCATCTGGCTGGATGGCAGGTGGGATTGGCAGGTCCCTAGGAAAAAGGGATTGCTGGGGCTTCCAGCAGTGATGGACGCAAAGTTCAGAGACAAAGGCTGTGGAGGAACAGTACATACAAGATTAGATTCTGCCAAGCCACAGGGCTGAGATGTCCCTGCTGGGGAAGGCACACTTCTAGGGGAGAAAAGGTGAACAAAGAGAAGAATGTTTGTTTTGAACCTACACCTGTGTCAGGTCTAGGGTTTTTCGTATGTTGTCTCCTTTTTCTTTTTTTCCCCATCCCCACCCACTTCATATATTGTCTCTTGAGCACAGACGAGGGAGCCAAACAGCTGGGTTCATAGTCCACATCTGCCATTTACTAGCTGTATGATCTTCGTCAAGTTACTTAACCAGTCTGTGCCTCAGTTTCTTCATCTGAGGAAATGGGGAGAAAACGGTTATTGTGAGAATTAAATGAATTCGTGTCTATAAAGCACATTAAATGCACTATGTAAAAGTTAGCTCTCTAAGAGCTATTACTTCCTCTGAGCAACAAAGAATCTGAAAAGTAAAAGAAAGGAGAGAAGACCAGCCACCAGGGGGAAATTTCCTCAGAGCAAAGGGTCCTAGAAAGAGATGTTTAGCTCTTCTTTTTTTACCTTATTGAAGAACCCAAAGCAAACCCTAGCTGAATTGCAGAGCAAATCCTGACAGGAATCCTGAAACTAGACCCATTTGACCATCTGTCCACTTATTCACCCGCTAAATACTTCTGAGTGCCTGCACTTTGCTAGACCCAGGGTTAGGTACAGGTAATGCAGAGATGACTCACACATCTGCACCCCGGCCCTCAAGGAGATCACTGTTTAGTGGAGGAAGCTGATCAATGAGCCAGTATAATACAGTCTGAAAAGCTCTAATCTGACATATTACGGTAATATAAAAGAGAAAGCCACCAGCAGTTGATGAAGGTGCCAAATTCTGCCCCAACAAGTAGTTATGTCATTTCTGAATGGTTCCACTTCCATTCAATCACTAGACAGCTCTGCTGGATGGGAATTTGTTCATTAGACCTGGAGGGGAATATTGCAAGATATTTAATGGACTAAGGATTAGTACACAGAATATATAAAGAATTCATATAAACCCATAAAATAAGCACAAATATCCAAGTGGAAAAATGGGCCAAAGATATGAGCAAGTAACTAACTAAAGAGAAAGTATAAACATCCAAAAAATATATGAAAGGATGCTTAAACTTGTTAAAATCAGGAAATGCAAAATAGATACCATATCTCACCTATCAGACTGACAAATTTAATGTGATAATTAGCAAGTATTAGAGAGAATATAAGAAAAGTAAGTACTCTTATATCCTGCTGGTGAAATCATAGTTGGTACAATCACTTTGAAATGTAGTTTGGTAGCACAGAGCTAGAACAAACAACCCCAAAATTTGTATGGAGCCACAAAAGACCTCAAATAGCCAAAGCAATCTTGAAAAAGAAAAGCAAAGCTGAAGGCATCATAATTCCAGACTTCAAGTTATATTACAAAGCTGTAGTGATCAAGACAGTATGGTACTGGCACAAAAACAGACACATAGATCAATGGAACAGAATAAAAAACCTAGAAATAAACCCACAACTCTATGGTCAACTAATATTTCACAAAGGAGGAAAGAATATTCAATGGAAAAAAAGTCTCTTTAACAAAAGTGTTGGGAAAACTGGACAGCAACATGCAGAAGAATGAAACTGGACCCTCGATTACAGCATACACAAAAATGGATTCAAAATGGATGAAAGACCTAAATGTGAGGCAGGAAACCACCAGAATCCTAGAGGAGGACACAGACAGTCACCTCTCTGATATCAGCTATAGCTACTTCTTTCTAGATATGTCTCCTGAGGCAAGGGAAACAAAACCAAAAACAAACTATTGGGACTGCATCAAGATAAAAAGCTTCTGCACAGTAAAGGAAACAATCAACAAAACTAAAAGGCAACTTTTATGAAAGGGGAGAAGATATTTACAAATGATATATCTGATAAAGGGTTAGTATCCAAAATCTATAAAGAACTTACCAAACTCAATCCCCCGAAACAAAATAATCCAAATTAAAAATGTGCAGAAGACATGAATAGACATGCCAAAGAAGGCATACAGATGGCTATCAGACACAGGAAAAGATGACCAACATCCCTCATCAGCAGGGAAATACAAACCAAAACTCCAGTACCAACTCACACCTGTCAGAATGGCTAAAATTAACAAGTCAGGAAACGACAGGTGTTGGTAAGGATGCAGAGAAAGGGGGACACTCTTACACTGTTGGCGGGAATGTAAGCTGGTGCAGCCACTCTGGAAAACAGAATGGAAGTTCCTCAAAAAGTTAAAAATAGAACAACCCTGTGATCCAGCAATTGCACTGCTAGGTATTTACCCAAAGGATACAAACATAGTGATTCGAAAGGATTCATGCTCCCGGATGTTTATAGAAGCATTATCAACAATAGCCAAATTATGGAAAGAGCCCCAATGTCCAGTGGCCAACAAACAGATAAAGAAGATATGGCATATATGTAAATGAAAATAAAATGCACATACTCTATAACCTTGTACTTTAAGTATGGTCCATGGGCCAGTAACATGAGCTTCAGCTGTGTACTTCCTATCAGGCCCATCCCACATCTACTGATTGAGAATCTGCATCTTAACAAAAATCCCTAGATGAGTCATATACCAATAAAATCTGAGATACAATACACATGAAACTGTTAACCACAGTCTTTCTTTGGGAAAAGAACCATAATTAAGGATAGTGGTCAACCTCTTACCAGGTTCATCTATAATGTCTGGTTTTTACAATGAATATTTCTTAATGTAATACTTCTGAAATTCAAATTATTATGTTTATAATTAATAATGATTCATTTGGTTGTGCTGAAATCTGCTCCACATTGGTTGCTGCCCCACTTTATGGCCTGAGCTACACACACAGACACACACACACACACACACACACACACACACTTCTTGAAACACTCATGTTAATTGTTTGTATTCCCTATTGAGAAAATAAAAGGAATCATCAAGGTACATAACCATATTCACTGTTTAGTGAGAGTAGGAATTTATCAACCACCATCTCTTTCTTTTACACACTCAGAGGCATTTCTTAGTTTCATGCATCTTACATAAATAACATTTTATAAAGTTGTGTACTAGGGGAGATATAATGAAAGATTTCGTAAAAGTTTCAACTCCCTATTTCTTTAAAAAAATGCTCAGCAGGACATATGTTAATTAAGAAAGCAGTAGAACATAGTGGTTATACACATGTAATCAGACAAACTTGGGCTTGAACTCTGGGTCTGCCATTCACTAATTCTATGAATATGGGCAAGTTACTTAAGTTCTTCTATCTCAGTTTCCTCATCTATAAAACCTAGTATCTACTTCAGAGGGTTGCTGTGATGATTAAATGAAATAATATCTGTAATCTTGTTTTGCAGTCTGTAGTAAGCATTTAACAAATGTGAGTTTTAATAGTACTTAACACTTTTATTTAAATAATAAATCATTGCATTTCATTTCCAATCCATAATTATACATATGATATATCATAGATTCAGGAACATAACCCTTCTGTAGCCCAAGGACGAAGTATATATTTTTAATGTTTCCATCACTTAAAGGGATGAGTATCAGTATATAAGTAGAATTAAGGGGTGCCTGGGTGGCTCAGTCAGTTAAGCAGCTGACTTTTGATTTTGGCTCAGGTCATGATCTCGGGGTCGTGGGATCGAGTACCACATCAGACTCCATGCTTATTGGAGAGTCTGCTTTAGGATTCTCTCTTTTCCTCCATCCCTTCTCCCACTGTGCGTGCACGCTCTCTCTCTCTCTCTCTCAAATAAGTAAATCTTTAAAAAAAAAAAAGTAGAATCAAATAGAACTACACAGAACAGTGATGTATCTTATACAAGAAACAATAAATGTTGGAGAGGAGGATAAAGGGGACCCTCTTACACTGTTGGTGGGAATGCAAGTTGGTGCAGTCACTTTGGAAAACAGTGTGGAGGTTCCTCAAAAGTTAAAAATAGAGCTACCTTATGACCCAGCAATTCCACTACTGGGAATTTATTCCAAAGATACAGATGTAGTGAAAAGAAGAGTCATATGCACCCCAATGTTCATAGCAGCAATGTCCACAATAGCCAAACTGTGGAAAGAGCCAAGATGCCCATCAACAGACAAATGGATAAAGATATGGTCCGTATATACAATGGAGTATTATGCCTCCATCAGAAAAGATGAACACCCAACTTTTGAATCAACATGGATGGAACTGGAGGAGATTATGCTAAGTGAAATAAGTCCAACAGAGAAAGAAAATGATCATATGATTTCACTTATTTGTGGAACATAAGGAATAGCATGAAAGTCATTAGGAGAAGGAAGGGGAAAATGAAGCCGGGGGTTGGGGGGGGGGCGGTGATCAGGGTGGAAGACGAATGATGAGAGACTCCAGGAATCAAACTGAGGGTTTCAGAGGGAGGGGTTAAGGGGCTGGGTTAGCCCTGTGATGGGTATTAAGGAGGGCACATATTGCATGGAGCACTGGGTGTTATACACAAACAATGAATCATGGAACACTACATCAAAAACAAATGATGTACTGTATGGTGACTAACATAACATTAAAAAAATTATAAAAAAAAAAGAACAGTGATGTGTCCTGTTAGACCACCTATATCTCTAAGGTAGATAGGGACTGCTAGTACTTCCAATCCATGGAACTCCGTTCACACATATCTTGATCTTCACAGCAACCCCATAAGTGAAGTTATAATTATACCCATTTTATAGATGAGGAAACTGCATCTAAGGTCAAACATTAAAACATGGTAGAAGGTCTCTAATTCCAAGTCCAGGACTCTTATACCACAACCCTTCCATGTATCTCTTAAGGGGTATCTATATTCAATGAAGGAATTACTGGCTAAGTATGTCTCAAAAGTAAGAGACTTCTTGGAAGTATTTGCAACTGCAAAGAGGATTGCTGAAAACAGAAGCACTTTCAAACTCTAACTACATATCCTCCCCAAGCAAAGGGGGGAAGCCACTAAATTCCTCCTTTCTTTCTTTCTTTCTTTATTTATTTATTTCACAGACAGATATCACAAGTTGGTAGAGAGGCAGGGGGGGCGGGGGGAAGCAGGCTCCCTGAAGAGCAGAGAGCCCAATGTGGGGCTCAATCCCAGGACCCCGGGATTGTGACCTGAGCTGAAGGCAGAGGCTTTAACCCATTGAGCCACCCAGGCGCCCCAAATTCCTCCTTTCTGAAAGGGAAAATCTGGTTGGCAAAGATGAAGAAGGGGAGTCACATTGATCGAACTCCTACTGAGAGGCAGAAGTAGAGTCACGGATTCCCCCATACCTGTGGAAGGTCCTACCCTGGAAAGTCTTGTGTGGGCTTCAGGAAGGTGGGAAGAAGAGGGAGTGGGATGGTGAAATGTCCATCTTCTTTAGGAAAATGCCTGGAGGTTACCCCAATATGGGCAGGATGGAAGGGGGTTGTAAGAAATCTCCTTTGGCTGCTTCACAGCCTGGAGCCCTCCTTCTCAAGGCCTCAGAAGAAGAGCACAGGACCCATGTGAGGGACTGATGGTGTCAGCCAGGCATGAGGAGAAGCAAGCGACCTTTTGAGGATTGGTATATGGTGGTCCGGGGCATTATTGGCCCTTATGTAGGTTCTGCACTTTGCTGCCAGCCAGATGGTAAATAAAATATTCAACAGACACACCACCATCTCACTAGAGCGAGGTGACTGGCTTATTCAGAACAGAGTGATTTCTGCAGAAAGCACAAATTGCAAGTGGCAAGAAGCAGCTGGGAGACAGTCAACAATCTGCTTCCTATGACAGAGCCAGAGACCAGAGATGGGGACAGCTTGCATTTGCAGCAGGGCCACAGTCCCTCTTTAGAGCACTGTGGAATTTGTCATCAAAGAACTTCTATATACTTAGTTCCAAAACAAATGCAGATGCACAAAAGTATAAGTACTCAGATGGATGATTCCAGATAAAATAGCCTCAGCAGGTGCCAATGGCTAGGCTGATGTGGCAGAATGTATTTACAGATAGCAGTATAATCACTCTCCTGACAGAGCACAAACCCAAATAGTGTCTAGGTATTTGGTAATGATTCTCCAGTGTGCTGGGCTCCTTTATCCTTATCCAGGCATTTGCAAGCATGATGAGTGAGCTGACAGATCCCGTGTCCCCATGTAGTTTGACAGACATGGGAAACTCTTTGTCATCCCACCCGAATTTCATGGCAAGGTCTCCAACAACGGTTCAGTGGGTAGGCCCAGGATTTTTTTTTTAATCATTTTTTTTAATTTATTTTCAGCATAACAGTATTGTTTTTGTACCACACCCAGTGCTCCATGCAATCCGTGCCCTCTCTAATACCTACCACCTGGTTCCCCCAACCTCCCACCCCCCCACCTCTTCAAACCCTTCAGATTGTTTTTCATAGGCCCAGGATTTTAAAGTTGTGCTCATTCATGAAGCCTATTTCTGTAAGCCTTAACAGATAACATCCCTATTCGTGATACTGCATTCTGAAACCAAAATATAACAGTGCAGATTCATTTATTTCCCAATAAATAATCAAAAAATCCCACTTCCCACTCACTCTTCAACATGATAATCATCTCCATGATAACTCTGGATAATGTTTCCGGTGATTACAATGTGGTTAAATCCAATGGAATTTCTCAGTCCTCATCTTACTAAACCTTTCAGCAGATTTTGATATTGCTAACTTTCTCTCCTTTCTTAAAACATGCAATTACCTTACCTTCTAGGACAACACATGCTCCTGCATTTCCTTTAGCTTCATCCCATTGCCAACCTATCCTTTGTTACCTGGTCATTAAATGCTGTAACTCCTCAAGATTCCTTCTTGTTCACGCCTCTCTCCTCTTCTTCCTCTGTTCTCTCCAGCCCATGCCAATTTCATCTACACCCAAATCATCAATGACTCCCTATCGACAGATGATTCCAGACAGATCTCTCCTCCATGTTCCAGACCAGCATATCCAATTGCCTGCCAACCTCTCTCTTAATGACTCAAAAGCATCCCAAGATCTAAATGGCAAAACTAGACTCATGAGCATCCCCTGCTGTCTGCCTTCCCCAATCTGGTCCTCTTTCAGCGTTCCCAATCACAGTGAAGGATAACCCTGATTCATAAACCAGAGAGCCAGAGATTATCTTTTACAATTCCCTCTCCTTTCCTCCTCATGCTGAATCCATGACCACCTGGTTTTATTTTTAACTAGTAATTATGTCACAAATCCTTCCATGTCTCTCCATGTCTTCTCCATGACCTTAACTAAACTGCCTTTATCTCTCTCCTACAAGGCAGAGATGGGTCTCTGAGTTTTACTCACAGTAATAGCCTCAAAGCCTATCATTGTACTACATAAATATTTAATAAATTAATGAATAATATTTTTACTTAAATTATATATTATCTGATAGTGTCAGAGAACAATAAATCTGACATATAAGCATATCCAGATAATTGAAACTTGATTTGTTCTTTTATTTTGATCAGTTTGAATGAGAATCTTTCTAAAATATACAAACATGTATTTTTTTCTTTCAAAAAGATAAAATAAAACTTTCATTAGTCTCTAATAATGATTTTAGAGAGAGAGAGAGAACTCCAAATAAATGCCAATTTATTATAATTAATAAGGTACTTTAACAAGTTGTTAGATACATGATCAATAAACAAAAATCAATTGCTTTCCTATGCTCCAAAAAATAATTTGAAAACAATGAGAAAATTACATTTATCATAGCAGCAAAAAAATATACTAAAACTCCAGCTACCAAAAGTTGTGCAAGGGACATCATAGTTTCAACTGTCCTACTTCTGATGGCCATGGTTCCCAGCCAGAATGTCAAAATTGAGTAAAGAGTTGAGGGCCGAGCTGTCTTCTCAGAACTAACCAACCTTCTGCTACCAAAGCTTTTTCTCCTAATGAGCTTCCCAAATGGAATCCAAATGTCTCGGGCAGCTCTAATGGAGGTTTCAGTCTGTTTATTAAACTAACAACAACAACAAAATAAGTTTCCCAAAATAGGAGAAGTTGTTTAGGAGTCTTTCATCGACCTGGCTCCCTGGCAGTATTTCTCATCACTCAAGCAAAACCAAAGGTTGAGTACCCACCTCAGGGATGACAGAAGTTGCCTGACCACCTGAGCATAAGGGCCCTTGAGGACATTAGTTTCAGACCAGAGAAGAGCCAATCCAAGTCCCCACTGCTGTGGTGTATCTCACACTTAATCTAGGTCAAGGCCCACCGTGGTTGAATGAGGGGCCAATGAGGGGTCCCGTGAGAGGGCCATTGGTGGGGGGTTAGTGAGGGGCCCAGTGAAGGACCTAGTGAGTGGCACAGTGAGAGGCACAGTGAAGGGGCCAGTAAAGGAGTTAGTGAGGGGCCCAGTGAGAGGCCCAATGAGGAGTATAGTGAGGGATTCAGTGAGGGGTCTAATGGGGGGGGGCAGTGAGGGGAACAGCGAGGGACTCAATTAGGGGTCCAGCAAGGGACCCAGTGAAGGCACAGGGAGAGGCACAGTGAAGGGGCCAGTAAGGAACTTAGTGAGGGGCCCAGTGAGAGGTCCAGTGAGCAGTGTAGTGAGGAATGCAGTGAGGGACTAGAGTCATGCCCATTCTGGTGAAATCACTGAGGGACCATTTATATCCTGTGCTTCTCTCAGGAGGTTCCCTAGCATCTGTTACCTTTCTAAGTCCCTCAAAAACTACATCCATCAGTCTAGAAAAGGTTCCTGCTGAGCTTCTGAAGGAGGATGATAGCATTGTGACCCTTTGTCATCTTCCTCAGCTCCTGTGCCAGGCTCACAGATGAAAGGTCAGAGGGTTTGACCAAACCCCAGTCCCTCTGCTCTAGTGACTTTAGGATGGCCACCATCCTACAGGGGGAGACCCAGAGCTGGCCTTGGGAACTGGAATGGAAACATGAGCTCCAGGCTTCGAGGCCATCTTGGGATCAGTCCAGCAGTTGAGTTGAGCAGTTGAGTCCAACTCAACAAGTCATACGTGCTGCTGGGAATGTAAAAATCATCCTTTTTTCCCTCTGACTTTTTAAAGAGAGGTTAATAATCACATTCTGTTGTTGATTCAATGTAATTGCTAACGTTATCAAATACAAGGTTGAAATGAGAGGATGTGGGTGGGGTAGGGCTATGTGTCTTTCTACTGAATAATCCCAACCTGCTGAGCAATTTAGATTTTAGTGTTGTTAATGTGTGTCTTTCCTTAGAATCAAGCTGCCACTTTTCACGGTGGCCAGTGCTTCCTTCCCACTGCATTCTCAAATTCTTCCTTAAGTTATTACTCATCTGCTACAAATTGGGAAAACAAACAGCTGAGTTATTAGAATTGGATGTAAGTGGGGGGGAAAAGGCTTTGAGCATGGGACTGAGGGACTCTCCTATGAATAAACCATAGAAGGGTTTGACACATTTATTGGTTCACTTATTTCCTGTTTCTCAACATCCTCAGTGTTCCAGCAGCTTGCACTCCTGGCCTCACCAATCAATTCCCCGCAAAGCAGCCAGAGGGATCTCCTAAAAACTCAAAATTGATTCTGTCACACACACACTCTCCATCCCTCCTCTCTTAGAACCCTTCAGTGGCCTCACTGCCCTCAGGATAAAGTCCAGCCTCCCTGGTAGTCTTTCAGAGCCTTGCCAGATCCGGCCTCTTCTACCTTCCCCCTTCACCAAAGGGCCACTCAATCTCACAGCACTAAGCTCATCTTGCAGGTATCATCCTAGCTCTGTCTTCCAGAAAGCCTCCCGGACCCCCTGACCAAAATCACGTGTCCAACACGAGACCAGGGCCCCATCCACTTCCCCATCCAACATTTAACCAAGATATCATAACTATGTCAATGCATTATAGATGTGTAGCTCCATCATTTAGTAGTGCCTTGGGCAAGTTACCTAACCTCCTCGAGCCTTGGTTTCTTCATCTGTAAAATGGAGATAATTAGTTCACCTACCTCTTAACCTCGCAGTAAGGATTGAGACAGTGCACAGAGCACACTTAGCAAAAGGAATGTGCTTACAGTTTGTTGATGATCTTACTAGAATATAACTCCTGTGAGGTCAGGACTCATGCCTGTCTCATGCTCACCATGCCATGCACAGTGGAGTCTCTGGAACACAGCTACTCAATTATATGCTGATGATTTCCAGAATGAATCAATGAATGAAAGTCAATGTCCTGCCAAAGAATCTGCAGGGGCTCCCATGCCAAACTTGAGTGCCTTTCCATTCTTCCACATGGCATTCCTCAGCCGTCCCGCCAGCCCCCTCCTCAGCTTCTCTCTGCTGTGCCCTCACTGTTGGTTTGTTTGATGAATTTCCCTTTCCCTCCCTTCCCTTCATCAAATCCTCCCTTCCAGGCCTGAGTCCCCCCTCCTCCAGGAAGCTTTCCTGGGCTCACTGTTCAGGTCTTCTTGAAACTCCTCCCTAGCATTCTGGTTTGTTCTCCACCATTCCCCAACTCCTTTCGGGCCTAACCTCTCCTCCAGTTAAGAGGCGGTGGCCTTGGAGGCAAACTCTGCTCTAACTTTTCCTTTTGTTGCCTCCTCCCCACCCCAGCCCTTGTTCATGGGCTCTCCGTCCCCTGCTTCTGCCAAAGAGCCATTCCTTTTGGTAATATTCTCTCAAAAATTACATCCTTGCAGTGTTTATCTCCAAGTTCCCGAGCTTCACCACGCCTCACTTAAGGTATTGACTTTTCAATTCATGATAAATTATTCAGCAACTCATTTTCAGCCAAACTCCTCTTTTCTTCGGGGCCTGTTCTCCTTCAGCTAGCATCTCGGGGCAGCCTTTAAGTCTAATGACGTGTTTACAATTCATGCTCTGCCAGGCATTAAAGCAAGGCAGCGCGCTCAGGGTTGATAAAGAGCTACTCCAAATTCTCAGCAGAGGGAAGGGGCCAACAAGAGCACCGTTCTGTTGTTTATGGAGAACGAAGATCTCTGCCTCCACTGCAAAGGATCTGTGTGTAGACATTGGCAGAGGGGTTCTGGGTCAGAGGCAGAGCTCTCCTGGAACCTTCCAAGTGTCCCGGAAGCTGAAGGGCACAGCCAGATCAGATTCCAATCAACCCTAAACTTGAGGATTTTCAAGCTCTGTGCTGTCATGTTGATGTTGGCGGGGGGGGGGGGGGGGGGGGGGGGGGGGGGGGGGGGGGGGGGGGGTCGGGGGAGAGTAAAAGAGAAACCCTAAATCCTCCCTGATAAGGGATATCTGAGAAAATAAGCAAACAAGAAGCAATACACAATGCTTACCCTTAGGATTGGGTTTTTAGGATGGAGTCTTTTCATACTGCTTGAAGGACTATGATTAGCCAGTCCCGGGCCTTTGGGTCTAATAATCTTATAGGCCAGCATGAGCTCCCTTCCTTCTTGATGTTCCTGCTCCTGGCACAGTGGCGCTCCTCTCACCTCCATGCTAACCCCAGGCCTCCCTGGCTCTCAGCTGGAGACTCTGTTCCCACCACAGCCTCCTAATCTGATTGTGTGTGAGGCAACAGGTAATGACTGTAGGTTTAGGGCCATCAAACACATTAAGGTATCATTTACATGTTCAATAATGGGGGTAGAAAGGTGTGAGGACTCTACTATTGGGGGTCAGAGGAAGAGAAGGAGACAAACCATTGCCTTAGATGTTGCTGAAATCTATAATTTCATTTTCCTCATAATTACTTGATCAATTAAGGTCCAGCCTGAGAGTTTATTTTAATGACTGCCTTTAAGGGATTGACCTGAGGAGAATAGAATTAAGGGGTGGCACATGATGAGGTAAGTGACAGGACTTCCTTGGATCCCATCAAAACCAAGCCTCCGAAAAGGTTAAAGACACCAAAAGCAATATCAAAACAAATGAAAAACAAGGAAGACAGCATGTGCAATAGCCAGAAGAAAAAAATAAAATTAGTCGATATGGCACTTTGGATCTGTCACAAAATTTCAGCTTTCCCTCCTGTTCCTCTCAGAACACAGAAAGACTACAGATCCCTAAAGGACAGGGCACTGTACCAGAAGTCCCTACACTCTCTTCCTAGAAAACACCTCAACCTTGGTGGGCACGTTCGGCCACCATGCCTCTTCCATGACCCTTAGCCCCACTTCTGGCAAAGCTAATTGAACAAGAGAGGGGCACCTCCTAGCCAGAGATTAGCCCAATCAGATTCTCTCTCCCAGGAATTTGTGTTTGAGGCACAAAAGCCGAAGTCTGTTAGCAGTGGGGAGTCAGGGAGTGTCGTGGTGCAGTCAGGGGATAAAACCACCATCTTAACGGCCCATGATGGGTCTTGTACAAGTAGAGGGGTACCCAGAGAGGCCAGTTGAACAGAGAGGAATGAAGGAGAAATGTTTAGGGAAAACAGAACAGCGAGAGAGAGAAAAAACTTAAAGAAGCTTGGTGGGCTTCAGTGAATGCCTGTCCTTGTCCACCACAGGTTCCTGATATACAGATCTCGAATCACTACCTCCAAGTGACTCACAAGCTTACTAAGAAAAAATTTACCCAGCAATTCCAGGTGAAATAACTAGCATTTCATGAGCACCCAATAAGTACCAGAAATATGGTAAGCTAGGGAGTAAAACAAACTAGTTCTCATCTGAATAATCCAACAAATTGATAGATTTACAGTCACTCTACAAAGCTTAGGAAACCAGTACAAGTTCTGTAACTAGAAAGTAGCAGAGCCTGGATGTGAACCCACTGGGGTGACTGCAAACCCACATTCCCACACTCCTCTCTAGTGTGAAAGGATGGGCGGTCATCTGCTCTGGCCCCATCCAGAAATTAGCATGTTCATACCGATTATGTTTCCAAATAAACGAAGTCCACCTTTCAAAGGGGAAAAAATGTCTTTCTTTTTCAAAAATGTTAGTTGAAGTCTTAAAACATACATGACATGTTCCTGCCTATTACTTTCTGAGCACAATTTAATACTTTCTGATTAATTAAGTTCATTCATTCAAAAATATGTGGAGGACCTCCCATTTGCCTGACATTATGAAAAGAATGAAGAATACAAAGTTACATTAAACAAGATGTCTACCCTCAAGGAGTTCATGGTCTGGTAGGGGAAATGCCCAAGTAACATTCATAATCATAACTATGATTGTAATAATTAGCATCTATAGTTAGCTTGTACTCTACTAGCATTGTCTTAATCCTCAGAATAAACTATACAGGATTATTACTATAATTATTATTATTATTATTATTATTCTCATTTTACAAAAGAAACAGATTCAGAGTCCAATTTACAGGTGCTAAATACTGAATCAGGGAGCATTCATATAATCTATCTAGAACCTGAGCTATTAGCACATACTATACAGGTTGCTCTAAGTAAAAAATAAAATAAAATAAAATAACTGTGAGCAGTATGCTCAAGACAAACCAAAGTTGGGTACTGACTAGTGATCATAAGGAAGAGTGATCAAATCAGTGGGAGCAGGATTTCACCAGGTGGGCAAGGGAGACCATGCAGACAAAGAGAAAAACATATGCAAAAGCATAGCAGTGGGAAAGAGCATTAGGCTCTCTTTCTAAGAGAACTACAGGCAGTTTTTGTGTATTTGCAGCGCAGGTGGGAGAAGATGAAGGACCAGGAAGAAAGTGGAGAAGGATGAGGGTGGAGACACAGGGGCAACCCCATACGACACCTACCAAGGCAACGAAGGAGTTAGGTGGAGGGAGGGTGGGATGATCTATGTATTTTCAGGAAGATAAGAGAGATTATTCTGGCTGCAGTGTGGAAGGTGAGGGTGAAGAGTTAGTAGTTCTGAAGGGGGAAGGGCAGGAAGGAGGGGAAATAGCCCCTCCAGGGACATACGGAAGTGGTGTACACATGCAATGGGGAGGGCGACAATAAATAAGAACGTAGCAGTGTTACATGTCCTGCTGTATATGGGAGCGACCTGCCCAAGGGATTGTCCTGCCCAAATGCCCAGTGAGAGACACTAGAAAAAGGGAAACTTGGGAGCCATTATCGATACACTTTTCCTCCCCCACCCCCACAACCCCGTACACATACATATTAACATCTGAGAGTCCTGGAGCTTTCAAGGCTTCCACACCTTGAAGTGTACGTCTCACCATCTCTTCTTGTGACTGCGTGCTACTTGTCATGGGACTGCTGCCACTGAACCCCGTGCTTCAAACAGAGGAGGTGGTTGCTAATGTTTGCTGAATGCCATGGAACTGCTTCATCCTGGGGGATAAATGTTCCTGGCACAATGCCCTTGGCTTGAATGAAATCAACTGAAGCCCTCCTCACTTGTGATCTGGACGTGAGTATTTCTCCCAGGTCTCAGCAAAGTTGGTGATTTCTGCTCTGCTTCCTCACCACATTAGAAATACCACGTTTCATCGTCAGTTGTTGTTCTCTTCAAAAACTCTTTATATTGCCTAGCATCCCCTGGGTAATCAGAGCAAATATAATGTCTTTACTGCATCTATTTGTCACTTGGAATGCATGGCAAGCCTTCACGGAAAATTTCCTCAAGTTCACATTTCCTTCCAGAATGAGTCTTTATCTATATTTAACTCTTGAGTCACCTCTTTCTCTCTATGTCCCTGTCTCTGTCTCTCTCTGTCTCTCTCTGTCTCTCTCCATCTCTCTCTCTCTCACACACACACACACACACACACCATATTTTGAACTAAATGAGAGGAGACAAGAGCCAAAAGAGCTCCAGTCTGGGCCAGGTTTTGATATTATTTGACCTTAACTAAACAACTTGACCTCAGTTTCATTTATAAAATAGGGGAACTGACTCAAATAGTTTTCTAGGCGTCTAGGAGCTCCTTGGAGGTATCTAGGGAGAACATGGGGGGTGAGGGAGCACTCATACACACATACACGCACGCGCACACATACTTGCTCACTGTGATAGACAATGGAGGTGTCCACCAAACATTTTCACTAGGAAATACCTCCTGGGCACACAGTGGGATTGTGCTTCTTGGCACCTTTGTGATTGGATAGGGCTGTGTGACTGGTGTTGGCCCATGGGATCTGAGTAGAAGTGTTGTGTGTCACTTTCAAATCAGACATTTAATTACCAATGCAATACTTTTCAGAGTTGGTTCTTCGGCCATGGAAACCAGCAATATTCAAAATGGTGGCTGCTTTATCCACTTGGGTTCTGGAATGAAATTGTGAGCTGAGCCCAAGTCCACCTATGACAGATGTGTAACATGAAAAAGAAAATCTTTTGTTGTAACAGCTGAAATAATTTGGGGCTATTTTTTACTGAATAGAACACCTTATTCTGACTAATACATATACTCACGTTTTTAACTGGAGCACCTCTGTACTTATCTGTTTTATAGATTAGATTTCTGCATAAGATTTTGTTTGACAAATGAGTCCAAGTGCTAAAAAGAAACTTGAAAACTACTAGTCTACTTGATTTGTGAGGACACTTCCTACAAAAATCTATGATGTTACACAGATTCTTCCAATAATCCTGCTTTCTTCCCTACCCTCTTTACATATTTTGACTTCATTTTCATAAGCTTCTTTTATTTTGACAGGTACCTCCCATAGAGATTTACTTTCACATAAATTTTTTTGTCAGTTTTTGGATCTAAAAATGGTGACCCACTTTTTCTTACCACACATACTTTCACTTATCACAGACATCAAAACAAACTTACCTGCCAAGATTGACAGCTTAACTCTGATAAGGTGAGACCTATTGCAAGCTGTCCCCACACTGTCTCTTTTCTAAGAGACACAAAGGAAAATGTGTCCTCACTTTAGAGTCATGGCTAGTCTGAGTATTTTAGTCAACTAGTATCCCCCACTAGGGCTGGTCAGAGTTCTATGAAAAGAAGGTTTTATCCAGTAAACTTATTGATGGTTCCTTTGAAAATAGTGGATATGTAATATCAATATTTCTTTGATAGCCTGGTGACTTCTGGACTCTCCCTTTATCAAGACCCACTTAGAACAGAAGTGTCTTTTGATGGCTATGGACAGTTTAAGTGAGATACCAGCTGGGATCTGGGAGATTAAACCAGTTACCAAATTTTGTTGTGCCTAATCATCAATCCAGTAATCTCACCCAATTCAGTTGGTCTGGGGTGATGACTTGTAATCTATATTTTTAATATAGTGACTGGTACAAGTAGTCACAGAAACACAATTTGAGAAGTTTTAGACTTGATCTTTAAGCTTTTCTTAACCTTAGGGATCTGTGGTTATTTTCAAGTTCCAGATGTGCAAGAGATTCAAAACATTCAGCTTAAATATCAGGGGGGAAATCACTAGTCATTTCTATATATTCCTTCCTTGGCAGCAGCACCAATGCATGAGAATAAAGGAGCTGTGATTTCACCCCAGTAAGAATTGTATAAGGGTCTAGAGGGACAGTCTCTTATCTAATGCACCAAGGATGCCATAGCAGAGTGGTGAGGAGATATGGTGGTTGCCAAAACAAGGTGAGGAAGAGGACCAAAGTAGATTCTGAAAGTAAAGCATTAAGGGCAGCGAAATGAGAAGGTGACATACAAGTGGCAGATCTGGACAGTTAGCTGGAGAGAGCTGAGTGAGTCCTGGGAATAGACACAGTGGCCTGGATGTCAAGTTATTCCTTATAGGGGACTAAGCAAGCCTACAGGGATGAGCCAGGCAGAGTGATTGCTGGAGTAAGGATAAAGGGTTTCTGGGAACTAAGTCCAATAAAAACTAGGTTGGACTTTAATCCAAGGTGGCCAGGAGTGGAAAAAGTCAGAGATTGAGTGTAATCCATGACCCAGGAAGAACTAAGAGTTAAACAAAATAAATCTGGTTGTTAAGTTGAAGGATTGACTTAATAGGGCTAGAGAAAGGAAACAAAAAATCAGGGGATCTGGTAGAAACCAGAATGGAACAAAGAATAAAACATCAGAAAAGAAATGCATAAGGAGGTCAAAGGCAATTGCCCTGCTTGCGGCTGTGACTGGTCTCTGACTTTCATTGGCTTCATATGGTATGGGGTAGGTGGCCTGGTTTGAAGACAAATAAGGCAGATTCCTACCTGTCCCAACTGGATCACAAAGAGGATGAAGTCATTGTACCCAAGACCTCCTTTTACAGACAGAACTCAGCTGAGGTCAATTCACAAGGCTTGGCAATGAAATATAGCGGAGATACCAGCTATCAAATGTAACACTGAGGAATTAGGGTAGATAGTTGGAATTGCTTGGTCTATGCAACTTACTAGGCTCATGTTTGGCAAGCAAACACAGCTTAATAGGGAGACAAAAGACTTCAAGAACAAGGACTAACAGCATTCTCTCCCTCTACATCTTCTTTTTCTTCCCATTTTAGAATGCTTTTGCTGAAACAATGGGCCATGGCCCAGTAATTCCCTTGAGGCTGTGTTAATAGTTTCTCATCACAAATTTGGGCACATCCTTCCCCAATTAAAAATTCTTTGTGCTCAAGGAGAAAATAATTTAGGGCTCATTACAGCTTTGTTTTCAAATCAGTTAATAGAATGTGGTAGATAATGGAGGGAGAAGGCAGAGAACTGGGCTGGAAGACTGGAAAACTGATTCTTATTCCCAGTTCTGACATATGCTAGCCATGTGACCCTAGGCAAATCATTTCATCTCTTTGGGTCTTTGTTTCCTTGTTTGTAGAAAGAAAGTTCTTGAACACAGTGGTTTCTAAATGTCCTTCCAGCTCAGACATTCTCTGATGTCCATGATTCAATAAGCCTAGATTGCGTTTCCTTCCCATCTAGTAAGAAGGCTTTGTTAAATGGAATCGTTCACCTTGCAAAAATGTGCACCTATTGTTGGATGATGAATGGAGGGATTAATGAATGAATGACATCCAATGACACATATTTTAGGGCATCTCCAATGAAAGGGTTGCCAAGCCAAAGTGAGGAAGAGACCTAAAGCACATGATGAAAGTAAATCATAAAGTCAGGGAAATGGGGGGGTAAACTTTTGAGTAGAGAATCTAGGACCATTGTTTAACCTCCACTTATGTTGAGTCCTACAATTGTGAATACAGACTCTCAGAACTCAAAGACTTACCATGCCAAATCAACCCATTTGGCAGGTGGGAAATTAAAACTAGGAAAAGGGACTTGCCTACCGTTCCGGGGTCAGCTAGCAACAGTGAGCTAGAAAGATCTTTTTTTGCCTCTCCTCACTGTGCTTTTTCTCTGCACTGTGCTGCCTCACATTTCCCAAACAAGCATTTAAAAATGGAGCTAAAGCTTTAGGCAAAGGCCCAGAGCTGATGACCCAATGTGACCTGAATGGTAATCTAATACTGGAGCAAAAAGCCTTCCCAAAACGTTTCAAGAGGATCTCTATTTTCCTTATCTCAAGGAACCACCCACCACCATCACTACCACCACCACTTCCAACTGAAAATGAGAGTGGAGCAGTGGGCTCTGAAAAATCCACATTCTATGAGAAGATGATCAGGAGCAAAGACAGAAAAAGCTAATTTTAGGGCTTTTTTTTTTTCTGGGAATGATTCTAGAGATTTTGATTTACTGAGAACATTGAAGCAGCGGCAAAAGCTGGAGCCTCTTCCTCTCCCCAGAACCATGAAAAAACCCCTTTCCATTTTGCCAGGAGTTTTGGCAACTAACTTTCTCATGAGGTATTCAAACTCCCTGGACCTCAGCTTTCCCTTCCATAAAATAGAGAACAATGAAGCCAGCAATAATCAAATGAGGCCCATGAATATACAAGCACCAGATTCATGAACTCAAAACTCTGTCTTCATCAGATTACCTCTGCTGCTTTCTTGTAGCTTACTGTGTTCATCCTTACCCCTGAGCCGTTGCTTATTTGCTTCCTAGCCTAATATGAGGAGCTCTTTGACCACGCCAGACCAGAGGAGGGCTCTCCTCCCTGCTTTCTGCGTTTATGGTCTACAAAACTCAAATTTGAGTCTTAGAAGCATGATGCCTGGAATTACAATGTTATTGTTTTTCCAGCATAAGATCTCTTACTATCTGCAGTAGATCCCCAAAGATACCTATATCCTAATCTCCAGAACCTGTGAATATGTTATGTTACATGAAAAGAGAGAATGAAAGTTGTAGATGGAATTAAGGGGGTTGATCAGTTGGCCTTAATTATCCTTGGTGATCCAGATATGTCCAAAGTAATCACAAGTTTCCTTAAATAAGGAAGGAGGACGCAGAAGAGCCAGAATTTGAGAGATGGCATTATGAGAATGCCTCAACCAGCCATTGCTAGGTTTTAAGATGAATAAGACCATGAGCCCAGAAATGCAGAGCCATAGGAGCTGGGAAAAGGAAGGACATGGATTCTTCCCTAGAGCCTCCAGAAGGAACACAGCCTTGCCAACACCTTGGTTTTAGCCCTGTGAAACTCATTTCAAAATTCTGACCTCCTGAACTGTAAGATTAAAAATTGGGGTTGTTTCAAGCCACTATATTGGTGGTAATTTGCTATAGTCGCAATAGGATACGTATATACAGCCTATTACATCCTATACTTAATGCAAAACTATGATATCATGGGCTAGAGTCAGTATTTTTCTCTGGCTACCAAATATTACTAAACACAAAGTAAGCAACTAAAGCATATTTTTAAAAGTGAATGAATGAATTAATGTACTAAGTGGTGTGATAACAATTTAGAAATCATCAATCAATCTAACAAAAGAACCAAATTATAAAACCCCTGAAAGCAGTCTCAGATGTCTGGCTATAACATAATATGATTTCATGGATATTTCTTATCATGGACATTTCTTGGTGACTCCAACATCCAATGTTGCTATTATTTTTCCAATCTCACATTGGAAATAGGTCTGGATTTGAAGTCAGAATCTGGGAAGAGTCCTGCTGCTGACATAGATTAGCTACACAGTTTGACCAAGGTCAGACAGCTAATCTAGGCCTCAGTTGCCTCATCTACAAAAGATATATACGATTCATTATCCTAAAAACTTCACAGGACTGTGGTGAGGATCAGATGAACCAATGCCCAGAAAAGGATTGTGAAAACTGTAAAACTCTAGGTGAATTAGAGGAGCTGTCATTTACCACCCTCTTCTTTAGACAAATGTTTAGCTAATAGGCCCTTTCTTAGTGGCTTTACCGTGCTTACACTACTATGAGGCCTTATGGGGGAAATAAACATTTGGAAGAGTTCATAGTCCAAGGAGGAACTAGGGTGAAATGAGACAATTCATTTAGATCCTACCTTTTGTCTGGGAGCCCAGAGCCACCTCTTGCTGACTTGGTCCCAGGCACTGAGGAACCAGCTACTGCTAACAATGGGAAAGAGCTTTCTGCTGCAGGTCCAGTTCAATGAGCTAAGGCCCAGGGCTGAGGGTTAACCAAATAAAGAGAGAGGTCTTTCATTTGGTGGAAGCCTTGTGCAGGTAGCTGGCCCCACACCAGACACAGAGTACTTGTGGAACAGCTCCTACCTGCTAGGTAATGTTTGCAGGCTCCTTCTTCATTCTCCACAAACTCATGGTCCATTGGGGCTGGGATTTGGGAAAAGTAGGAGCCTTGGACATACCCAAGCCCAACCCCTAGAAGAGAGAAGACATCTGCTCTCAGAGATAATGCCTTGGTTTTCCCAATGGATATTTCATTTCCCTGGGGAGTTAAGTCTTCCAGGCTACCAATAAAACCTGCTCAGGCAAAGAACTAAAGTTGTAGACGTTACTTAGCATAGCTCCTTACTTCTCAAATAAAAGTGCGATAGACTCGCACCAAGTCCAAGACATTCACAGTCCTGTCACTTTACAAATAAATTCATTTTTTTAAAAGATGAAAACACATGACACAAAGCTCTTCATCGCCCTTCCTATTAGCCTCAACTTCTCTCTACAGCTCTGCTTAACTTCAGAAATATGGGATAAAACATCCCTCTAATTATTTAAATCTAATTTCTTGGGCTTTTGATCCTATACTAATCCGTAAATGCAAAAGGAGAAAAATGCTACAGGCACAAAGAAATGCTCATTATAGCAATATCAATAAAAATTATATAACTTAGAATTCTGGTTAGAGATGGTAGTTTGTTACCATGTATTTATTTATTCTTCATTCTGTGCTCCTACTAATATGATAAAAAGAATAATTCTTAAAAACCACATAAAGCATGGGAAAGGAGACATTGGAAAAAATATAAGATTTTAGTAAATTTTTAGAAGACCAAAAGTTGAAGAGATAGTTACTGATTTAGCAGTGTGAAGGAAGCCAGAGGAAGGACATGGAAAGGAAGTAATCTGTTCCTAAAACCCCAGAAATGTTAATAATTCAGTGAGGCAAGAACACCTGGATCAAGGTATCTGGTACCCAACCTATTCACATCTTTCCTACGCAGAGGAGCTGAGTTTTCTTCTCTAGCAAAATTAATAGTAGAAACTCAGAATTCAGAGACACCCTAGAGGTGGAGGGCAGGAGAAATGTCAAAGAGATAAATTGAAAGTCTGTAAAATGAATTGATAGGACCACGTCCTCTTTTGTTCCCATCATATAGACCCCTACAGGCAAAATGCTGGTAGTTGGGCACTTCCCTTCTGGTTTCTGGAAATCTCATTCCCATCATTTGTGGAGCACCAGTGAAATGACCAACTAATTGTCCAAGTATCTTGAAGTGAAGCCCATCAGCTGAAAAGCACCACCCTCCCCCCAACTCCCATACACATTCTTACTTGAACACACACACTCACATTTTCACATCTTACTCTTAAAAAGACAACCAAGGCTCACCAAATAATTGAGAAAAATCTCCAACATAAAATGAGAAATTAAAACAAACAAACACACAAAAAACACCTTATCTAACAGATAAAGCAAGACAGAAGAAAACATTTTCTCCAAATTATTATCCTCAGTTACATATGAAACAAAACCCCATATTTATTAAGCAGGAAACTGAAAACACTCAGACACTTAGAAAGAGCTCGTGTAACTTAGCATATATGTTGCCAAAATTAACAACTTGAATAGAATGTATGGAAATAAAGCCAAAAAATTGGGGAAAAAAAGACAAAGAGATGACCAATGAGAAGAAAAAAAAAATAATAGGAGAGAAATCCAAGCTCTATCACACAAATTACAGGAGATATAGAAAGAACAGAGAAAACTAAGGGGAGGAAATAGAAGAAGGGTGTTATTACATTCTCAAAGACATGTCTCTAGATTGAAAGAACCCACAGGGTATCTAGCACAATAAATGGGGGGGTGGGGAAGCCACATTAAAAGTTTATGAACCTGAAGTTTCAGGGATCAGGGAATAAAGAAAAAATGATAAGATATTCTAAAATGGAAAAAAAAATCACAAAGAAGAAATCAGATTTATAGTGGCCTCAGATACTTCCTTAACTACACTGTATGACAGAAGAATATGGACCAAGGCCTTCAAAATTCTACTGGAAGCTTTTTTTAACTTAAAATTTTGCACACAGTCAAACTATCCACAAAATTAAACAGTGAAACAAAGTTATTTCAGGTATTGCATTATCCCAAGTTCTCTCCATTTATTAGGAAGACACTTAAGGATATACTCTAACCAAGAAGAATGGTGACAAAATAGGAAACAATAGTTTCACATAGAAAAATGGGGTTGGGAGATCCCAGGGTAACAAATGTGTAACTTCACATCACAAAAGGACTAGCACCAGAGAGGACCCCAGGAGGGTCACTTCTAATGACAATGGAGAAGGGACTTGATATAATGTCTTTAAAACTACAGCATTTGGAAAAGATTAAGAAGTTACAAATAGAAAAAGATGCACATATTTTAAAATTAAGCAATTGTAAATTTGAAGAATAATTTAAAAACTGATGTAGTGGGATGACTGGATGGCTCAGTCGTTGCGCTGCTGCCTTCAGCTCAGTTCATGATCCCAGAGTCCTGGGATGAAGTCCCGCATGGTGCTCCTTGCTGGAGGCGGGGGCGGGCCTTGCTTCTCCCTCTGCCTGCTCTGCCTGTCACTTCCCCTTCCCCTGCTTGTGCTCACTCTCTCTCTTTCCCTCTCTCTCTTTGACAAATAAATAAATAAAATCTTAAAAAAAAAAAAATTGGTGTAGTAACCTCGGGTTGGCTCAGTCAGTTAAGCATCTGCCTTTGGCTCAGGTCATGCTCCCAGGACTCAAGCCCCACATAGGGTTCCCTGCTCGGTAGGAAGCCCATTTCTCCCTCCGTCCCTCCCCCTGCTTGTGCTTTCCCTCTCTGTCCCTCTCTCTCTCTCTCAAATAAATAAATAAAATCTTTAAAAAAAACTGATGTAGAAATAAAATGGAATCACAGTAGTACATTAGGCTCTGGAATAAGAAATATTTGCATAGTCATAATGGTACAACACTGATTACTTGTTATATAAAAACTGTGATACAGTTTTATTGGGAAGATGGAAAATGAGAAATTGGGAAGTGGTATAAAAAAGCTAAAGCCCTCCCTACTATAACAGAAAGTCAAGAGATAACATCAGAAATAAATGAGAAATAGCAGTCGAGGCATATTACTTAGAAATATGGGTTTAGCTATAAAAAGAAAAGCTGATTAATTAAAGAAGAGGTTATTTCTACATAGCGGGATTGAGGTAGGATGGCATGGGACAGGTGAATGATGTCTTTTATCATAAGTCTTTAAGATATATTTAACATTGTAAAACATACGATATAATACTTACTGGAAGGTATTTTTTTAATTAAAAATGATATAGGACATTCACTTTCAGGCATAATGGAGTACCAGAGATTAGATTTACCATCTCACCCCAATAAAATCGGAAAATCAGACAAAATATATGAAACAATTTTTTAGTCATTGAACAAAAGGCAGCACAGAACCACGATCTCTGTGAGAAGAGAAACAAATGTGATGAGCCCTCAAGGCAATTTCCAAGCTGTAATGCAAGGACAAAAGTTCCAAAAATCCTGGTGATTTTGATGAGTTGAGAAGACAGAAATCAGCTCAGAAAGTCTGCTGTGACTAGAATGTTCAGAAAAGAGTGCCAGAGAGAAGGGAGCCGCTCAGAGAGAGCTCCAGAGATCTGCAAAGAGGGGCCTTTTAATTTCTGACTGAGTACTGACCTGCATGTACATAAGATAAAACTGCCTGGGGCTAGTGAAGGAATCACCAGAAAGTAGTAGGCTGAACAACTTTCAAAGTTTACCCATGGCTGAGAATAGTTTTGGTTGCCACCAGCCAAAGTACAAAGATCTCATAATACAAATGACACCAGCTGGAGTCATCAGAAGGGCACTGTCTAAATTAACCTGATCCAAAAGCTGTTTTGCATCTACTCTAACAAAGCTTAATATCAAACTTGAAAAAGATCTAACTAATACCAAGAAATGTAACTGCATGCCAGGAAAAATTAACCATTGATACTCTTCTTTCAAAAAATACAGTGATATCTATCATCTAACAATATAAGATCAACAATGTCTCACATCCAATAAGAAAATTACCAGACATGCAAACGGGACAAACTTTCAGTTAATAGATAAATAAATTCTGAGGATCTAAGGTACAGCAGGGTGGTTATAGTTAATAGTTCTGTATTGTATCCTTGAAATTTGTTGAGAGTAGACCTTAAGTGTCTCACCATATACAAAAAGGTTAACTATGTGAGGTGATAGATATGTTAATTTGTTTGTGCTAATCATTTCACAATGTATACATATATTAAATCATCACATTGTACATCTTAAGCCATATTGCACAGCCTAAGTATTTATAATTTTTATTTGTCAATTATACCTCAATAAAACTAAAGAAAGCTTTTAAAAAAGAAATGGATTTTTTAATGATAAAACATGACTATGGTAATAGAATTAGAAATCTTGAAAAAAATTAATATGAAGAGAAGCAGGAAAGTGAGAGAATCAGGAAAATATGACCCATTTCCAGAGAATAGTCAACCAATATCAATAGACCCAGAAACGAGTAATAGGATAAAAATAGCAAGTGAGAATATTAAAATGGCTATTAAAAACTGCTTTATAGGTTCAGGAAGGTAAATGAAAACAACACAATAGAAAGAGAATTAAAAGATATATAAAACATCCAAATGAAACTTCTGACAATGGAAAAATAGAAAATCTTAAATGGCAAAAAAAAAAAAAGTATCAGATGATATTAGCAATAAATAAGTGAAGTAAAAGACATAGTAATAGAAATAACCCAAAATGAAGTACAGAGAATAAAAAGATTGAAAATATGAGCAGTGTCTCAGTAATGTCTCAGATAGGACCATATCAAACAGTTTAACAAATGTATAATTGGACTCGTTCAAAGAAGGAGGGGTACAGAAAAATATTTAAAGAAATATTGGCTGAAAACTTTTCAGATTTTCATACATAAATATTATATGTAAATAAATATATAAATAAAATACATAAATATATAAAAATATTATATATATATATATATATCATATATATGATTATGTTCAGAAAAAAGCTCAATGACTCCAAGGAGATCCAAAATTTCAATGACTCCAAGGAGAATAAAAAGGTCTTTAATTCAACAAACTACTTAATAATCAAATTGCTGGAACTTACTGCTAGAAAGAAATTCTTAAAAGCAGTCAGAAGAGAAAAAAAGACACATATAAAGAGAAACAAAGATAAGACTGACAGAAGATTTCTTGTTAGAATCCATGTAACCCAGAAGAAAATAAATCTGTCAACTAGATTTTAATGCCCAGCAAAAGTATCTTTCAAAAATGAAAGTGAAATAAACATTTTTTTCAGACAACATCTTAGAAAATTCACTATAAACACAGCTACACTATAAGAAATTCTAAAGGAAATTCTTCAAGCAGATGGAACATAATACTATATGGAAATTGGATCTACATAAAGGAATCAAAAGTGTCAGTAAAGAGAATAGGTAGATTAATATAAAAGATATTTTTCCATTGTTTAATGTCTTTAACATAAAAATGGTATTGAAAACAAAAATAATGTCAGTATACTATGAGATTTACAACATATAGAGAAGTAAAACATGACAATGAGTACAAAAGAGAAGTTTCTTACCCTGTACATGAAGTGGTATAATATTACCTGAAGGTAGACTATGATAAATTAAGTATGTATACTGTAAACCTTAGAGTAACCCAATAGCAAAACAAAGGTATGGCTAATAAGCCAACCAAAAGATCTAATGGAATCATAAAAAGAAAGTTGGAAAAGAGGGGGGAAAAAGAACAAAAAAGAAGAAAATAGAAAATAAATAGCAGTATCACAGATTTAAACCCAGCCATATCTATAATTACATTAAATGTGAGCAATCTAAACATTGCAACTAAAAGCAGAGATTGTAAGACTGTATAAAAAATCAAGAACCAATTTTGTGCTACCTATTTAAAACCTAGTTTAATGGGGCACCTGGTTGGCTTAGTCAGTTAACCATCTGCCTTTGGCTCAGGTCATGATCCCAGGGTCCTGGAATCTGGCCCCAAGCTGACTCTCTGCCCTCTCTCTCTCTCTCTGCCTGCTTCTCTGCCTACTTGTGCTCTCTTTCTGTCAAATAAATAAAATCTTTAAAAAAAAAAAAAAAAACCCTACTTTAAAAACACAGGCATAGGAAGAGCCATCTGGGGGTTTAGCAACTGACTCTTGATTTCCAGTCAGGTCAGCGTCTTAAAGTCGTAGAATCGAGTCTCATGTTGGGCTCCACACTCAGTATGGAGTCTGCTTTGGATTCTTTTTTTGTTTTTTTTTTAAGATTTTATTTATTTATTTGACAGAGACAAAGATCACAAGCAGGCAAAGAGGCAGGCAGAGAGAGAGAGGGAAGCAGAATCCCTGCTGAGCAGAGAGCCCGAGATCATGACCTGAGCTGAAGGCAGCGGCTTAACCCAGCGGCTTAACCCACTGAGCCACCCAGGCACCCTGGATTCTTTCTCTTACTCTGTCCATCCCCTTCTCACAGCTCTAAATACATACATACATACATACATACATACACACATTCTTTGAAAAAAATACAGGCACACGTAAATTAAAAGTAAAAGGAGGCAAAAAAAAAAAAAAGATGTATCACGAAAGCACTAATCAAAAGAAAGTTGGAGTGGCTACATAAATATAGAGAAAAGGCTTCAGGATAAGAAATATTACAAGATAAACAGGCATATTACCTTTTTCTTAAGATTTATTTATTTATTTTGAGGGAGAGGGAGCACACATGCATGAGTTGGAGGGGGAGCAGAGGGTAAGAAGCAGACTCTCTAGTGAGCACAGAGACACACTCAGGGCACAATCCCAGGACCCTGAGATCATGACCCAAGCCAAAATCAAGAGTCAGCCCCTTAGCTGACTAAACCACTCAACACAAGAGGTATATTTCTAATAATAAATCAGTTAAAAGGTGAAAGATTTGTATGATCTGAATAAAAAGCAGAGTATGGATAAGAAAGATGTGGTATATATGTATATATACAATAGAATATTACTAAGCCATCAGAAAAAAAATGAAATTTTGCCATTTGCAATGATGTGGATAGAACTAGAGGCTATTATGCTAAGCAAAATAAGTTATCAGAGAAAGACAAATACCATATGATTTCATTCATACATGGAATCTAAAAAACAAAACAGATGAACAAAGGGGAAGGGAAGGAAAAAAAAAAGATAAAAACAGAGAGGGAGGCAAATCATAGAGACTCTTAACTCTAGGAAACAAATTGAAGGTTGCTGGAGGGGAGATGCATGAGGTGGAAGGGATAATTAGGTGATGGGCATTAAGGAAGGCACTTGATGTAATGAGCCTTTGGTGTTATATGCAAATGATGAATTACTAAATTATACCCCTGAAAGTAATAATATAGTATATGTTAACTAAATTGAATTTAAATAAGGAATTAAAAAATTATGGCATTTATGACATCAAAACCAATAAAATACTTATAAATTTAACAAAGGAAATGAAATATCTGTACAATAAAAACTATAAGACTTGGCTGAAAGAAATTGAGAATGACACAAATAAATGGAAGGGCACTCTGTATTCATGGATTAGAAGAATTAATATTTTAAAATGTCCATACCTGTTAAAATGTCCATAGCACCCAATACCATCTATAGATTCAATGCAATTCCCACCAAAATACCAATGGCATTCCTCACAGAAATAGAAAAATATATATATACTAAAATTTGCATGAACCACAAAAGACCTGGAATAGCCAAAGCAATATTGAGGGAAAAAAAGAAAACAAAGCACAAGGCATCAAAAATATCATACTACAAAATTTTGGTAATAAAAACATTATGGTACTGGCACAAAAATAGACACATAGACCAATGGAACAGAGTAGAGAAAGTTGAACCCCTGCTTATATGGTCAACTAATATTCAACAAGGGAGCCAATGGGGAAAAGACAGTTTCTCCAACAAATGGTGTTGGAAAAACTGAACAAACACATGCAGAGCTAGGAAACTGGACCCCTTTCTTATACCACTCACAAAAATTAATTTGAAATCATTCAAAGGTTTAAACATAAGACTTGATACTATAAAACTCCCAGAAGATAATACAGAGAATCTCTTTGTTGTTGGTCTTGGCAATGATTTTTTGGCTATGACACCAAAATCACCAAATGGGACTACTTCAAACTTAAAAGCTTTTGAAAAGCAAAAATATGAATAAATAAATAAATAACAAAAATGAAAGACAATTTACAAAATGGGAGAAAGTTTTTTGCAAACCACATATCAGATAAGGCGTTAGTGTCCAACATATGAAAAGAACTCCTACAACTCGAAATTTTTTTTAAAATCTAATTTAAAAATATGCAAAAGAAACCCATAAATAGATATTTTTCCAAAGAAGATATCCAAATGACCAACTGGTACATGAAAAGACATGCACCATCACCAATCATCAGGGAAATGCAAATCAAAACCACAATGAGATGTCAACTCTCCGTTGTTAGAATGGCTATTATCGAAAAGACAAGAGCTAGCAAGTGCTGGCATGTATGCAAAGAAAAGAAAACTCCTACATCATTGGTAGGAATATAAACTGGTTCAACCACTATGAAAAACAGTAGGGCATTCAACCACTATGAAAAACAGTAGGGCATTTCCTCAAAAAATTAAAAATACTCTTACCATATATTATCCAGAAATTCCACTTCTGGGTATATACCCAAAGGAAAAAGAACAGGATTTTGAAGACAAATAAAAAAAATAATAATAATAGATCAGTTAATCAATCAAGAAAATGTAACAGACCTAAATGTGTACATACTTAATAACACAGCCTCAAAACAATGAAATGAAAACTGATAAACTGAGAGCAGAATTAGACAAATCGACAATTGTAGTTGACTATGTCAACAGCTTTTCGATAATTAAACAATTCAGTGAAGATCACTAAAGATACAGAACACTTGAACAAATTGAATTTGACACACAAAGAATGTTCCGATCAACAACAGCAAAATACACATTCCTTTCAAGAACAGACATAATATTAAGCAAGAATGACTATATTCTGGATCTTAAAAATGCCTATAAGTTTAAAAGGGTTGAAACTACATAAACTGTGTTTTTTAGTCACAATGAAATAAACATCACTAACACAAAGATATGCGGAAAAACCCAAACATTTGGAAATTAACAACATGTTTATAAATAACTCACTTGATAAAGAGGAAACCAAAAGAGAAATTAGAAAATACTTTGCACTAAAAAAAATAAAAATATGAAACACTGGAATTTCTAGAACAGGTGTAAAGCTTAGATATGCTTAGAACAAATATCATAGATTAAAAGAACAGAAGTAAGCACCAAAAATGCAACACTACTGCCAAGTCAAAAGCAGAAGTGATAGTTGACTGGCAAAAGTAATAGATACTCACCACACCTTCCCTCTGTTTTACCATGTCATCAAGCTTCCATTCCGTCTCTTTCCTTCTGTCCATTAAACATTTCCAAAGCATGGATACAGTAAGCCCTCTCTATCAGTCATGTATACACACACACACACACACACACACACACACACACACACACACACACACACTTTCTCCACTGAGCTGCTGCTTCCCTTTGATTAAAGCTTGCGACAGCAGTGTGTGCTATGAGGTGCCTTGAAAGAGACCCCAGAAGTGTGTGTTTTCCTGTCCCTGACCCAGAAGGAGGACACAGCCTGAGACCACCTCGTGCGAGCCTCCCCCAAGCGTGGAGGGATGAGAATCAGGTCTTCAGTCCCCTGGCCTCCCTTCCAGACAGCTTTGAAGCCCGACACCTGGTTATGAACGTTCTTACTAAGTAAGTGGTTTTAGGAAGGCTTGTTTATTTATCCATTCAGTCACTCAACAAATTCCTGCTTAGGCCCAACTACGTGGCTGCCACTGGATCAAACAGGAGAACGGAAAAATTAGGACCCTGCCTCCACCCTCAAGGAACCCACAGTGTAATGGGAAAAGCAGATTAATAGTTACAATACAGTACAACTTTTTCATCTAGAAAGTGGGGCTAATGATCTCATGGGCCTATTTTCAGGCTTGTATAAAATGAAGTGAACTAAACTGTGCCAAACATCCACTCAGTGCCCAATAAATGTCAATTTTCTCTCATTTCCTCTCCTCGGTGTAAAATCTCTGCCCCTCTTCCATGGACACCACTGCTGGGATCTGCAAAGCTGGGAAGAAGCCTGCTCGCAACATAGAGGCTGCATCTCCAGGAGCTGGCACGCACTGCTTGGAACCGAAGTCAGGTCCTGCTAACAGCTATGTCCTCAATTCTGAAGATGATCCTAGGAAGTTGAGTGCAAGCCCCAGGGACCCAGACAGGCCAGAGAAAGAGAACTAAGGGCTCCCCACAGACCCCAGCTAAGGAAATCTACCCATCCCCTTGTCCCTTAAGCATCCAGCTTCATCTGAGAATATATAACCAAAGATTTACTTCCCCACTGCAGAAGTTTCTTCTGAGGTTGAAGGAAGTAAGAGGAGTAGAGGGAAGCTTTCTAGACTTGAGTCAGACCTCTAGATCCCTACCCCAAAGTCTCCAGGTCCCAGGGGAAAACTGCGAGGGCCATCACCACGTTGCACCGGGCCTTGGATCCCTCAGCTAACAGTCTGAGGGTGTGGTTACTGATGTTACTCCCAGGCTCTAGCATGCTCCAATTCTAAGTAAAGATCCTTCTAGATCTTTACGAGACTAGAGCTTTCACAATTAAGATACTTTAGAAAGCTCATCTTTCTTTGCTAATATATGAGCCAAGAGGGAAGGACTGCATTGAGTTGCACAACAACACTGTACATTACTAATATGGACCAGGGTGAAATAAGACATTCAATTTTCAATTTACAAAAATCAAGTCAACTTTCTGTACTTCCAAAGTAATTACAAACTCAAAAATACCTATGCCTATTTTGCCTAAAAAAAAAATTGGCTGTTGTTGAAAAACATTAAAAATTCAACATTGTACAGTTTTAGTTAAATAAAATAATGATTTTCCTTGTTTTGTTAACATAATTATCTGTCTATAAGTGACCAAAATAAGCCCTGCTCATCAAGAAACAGCAATTGCCCAGGAGGTTTCACAGTGATTTTCCACAATTCTCTCTAGTAAGAAAGCAAAACCATCTCTCCATTTTCTGCTGTCACTACAAAGGAATCTTTTTTGCGAGAACTTTAAATAGATAAGTACTAAAAGAAAAAAAAAAGATGTAGAGTGTATCTTCCCAATGTGAAACTACATCTATGTCATTGTAAAGAATGTATATTAAAATTATACCATCCCACAAAATGCACATTTTGTAGAGGGGGAAGAAAGAAAAGATTAAATTGAGCCTTCATGACAATTGTCTTAAATCACACCTTCCTGCCTGCAATTGAAATTATAAGTCACGTTTCTTTGAGTTAAATCAAATTCACCCTGGCAGGAAGATAGGCTGCTATGGCTCCAAATCCTGTCAGGAGGTAGAAACACAAGACAACCCAAGTCTCTCCTCCAGGAGACTCTCCTTCTGCCACTGGGGAGAGTCCTTCCCCACCCATCCATCACTGGGGACATGAGACTCTGGCCAGGTAACAGGCACCTTGCTTCATTCTCCCACCAGCCAAGCTTCCTATAAGCACAGCACATTCCTGATATGGTCTGCTGCCCGCTGCCATGTGGAGTGGGTTTTACAAAGCAAATCTTTCTCTACAAACAGGGGCAGGTCCCCAGGCTGGCAGGCTTAGAATTTCGGAGCAGGAGGCGAGTCAGACTGAGACACTTGTGCATTAGCATTAGTTTGGGCTCCCCTCTAAGCTCACTTCTGACCTTCTTGGGCTGGATAGAACTGGGAAAGCCTTAGCACGCACATCATGTCTAATGGCACTGAAACGGGCCTCAGATCTGCTCTTCTAGGCATTTCGAGCAGAGAATATATTTCGAACAGAGAATATATATATATATATATATATATATATATATATATATATATGAAGTCCAAGAAGGAAAGATAGTGGAAATGAAGGACAGAGGGAAGGGAGGGAGCCTAAAGGAAAAAATGTGCTTCCTGCCCCCCATTCCTACCCTAGACACAGGCAGGGTGGGGGCACTTTTCTGCCTGGCATCTCATTTCATCACCACAACAATCCCACAGTGTTAAAGGAGCAACGGCTGTCTTTTCTATAGCTGGGGAAATTGAGGCACAGGACAGTGAAAAGCCTTTTCCAAGGTCACCCAACCTATACAGGGCAGTGCTGATTCCAGCCACTGACTGCCTGCACTTTTTCCCACACTAGATGAGAGGCTCAGGTAACTGTTGGTTTTACTTATATCTGAGCTTACTCTCTCCAAATCTTCCCTATTCCACTCCTCTAAATCCTCCTCATTCTTCCAGGATGTGTCATAAGTCCCAATTCCTTGAGGAAGTCCATTCTGACAATGCCTTCTTCTTGCATTGTCTTCTTGGCTTGATTATGAACTTCTTAAAGGAAAGAACCATGACCTGTATATTTTGTCGTCTCCCGACATGCCTGCACAGAGTCAAGCCCATGAGACGTGCTCAGGAAATAGACACAAAACAGTCTGGATTGATGCCTTTCAAAGCTGGGCTCCTTGGCTCACCCCAGCCAAGGGTTCCCCATTCCTCCCACAGCGGCCTCCAAGGCCTACACAACCTGCTCCTCAACCAGCCCCTCTCTGGCCTCATCCCCCACCCTTTCTCACATAATCACTCTGCTCTGGCCACACTAGCTACCTTACTGTTCCTCTAACACACTGAGCACACTGCTACCCCAGGGCCTTTGCACTGGCCATTCCCTCAACCTAGAAAGCTCTCCCCCAGACAGAGTTCACACCTAACTTTCTCCAAGTCTTTCCTGATAGGAGAGCTCCAGACCATCTTGTTTAATTGGGACTCTTCATATTTTTGTCTTTGTTCCACTGAAATATCCTCATTAGGTGCTCAATAAGTGCTAGCTGGATGAAGGAACAGAAGGTTCTGAGTATGTGACCAATAGAAAGCAGGAGTACATCCCAGGTCCCTGTCAAATTCCCAGCCACACTGGGGAAAAACAGGAACGTGGAAACAGGTCTGCAGTTTCTCCCAACCATCTCACGCCCACCCCCACCACCCCACCAGGGCCCAATAAATAATTCCAGCAGTGGTGTCTACCTCTTATATCTGCCCACAGAGCTAGGGGCCCATCATTGCATATACATTACCTGAATAGCCCATGTCTTCCATTAAATGGGAAGTTTCTGGCAAACCTGAACATGTCTGCTATTTCTTTTGTATGCACCAGTCCCTTCCATGGTCCCCAACCTGACTCCATGCCCTGAGCCTGGAGGAGCCTCAAAACCCTTAGGTCTGAGTGAGTGGAGGACTTGGTCTTATTCACACTAAGTCCCCTCCTGAAGAAAGCTATACCAATGGCTTCTGGAGCCATGCACAGAGCGTCTCTCAGCTTTCCTGAGCTCTCCATCCCAGACAGCTCCTGACACAGGCATCCTTCTGTGTCTCCAGGGAAGTATACTAGCAAAACAGTCACTTGGTAACCCATCTCATGGCCTTGCTTCTCTCAGGAATCCTTCCAATCTCATCTGCAACCTTTCTGCTGAAAGTAAGAGATAAGCCTGTTTTCCCTCCATCAGGATCACTGGAGCAGGAAAACAAGAGGATCACTGGCCCCTTACGAAGGGGGCTTCACAGAGAAAATAGGGTTTTATCTCATAGTAACTGCATGATCTTGGACAGAGAACTATAGTCGCTGAGCTTTAATTTCCTCCTCTTCAGAACAGGGGGGTAACAATATCCCACAAGGTTGCTTACAAGGTTAAAACGAGGTAGCATGAGTGATGAATTTAGCACCTAATAGATGCTCAACAAACATTAATTCTCTTCCTCTTCCCAGCTCTTCTCCAGATAAGTGCAGGCCTATTTCTTCCTCACTGATTCCTTTTTCCAATTTTTCAATCACTGATAAAAGTCTTTTTATCTACTTTCCACTGGATTTCCCTGCTAACATAAATCTCCACAGTCTAGTAAAATATTTTTTTAAAGCCTGGCCCAATTACAGACTTGAAGGGTCTACCTCATAATCCCAACATGTTATACTTTCCTCCAAACGGTCTTTTAGAAAATAAAACAAATCAGAGGATTTGCTGAGATTTAGATGTGAAAGAAACCATAAAAGTTAAAAGACTCACTTTTCCAAGCCCTTGAACTGAGAGGCAGGTGTAAAGCTCTCCCACACCCCTCCCATTCCTCCGTGGCCCCTTCTGTCTCATCAGGGAAATATTACGATGATTAGTTAGACACACCCTACCCCGTTTGTCAAGATCCTTTGAGGCAGAAACCACATAAACACCAAGGATCATAACTACAATAAAAAGAAACCAGAAAACCCCTCTACTCTGGGACCCTAACCAAGGCAGAGCTAAATAAATCTGTAGCAGAATATCAAGAAGGATCTTCCACATGGATAATAGAAAATGTCACCAGCATAAATAGGAAGAGAGATTAGTTCAATAAAGGAATAAAGTCACATTTGTGGGTCTCAAGTAAGATTTTTGCTTACTTTTAACTTCCCAGCATATAACTCACAAGGTTATTAATACAGACTCCTACTGTTTTGGGCAAATAAACAGCTGCTGATGTTTTGTGCCCAAAGCACTTTATTAGAGCTTTCCTTTACAGCAATTGTTTTTTCCTTATCCTGAGAGGCTCAGACAGCTAAAAAACAGAGTGCCAAGGCAGGACGAATAATAAAGGAGAGAGAAAGCAGCCTGTGTGGGCAGAGAGAATGGGGCAGGGGCTGCTGGGACCCTCAGTGTCCTCTTTACAACACTTGGACAAAGTCAACATTCAAGAGTAGAAAGCAGAAGACCCGGATAGAGTGCAGTCAGAAGGGCTGTTTTTGACTTGATGCAAAGAGTTGCCATTGAACAGAATTTACCAGCGTGAGAAGATAAAGATAACCAACCATCTGGGTTTGCCCAGGCTGGAGGCGCCTGGACCCAGGAATTACAGTTTTAAAACATGGGAAATCCTGGGCAAATGGAATAAGAAGACACATGACCATGTCCGTGAATGGGAAAGCACCCAGCACAGCACCTAGCGCACGGTAAGTGCTCCCGAGTCCCAAGAAGAACTGGAACAAGCTCCAGCTTGCAAATAGCATGCTATGCTTCTCTCACAGGACGGTTCCTGGGGCCTTACGATAATCCTAGCAGATCCACAACGATCCAAGAGAAAGGGCCCTCCATGGCCTCTGGAGCCCGACTGCACTCACCTACATAACAACAAACCAAGCCACCTGCCTGCCTGGCTCCCACCCCCCACCAGTTTTCCACTTGACCTGATGAGGCCTCTGAGCTTACACCTGAACACAGCTTTCAGTAGAATGATCTCCTGGTCCTCTCTGTGTAATTTTCACCTTTTTCTTTTCTTCTGTAGAGCATATATATACTAGGCACAGTTTCCCTTCTTGTCTCCACCACTATTAGCTGTGTGACCTTGGGCAAACTCTATGTCTTGAGTCTCCATGCATCAATGTTCTCACCTCTGAAACTCTCTGTCCATGTTGTGGAGATAAAAAGCAATCATGTAAAAGAAAAAAAAAAATTTATGGCTAGCATCTAGTCCAGTGCCTGACACACAGGAGAACTCTTCCTCTGTGCTTCCTGATACAATCAATCTTCAATACTTTGTGTGCTTGTTGCTCTTAAAATAAACCAAGGATTTGGCTAAGTTTCTTATTTGTCACTTCTGGAGCTTCAAATCCTTTCTTAGCTTTCTTACTCTTATATTCATTGGCTCAAGCAATTTTGGAACTGTCCTCCTGAGTTCCAGATGCCATTAACATGACATTTAATAGCCCAGGTTTCAGATCATTCTTATCCAGATCCCTGAATTATGTACCCATTCCTCTGGGATCTCAATGGCCTTTAAATGGCCTCTCCCAGGGGATGGAGATGGACGGGTAAGGCAAACAAGTTGCCACTGCTGCTTGAAATGCAATACCCAACAATCTTAAACAGGGGGCTCTACCTCTGTCTTAAACTCTGGACCATGGTGGAGTGCAGCCATTCATTCCAAAGGGTTGGCTCTAGGTCTCTTCTTCAGGCGTCATTTTTGATTGCTCTCATCCATACCAAGGAGCGGGGTGTCGCTGCCACTTCTCCGGATCTTCCCAAACATGGTACTTTTGTGAACTCTTGAAGGGAAGTAGTAACAAAATGTAGCCCAGAGGACCATTGTCTGTTGGTTCTAATGCCGTTTCAGCAGTGACCTCATACAGGAAACCTGTCACGGTCTCATGAGGCTGGACACTTAGGGCTTTCAAAAAAGTTCCCAAAAGCAAACCTTCACAAAACTGACACTGAACGTTGGACAGTGAAAGAGCTACATTCGAACCTCGTACCCACTGGGATGATTCGTCCTAGCAAATACAGTTGAATCCCTAATCGTGTAGCCAGAAAAAACTGCCAAAGCATTACTGTGCACATAATCAGGAATCGTCTTGCTTCAAGTTCAAGCTGGCTGCACTCAGCTGGGTCCATAAAAAGTACACAGACCCACACACGAGATTCCAGAGGAGCAGTCGTTTCCAATCACCACCACGACAAATTTTCTATCAGAACAGTTGTGCGGTAATTTGTTATTAACAATAATTTAAGTACCAAAACATATGACTGATTAGGTTTAACTAATACGTTGAAAGGATTTCAAGGTTATCACATTGTCTTGCATACTAATATGTTTTGTGGAGTGGGAGAGAAAGGGGCAGAGTGAGAACGAATGCCCCGTGTTGGGACATGCTTCATCCTCGCCCCGCCCCGGGGCGTGCGCCCTGCATGTGGAGGCATGCATGTGAGGAAAGGGAAAACAGCAAGCACTTCTGTGCTCCCACACTGCAGTGTGGAGTGGAGCTGACTCTGACCCCAAAGGCAGAGCGAGATTTGATAAGTTGATGATCGTAGGCCCCATGGAATAATCCAATCGCTACCTAGTTCAAGAACCTTCAGCCCTAGAGAGACATGCAAGGCCAGCATTCATTTCATCTGGATCATAAGGAGCAGACCTAACCCACCCCATCTCTTGCTCTCTCCTGCAGTTGCCCATGTCACATTTATGGACTTCTGCCCCTCCGTCTTCACGCATAATCCTCTTTCTCCCAAAATCCCATCTTGCTCCCTTCTGGCTACATTCATCATGCATTTAGCCTGGTGCTTCCCAAAGAACCTTCTGTGTGACATCACCTCCAGCTAGACTGCCTTCCTATATGCTTCTCCACGGGGCAGCCATCTGTCCCAGACTCTTGGATAGAACCCAAGCAATGAAAAAGGACAACAATCTGAAAGAGACCCTCCAGCCCCCCAATCCAGGCAATAGCCCATTCAGCTATCCAAATTAAGTGAAGTGAACTTCTACAGGATGGTAATGAAGATGGTCCAGCAACCCTGTACATGGCTCTGAATCCCATGAATACCTTTGGAAAAACACAGACCCGCCTAACCCAAGTGACCGAAGCTGACCTACAAGGCCTTCACAAACCAGAGAACCAGACTGTGGCTCAACAACATTTCATTCCGAATTCTCCTTGAGATTCTACATCAACCTACTTATCAAGGGCAAATAACAATTTATGTCAAGTGAGTGGGAAAAAATGTGGAATGCATTTACTTTACAGCCTACATACTTTTGGATAAAAATGAAAAGTCTTTGGCCATGGGAAAAAGTTGTATTCTTTGGCAAGGTTTTCCTATTCCACAAAGATGTGGTCTGGGGCTATTAATAAAGGTAATTGAACTCAACTTCTAAATCCTGCTTTTGCACTCTCTCAAAATATCAATCACTGTTACTAATATAATTTCACATGCCACAGTTCATTCCAAAGTACAAATAGCTTTACTGTTTAAATGACACCCTTTCCTCAAATAAACTCCAAGCATTCAGCAAACATCGTATCCTCCTCTTTACAATCCTGCCAAGCCAGGGATCAGATGAGAAGGACACCACCCAATTCTCGGTGACATCCAAAAGCTACAGGGGACAAAAAAAATTAGCTCCCAACACCCAGATCTAGGACATTTTCTGACTTTTAGGGACCACGTATGCTTTGTAATCACAGTGAGCAACCTGTTTTTACTGACCTAATGCACATTAATATGCACATAATATGCCTAACAAACTTTTAGGAAACGAAAAGCAGTTAATAATCCATTTCTCCCATTGTTGGGATGATCTTGACTCAGTGAAGTAAGATAATGGACTTGGAAATTAGTCATATAATGTAATACATTATTAATCATGGTATTCAGAAGGGTAAATAGATATTATAAGAACACTACCCAGGAATTCAATTTCCTTTTAGATTTGTTTACTCTCTTGAATTCTTTATGCTACCATCATCCCTCACAAAAATGTAACAGTCTGATCTTTCTTTTTTTCCCAAAACAGTGATTTTTTTTTTAGAAAATTTCTTTTTTTAGAAAAGAAGCAGAGCCTTTTTAAAAATATTTTATAGAATACCAAATATAAGACAGATGAAGGAGGAGATACACTAGCTGCAAGGAGGGGAGAGGGTGGGTGCAGGAGGGGTCCAGGAGACTTCACTTGACCCTTTTATTTCTCAGGTCCCAGATCCAACCTTCTAGAAGCCTGGGGCTCCTGGGGCCAGAGTGTGAAAAACACTGCCCTAAGTCATCCATGTAAAGCAAAAACTATGTATATAATATAGAATACAGGCAGTATACATGTATATATTATATATATATATATATCTGTATGTGCACATATATATATATTTAGTGATTTACATAAATAAAACATATATATAAAATACACAAACACTGGTATCTCAAGGGAAAAACTGGCAGAAGACATGAATACATGGCAAAAACCAACACAGGTTGGGGAGGATACTAACTGTACAGTAATCAAAGGAGTACCGATGAAAAGAACACTTGCCAGTGATTACATTTGCCCAGAATAAGTTTAATGGTAACACCCAAGGCGGGACAGGCTCCGTGAAACTGGTACAGTAATACCTTGCTGGTGGCCACGTGGAAAGATTTTGAAAAAAATCTTTCATCAAAATGTCCATACTCTTTGAGTCAGTAGTAATCCCACTTCTAGAAACAGATACTTAAAAATAGTTCAAAAGAAGAAAAGCGAGGTGAAGATGTTTATTTCTGCGTTAATTATAGTAGAAAAGCCAATGTTCAATAATGGGGACGTGGCTAAATCAATAATCGATGATGGAATATTAGGCAGTCATTAAAAATATAGTACAAGTTCTCTTTAAAAACCATCCACTTAGTTACCTCTCCAGAGGAAGCACATTTTCAATCCCCCTTCTAGAAAACAAGCCCGAGATGCCTTTGTCCTTCTGCAGCAGCTTTTCTCTCCTACCACACCCCAACTCACATCTCCAGCTAACAATTGAGTTGTATGCATACCAACAGTCCCCTGAATTTGTTCCCAAATGTGTTTATACTTTTGGTACTTGTCACTGTAACAGCATAATTTAATTGCATATTCTATAAACCAATGGAATATGACTGCTAAGAAAATGAGAGTTGTTGTTTCGAAGAAAATTCATTTCGCTGCTTTGGAAAGACTTTGTAAAGCTAGTCACTTACATAGCAGTCCGACTGCATATGAGTAAAATCACTGCAAAGGAAAAGACAAAAGTCATAAAGATTTAGGCTACTAACATGGAGATTGCTTCATAAGCATCTTTAAGCTCTTAGTGAATTTTAAAGAAAACAGAACTAGGAATCAGTCTCCGTAAGCAGGACGTTGTGGGCGTGGTTTATGCAAGGAAGATGAAGATCAGAAAGGCAGCTGGCCCGCCCAGCCCAAAGACAAAGCCTTGGCCTTAACATCAAAAGGTTGGCAAGTGAATGTACAACACATTCAAAAACAATATGAAAATAAAATATTTAATACACGTGTGCAATATTTTGTTTCATTCTCCTCTTTGCTGGGTTTTTCCGTTAACTAACTTAAACCCCAATTGTATTGAATAAGAGGCATTCTGTTGTCCTTTAAAAGCAAGTCTACATGACAGGGTCCAGGAGTGTCTTGATTCACCCCTATATCCAACATCACCTCCCCGGTGTGCTACCTGGTACTTATTAGGTCTCCAATAAATAAAAACTGAATCAATAAACTATGTAGCAAAGAGGAACAAAAGGCTTGTAACAAGAAGCAAGCTGAAAAAAAGCAAAATATAAAATTACAGGCAAACCATGACTCCACCCTTGTTTTTAAATATGGAGGCAAATGGGCAAAGTTCAAAGGGAATGTTCCAAAATGCAACACAGTTGGGTCAGAGTAGAATGCATTAGAGGCAATTTTATACATCATTAAGCATTTTCTTCAATATTGGCACGTTCTTTACAGATTCAAAAAGGTACTAATCAAGAAAAGGAGAAAGCTGTTTTAGGTTCTACTGAACTTCCAAAATAAGAATCGCACCAACACTGCTGTCCCCCGTCAGTCTCGCCGACACATAGTCCTCCTTCAGCACACCCTCTGCCTCAACCACCTCCAGCAATCCATCCTTCTCCTCTGAAGAGCAAACCTGTACTAACACAGGTTTCGTGTCTCTAATCCAACAAGATGCTATTTTTGAAATCTGGAGCTACACACCCTCTCGTTTACCGTAGATTTGGTTTAAAAAAAAATTCTCAAAACTGCAATTTACATTCCCAAGAGATTCCCAAACACCATCTAATTAAATCATTCAATCAGAAAACAAATTAAAATGAAATATCACTGCAACCCCCAAGAGGAAAATAAACTTTTCAGTCATGACTAGAACAGACCTCTAGGGTGATGCTCCAAAGCCTCTTCTAATTGCAAGTCCTATGGAACATTCTGCTGAACATTTTGTGACATTTGCAGTTTCCGGGACAACTTTCCTTCCAAAGCAAAGAGGAGCCTGAGCAAGGCTCCAAAGCAAAACATATTCCTTCGAGAATGGAGACGCTTTCATTAACAACTAGCTGGTGCACTGGGCACCCACACTGTGTACTTACTCTCCCAAGCGTTCATCCATCCAACACCTGCTCTGTAGGATGTGCCAGGAACTGTCCTGGGTACTCCACGGACTTCTTTAGTGAATGTAACCTCTGCCTCTTAGCATGAGATAAAACAAAACCTAGAGCTTCCTGAGTTTATCTATGGAAGAGTCTCGAAGTGGGAAGGCTAGGACTTGAACATTCCTTGGCCATCCTCCAAGCTCTCTCATTCTGACACCCACTCCCATCATCAAGTAACTCCAGGGGAGCACTGCTCCCCCTGTGCTCTGCTGGCCCTCTAAGGAGACAGTATAGGACGTGGTGAAGAACACAGACTCCGAAGAAGCCACATAAGCTGGGTTTCAATGCCCAAACTGCCATGTACCGGTGATGTGACCCGAGATAAATCACATAATCTCCCCACCTGTAAAATAGAGTTAATATTACCCATCTCATAGGGTTGTGATGATTAAATTAGTCCATATACAGAAAGTACTTAGAATGGTACCAGACACATAATGGGTGCTATACAATTTTCAGTTGTTATCATTATCCCTTCCCCACTCCCCCAGCTCAGCAGACTAAACTGGGTTGCTCAAAAGGCTGAGGAAATGACAGTGAATACACACGAACAGTTCACATCACTAATTACAAGGGTCTGATTGTCCTTTCCCACCCTCTGCCTTCAGAGAGCTGCACTTGGCCAGTCCCAAACTTGCAGACCTCTTACTTAAATCAAGTAAATCCCTAAGTTTACTTAATTCCCTGCATCCTAGCTCTGGATGGCTCCAGCACCACTGGGACAGCTGTCACCGGTCATCACTACACCATCGCAACACAACCAACCAAGTAATCTCTGCCCTCTACCTGCCTCCTGTCTAGTCTTCCCCAAGCCACTGACCTTTCCCCACTGGTCTACCGGTTTTGGCTTCTGCCTTTCTGTCCTGAGAATCTGGGCATTTCTGAATATCCATAGGAGTCCTAATACAGTCAGGGCACATATACAAGAGAACTGGACCAACCATGTCTTCCCAACCCTGTTCTGTCTTTGCTTCTTATTTCTCCCAATTTTTTCAGGTATCTTTTAAAGTTCAGAACAATGCACAGTTATAAGGTTTCTTGGGAACAAAATCACAAAGGCTCCTTTCAGCTTCAACACCGTACTCACTTTCATGTAGAGCCTTATAAATCATGTGACATGGTCCACATTTAACATGATAGGGGCTACTCTGTGATGAGCTCATGGGTTAACAATGTCTCCTCACTGCTTCCCAAAGTAGTACTTGGCTCACCTCCTCCCTGAGCAGACTGGAAAGCACAAGAGAACCATTTTTCCAGGAATATATATATATATATATATATATATATATACACACACACACACACACACACAAATACATATATATATATACATATGTATATGTACACACACAGACACACACATACAGAGAGAGAGAGAGAATCTGTGAATGAAAATCTCTCAAAATCTGTGGGCAAACTGGAAACGTCAAAGTAAGGTACAGCCTGTGTCTCCCTGGGAACATTCTGAATCACCCTGGGGCAAACACTGTACTTCTATTGCTGATTAATTGTCAGTCCAGACCCATGGGATAGAAAAAGTAAGAAAGAGCAGCAACAGGAGCCATCAGATAGATAAATTGGTCTGCCAAGTCCAGTGCCAGTTTGAGAGGCAGAGGCAGGTATGAAGGAGAAGCTGCCCGGGGGTCTCCTTTGCTAAAAAGTGCCCCCAAGCCCTGGGCTTGGTTTGAAGTCATCAGTTAGAAAGCACAAGCCTTAAGTGCACCTCTCCGGCCCTCACGGGAACCTTCTCTGGGACATGTGGGAAAATATACCAACTGTGAACACAGCAGCTATCCCTACCTTGGCAGGGGCAGCAGGGGCAAAAGCAGATCCAGACACCTACGCTGTAAATGAAAGAGTGCTCCTGGGGGAGAAAGGTTTCCATTCAACTAGATATTTGCCCAGGTCTGCTGGGTAGTGGCCCCAGAGCCTGGCTGGCCTGCCAGGTTTACAGGTGAACAAGGCTCCCTGACTTTAAGTAGCTCACACGCCTGGGAGAGAGCAGGGGAAGCGGGGAGGTGAAGAAAAGAGAAGTGTGAACGTGTGAGGCGCGCGCGTGAGTGCACACCCAGCACCAGTGCCCCGCGGTATGGGGATCTCTCCATCGTCTGCCTCTGACAGCACATCAGACGGGGTCTCCTCGGGAGAGCTCCCGTACCTCACCCTCCCCTTGGATCCAGCCCTGGTCTGGGTGGAGCACAACCACCTCGCGCAACCTTAGACTCCAGACCCACGCCAAGCTAGTCTGTCTGCTCCGCCCCAACAGCTCCCTGGGCCTGGGAGTGGAGCTACAGGAGGGAACGGCCTTCACCGGGCCCGCCGGAAAGGCACAGGCCAGGATGGGTTCTCTGGGTCCCGGGCGGATGCGCCACCAGACATCTGGACAGAGCTCCAGGCTCCTTCCCCGAGTGGACACCTGCTCCTGGAGAGGGTCTTGGACCCGTTGGCTGTGGTGGGGGTGGGGACCGCTATAGGTGGACCGCACCCCCAGCCAGAGATTCCCCCTGCATTTCCAACCGCCTCCGGACGGCGCACAGCAGGGCTGGGTCTGGGTCTACGCAATCTTCCCAGCCCCGTCTTGTCCCGCAGCCTGTGGGTTCTAAATGCCAAAGACTGGGGCCGCGCAAGCCATCTCGCCCTGGGCCCTTACAGGGGCCAAATGATCTCCACGGTCCGCGCCTGCTCTCTCCTGCACACACACAAACATTCACCTACACACACTCTGAGCCAGACCTCTGTGTGATGCCGAGAGCCGGCGAGCAACCAGCCCGGAGTCTCAGGCACATTTGGACACGTGCGCAACGCGCCCCCACACCGCCAGTGAGCTGCACACACCCGCGCGTGGAGCCCCGCACACACACGTGTGCCCCGGAGAAGCGCGCACCGCCGCGGACAGCGAGGCTCCCCCACGCAGGAGATAACGCACCCGCAGTCCCCGAAGCGTCTTCGGCCTCGGACCCCGCGGCCGCTGGCCCCACGCTCACCCGCCCCAGCGCACCCCCGCCCCCCCGGCCGCGCTGGGCACTCCCGGGCCTTGTGAGCCGCCCAAGTTTCCCGGGGCGCCGGTACCTTGGATATGCTGCTTGATGACATTCTCCAGGTGGTCCAACCGTTCAATAATCTTCAGGGTGTCCCCTTTGTCTTCCTCCAGCTTCTTCTCAGGCGCCGGCTCCTGCCCCCGCACATACACGCTGGCGATGTAGTTGGTGACCCAGCCCACGTAGAGCAGACATATGATGTTGGTCATGCCGCTCAGGATCACGCAAGTGGACACCAAAGTTTTGGTCTTCCTGGTGCACACCATTCTGGGCTCCCTCCTCCATATAGAGCTCCCGGGGGACCCTCCTAGCAGCGCGCCGGCACTCCCCCGCGCGCACACCCCCCAGCCGGCCCCGGAAGGCTGGGCGCCCGAGCACCTGAGTCCCGAGGTCCTCCGCAGCTCGGGCTGCTCGCCGTGGAGCCGCCGTGCCCAAGTTTGGAGCTCCCGCCGCTGGCCACCCGGAGAGAGAGCTTGACAAAGGAAATGAGGTGGATTTTTTTTCCAAATTAAAAATCTCCGAGCCCTTCTGGAAGCGGTCACGGGTGGCCGGCAGCCGCACGCCCGGATACGAGCATCTGGGAAACTTTGCCACAGCCTGGGTCCGCGGCCGCGCCGTTTCCCATCGCCAGGCGCGGGTTGCCTAGGCGGTCCGACCCGCCCGCGCTGCTGGAAGGACGGCGGCGGCGGCTGCGGCGGCGGCGGCGGCAGCAGCGGCGACGGGGAGAGCGGCGGAGCAGAGCGGCCCGGCCCCCTCCGAGCGACAAGCGCCGCCACCAATCGCGCTCCGGCTCGGGAGAGGGGCCGGTGCTGGGCGGCCACGGACCAACGAGGAGGGCGTGGGGGGGGCGGAGTTCAGCCCCCGGGCCCCACCTGCTGGCCGCCCCTGGCTCCCGCCCTCCAGGGACGCGCCTGAGCCTCCATCCGCGCCCGCGCTGGCTACCCCAGACCCGAGACTCCCGGGTAGGGCGCGCCGCCAAGCTCAGCCCCGAGGTCCGCAGATTCCGCCTCCAGGGAGTCCCAGCTCTGGCTCTTGCGCCGGCACCTCCGGTCTTCGCGGGGTCGCGCGGCTCAGCGCCCTTCAGCGGGGCTCTTCTCGCCCGGGTCCCACCGGCCAACTCCTCGTCCCCCTTTCTGGTTGCGGGGAAGCACAGAAGCCAGGGAAGCTTGGGCGGGATCGTCTGACTAGTCTTGCCCTTGGTCAGGCCCCGTGGGCATCCACTTCTTCCCTAGCCTCACTTCGACCTCTGCCTGTCCCAAGCCCTCTCTCTGTGGGACCCCTGAATGTCTCCAGACTTGGCAACTGTCAAAGGAGCTAACCCTCCCAGGAATCTCCCAGATTTTGGACCACCACTAACAACACCAAACCCCTGGAAGAATTTTGCCCCATCTAGATTTTTTTTTTTTTTAAGTCTGCACAGCTCCCAGAACAAAACAGTGCCCTGTAACCCAGTTGTCATCCATGGGGACCAGTCTCATGTCAGTGCATAGGGGTAAATCCTGCACAGCAATGTCCCCGGGGTGGGGGGAGGGGACACAGAGGCTACAGAGGCTACAGAGGCTACAGAGGCACGGGGTGGAATTATGCTGTGAACTGTAAAGTCCCTATGCATGCTGTTTGTAACTGGTGTTAGTACAGGACTGTGACTGACAGCAAAGGGACATGGCTGGGCTCTAATGGCTGACACTATTTTATTTGTTATAAGAGTAAATATACTTATTCATATTATCCCCTTCTACTGAAGTCACTTCTTTTCAGCATCTGAAGAGAAATCTTCTAAACAAAGACTCTTTAAAACACAGATTCATATCATTTTCCCCATCCGTGAGGACATTTCCTTGGTCTAAAGAGTCAGGGAGGCAGCCCGCTGCATGGCCACCTTGTACCCCAGCACCCCAATGGGCCAGGTTGCTACCTGGCCCCACAAAGGAGGGAGGGCACAAAACCAAAGAAGGGATACTTTATGGCCATCAACCAGGAGCTGATCGACTAGTGCTTTGCTTACAAAACCCCCCAAAATATGCTGTGGCACCAACTGGAAGATTTCTCTTCACCCATAGCTGAAAATGAGTTTGGAAGAGAGTAGAGGAGGATAGTATGTATGTGTCCATATGTGTGACAGAGGAAGACACACACACACTCATCTTTTTCTGAAAAATAAAGGTAAAGAAATCTAGAACCAGGAAGGAATAAAACCTGCCTCTCCCTTTCTCCTCTGGATGTATAATCAGCTCCCAAATGAAGAGTCTGGACTTTCTCCTGGCTGGATGAATTTTTTTTTTTTTTTTTCCTGGCTGGATGAATTTACAAGCACTGGCCTTGAGTACAGTTAATGGCAAGGGTCTAATTCTTCCTCTTGTCATGCACCCTGTCCCAGGAGAAGCCCTGGAAGTTCATCTCTTCCCAGGATCTTCCTGCACCACCCCAGGGCTAGACAGGGAGCGGGCAATACTCATTTTTCAAATTCTTAACGGGAGGGGAAAAAAACCCAACTTTAAAAATAAGGTTTAAGGCAAAAACAAAGTGCATCGTGTGACCTTAAATTTTTGTTCTTATCCTCTAAGAGAATTTGTAACTGTGGAGGGGATGAATGCAACAAAAGAAGGCAGAACAGGTTCTCCTCTCTAAAAGGTCACTGGGGCAAGATGACCAGTTCAAAAAATATTCACTGGAGGGGCAGCCAGACTCCAGGACTCTCATCCCAGTTCCACCGCTTATTAGTTATGTGAGATTGGACAAATTCTAAAACATTGCTTGGGCTCAATGTCCCCATAGGTCAAATGTAAACGATACTTGCTGGGAGAGTGGTTATAAAGATTAGATGAGAGAATGCACCAGAAAGGGCTTTAATTAGTGCAAGACACCGTGGGTGTTCAGGATCAGGTGAGTTTCCTTCCCAGGATAGGGTCCTCTGCCTTCCAGGCCAGAACTCAACTCCATGAACTCCAGCCTCCTGTTTAGCAATACAGTTGACCCTTGAACAATGTGTGGGTCCACTTACATGCAGATATTTTTAAATAAATAAAATACAGTACTGTAAATGTATTTTCCTTGTGATTTCCTTAATAACATTCTGTTTTCCTTAGCTTACTTTACTGCAAGAATATAGTACATAATGCCTATAATACAGCCTGCGCGTTCACGGACTGCTTATGTTACTGATAGGCTTTTGGTCGACAGACTATTAGTAATTCAGTCTGGGGGGAGTCAAAAGTTGTAACTGGATTTCAACTGCTCAGGGGGTCAGTGGCCTTACCTCTGCCACTCCCCTGCATTTTTCAAGGGTCAGCTGTACTTGGTTGCTCCACCGACCGGTATCAGCACTCTGTCCCCTGATGGAAGCCAACAGGAATTAAAGCTATAGACAGCGAGGTGCTCATCTTGCCCAGCAGGGTTCTGGCACATCGGCTTTCTATTCATAACAGCTGTCTTCACCATCAGTAGTGCAGTGATCTGCATTGGTTGATAGGAAGTTCAAAACGGAAAGCTGGTTTCAGAGATTGCTACCTGCCCCATACTTTCAAATTTCCACTTAAGACTGCCAACTCTTCAGTTATAAACAAGTGAATTACAAGGGAACACAAAGACGTTACCCACAAAGGTTTTAGAGTCACAATGCCAGAAAAGAGCTCCCATGTACGCCCTCCTAAGAACGATACATGGACCATATTTTTAGCCCTCAGTTCAATTACATTAAATCCAAGAAGTAATTATTGAACCCTTGAGGTTTTGTCTGCATGACCAGTTGCTCTGGGCCCTGCCTAGTTTACTCCAGACATGCGGATATAATCTGAGTCTCATAGTCTCAATATGGACCTCTTTTCTGAACCTGGAAAGCTGCTAAAAATTATCCATGAACTGGAAGGATGTTTCTGATTCTCAGGTTAGGTCCTTTATCTAACTCGTAAGTGTTTCCCCACTTTTATTTTAAATAAATCCTGCCTTAGGGAATCATTGTGAACTTAATAAGATAATGGATGTGAGCAGACTAAGCAGAGACTCCAGGACAATGTATTTCTTTAAACTTATGCCTAGTGTTTGGACCTGGGGTCTCCTTCCACTCTTGCTGCAAGAGGAAAGTGAGTACCTTGAAGAATCTAAAAAAAAAGGGCTGGAGATCCTTGATAGGGTCTCTCTGGTACAGCCCCTGGATTTAAACCATCTTTTATATTGTATAAGCAGCTGCCCTCTTCATGTGATTTCAGGGGGAGCCAAAATAGGACTTCTTATTGACAATATATAGCAACACTGTCACCCACCCACCCCCGCCCCACCAATTACTAAGCCTTCATTCAGAATATCTTTAATGCAAGGTCTGGAAAAGCCAATCATTATCGGAGTTTAACTACCAGTTGATTACATTCTAGTGGGGTATCATGACCTGGGGATTGAAAGGAACAGTGGACCAATCTTGGCCAATGTCAAGGAGTCCACTCATTGGAGAGAGATGTCAGTGGTCATCTATATCCACCAGATGGCAGCACCATGCAAAGCCTTGGGGCCAGAAATGCCAATTAGAATTTGGGGGCTACAAGGGGGAAATGGACCTTAAAGGTAGAATACCTCAATCCTTCCTTCATCTGGCTGGATGGCAGGTGGGATTGGCAGGTCCCTAGGAAAAAGGGATTGCTGGGGCTTCCAGCAGTGATGGACGCAAAGTTCAGAGACAAAGGCTGTGGAGGAACAGTACATACAAGATTAGATTCTGCCAAGCCACAGGGCTGAGATGTCCCTGCTGGGGAAGGCACACTTCTAGGGGAGAAAAGGTGAACAAAGAGAAGAATGTTTGTTTTGAACCTACACCTGTGTCAGGTCTAGGGTTTTTCGTATGTTGTCTCCTTTTTCTTTTTTTCCCCATCCCCACCCACTTCATATATTGTCTCTTGAGCACAGACGAGGGAGCCAAACAGCTGGGTTCATAGTCCACATCTGCCATTTACTAGCTGTATGATCTTCGTCAAGTTACTTAACCAGTCTGTGCCTCAGTTTCTTCATCTGAGGAAATGGGGAGAAAACGGTTATTGTGAGAATTAAATGAATTCGTGTCTATAAAGCACATTAAATGCACTATGTAAAAGTTAGCTCTCTAAGAGCTATTACTTCCTCTGAGCAACAAAGAATCTGAAAAGTAAAAGAAAGGAGAGAAGACCAGCCACCAGGGGGAAATTTCCTCAGAGCAAAGGGTCCTAGAAAGAGATGTTTAGCTCTTCTTTTTTTACCTTATTGAAGAACCCAAAGCAAACCCTAGCTGAATTGCAGAGCAAATCCTGACAGGAATCCTGAAACTAGACCCATTTGACCATCTGTCCACTTATTCACCCGCTAAATACTTCTGAGTGCCTGCACTTTGCTAGACCCAGGGTTAGGTACAGGTAATGCAGAGATGACTCACACATCTGCACCCCGGCCCTCAAGGAGATCACTGTTTAGTGGAGGAAGCTGATCAATGAGCCAGTATAATACAGTCTGAAAAGCTCTAATCTGACATATTACGGTAATATAAAAGAGAAAGCCACCAGCAGTTGATGAAGGTGCCAAATTCTGCCCCAACAAGTAGTTATGTCATTTCTGAATGGTTCCACTTCCATTCAATCACTAGACAGCTCTGCTGGATGGGAATTTGTTCATTAGACCTGGAGGGGAATATTGCAAGATATTTAATGGACTAAGGATTAGTACACAGAATATATAAAGAATTCATATAAACCCATAAAATAAGCACAAATATCCAAGTGGAAAAATGGGCCAAAGATATGAGCAAGTAACTAACTAAAGAGAAAGTATAAACATCCAAAAAATATATGAAAGGATGCTTAAACTTGTTAAAATCAGGAAATGCAAAATAGATACCATATCTCACCTATCAGACTGACAAATTTAATGTGATAATTAGCAAGTATTAGAGAGAATATAAGAAAAGTAAGTACTCTTATATCCTGCTGGTGAAATCATAGTTGGTACAATCACTTTGAAATGTAGTTTGGTAGCACAGAGCTAGAACAAACAACCCCAAAATTTGTATGGAGCCACAAAAGACCTCAAATAGCCAAAGCAATCTTGAAAAAGAAAAGCAAAGCTGAAGGCATCATAATTCCAGACTTCAAGTTATATTACAAAGCTGTAGTGATCAAGACAGTATGGTACTGGCACAAAAACAGACACATAGATCAATGGAACAGAATAAAAAACCTAGAAATAAACCCACAACTCTATGGTCAACTAATATTTCACAAAGGAGGAAAGAATATTCAATGGAAAAAAAGTCTCTTTAACAAAAGTGTTGGGAAAACTGGACAGCAACATGCAGAAGAATGAAACTGGACCCTCGATTACAGCATACACAAAAATGGATTCAAAATGGATGAAAGACCTAAATGTGAGGCAGGAAACCACCAGAATCCTAGAGGAGGACACAGACAGTCACCTCTCTGATATCAGCTATAGCTACTTCTTTCTAGATATGTCTCCTGAGGCAAGGGAAACAAAACCAAAAACAAACTATTGGGACTGCATCAAGATAAAAAGCTTCTGCACAGTAAAGGAAACAATCAACAAAACTAAAAGGCAACTTTTATGAAAGGGGAGAAGATATTTACAAATGATATATCTGATAAAGGGTTAGTATCCAAAATCTATAAAGAACTTACCAAACTCAATCCCCCGAAACAAAATAATCCAAATTAAAAATGTGCAGAAGACATGAATAGACATGCCAAAGAAGGCATACAGATGGCTATCAGACACAGGAAAAGATGACCAACATCCCTCATCAGCAGGGAAATACAAACCAAAACTCCAGTACCAACTCACACCTGTCAGAATGGCTAAAATTAACAAGTCAGGAAACGACAGGTGTTGGTAAGGATGCAGAGAAAGGGGGACACTCTTACACTGTTGGCGGGAATGTAAGCTGGTGCAGCCACTCTGGAAAACAGAATGGAAGTTCCTCAAAAAGTTAAAAATAGAACAACCCTGTGATCCAGCAATTGCACTGCTAGGTATTTACCCAAAGGATACAAACATAGTGATTCGAAAGGATTCATGCTCCCGGATGTTTATAGAAGCATTATCAACAATAGCCAAATTATGGAAAGAGCCCCAATGTCCAGTGGCCAACAAACAGATAAAGAAGATATGGCATATATGTAAATGAAAATAAAATGCACATACTCTATAACCTTGTACTTTAAGTATGGTCCATGGGCCAGTAACATGAGCTTCAGCTGTGTACTTCCTATCAGGCCCATCCCACATCTACTGATTGAGAATCTGCATCTTAACAAAAATCCCTAGATGAGTCATATACCAATAAAATCTGAGATACAATACACATGAAACTGTTAACCACAGTCTTTCTTTGGGAAAAGAACCATAATTAAGGATAGTGGTCAACCTCTTACCAGGTTCATCTATAATGTCTGGTTTTTACAATGAATATTTCTTAATGTAATACTTCTGAAATTCAAATTATTATGTTTATAATTAATAATGATTCATTTGGTTGTGCTGAAATCTGCTCCACATTGGTTGCTGCCCCACTTTATGGCCTGAGCTACACACACAGACACACACACACACACACACACACACACACACTTCTTGAAACACTCATGTTAATTGTTTGTATTCCCTATTGAGAAAATAAAAGGAATCATCAAGGTACATAACCATATTCACTGTTTAGTGAGAGTAGGAATTTATCAACCACCATCTCTTTCTTTTACACACTCAGAGGCATTTCTTAGTTTCATGCATCTTACATAAATAACATTTTATAAAGTTGTGTACTAGGGGAGATATAATGAAAGATTTCGTAAAAGTTTCAACTCCCTATTTCTTTAAAAAAATGCTCAGCAGGACATATGTTAATTAAGAAAGCAGTAGAACATAGTGGTTATACACATGTAATCAGACAAACTTGGGCTTGAACTCTGGGTCTGCCATTCACTAATTCTATGAATATGGGCAAGTTACTTAAGTTCTTCTATCTCAGTTTCCTCATCTATAAAACCTAGTATCTACTTCAGAGGGTTGCTGTGATGATTAAATGAAATAATATCTGTAATCTTGTTTTGCAGTCTGTAGTAAGCATTTAACAAATGTGAGTTTTAATAGTACTTAACACTTTTATTTAAATAATAAATCATTGCATTTCATTTCCAATCCATAATTATACATATGATATATCATAGATTCAGGAACATAACCCTTCTGTAGCCCAAGGACGAAGTATATATTTTTAATGTTTCCATCACTTAAAGGGATGAGTATCAGTATATAAGTAGAATTAAGGGGTGCCTGGGTGGCTCAGTCAGTTAAGCAGCTGACTTTTGATTTTGGCTCAGGTCATGATCTCGGGGTCGTGGGATCGAGTACCACATCAGACTCCATGCTTATTGGAGAGTCTGCTTTAGGATTCTCTCTTTTCCTCCATCCCTTCTCCCACTGTGCGTGCACGCTCTCTCTCTCTCTCTCTCAAATAAGTAAATCTTTAAAAAAAAAAAAGTAGAATCAAATAGAACTACACAGAACAGTGATGTATCTTATACAAGAAACAATAAATGTTGGAGAGGAGGATAAAGGGGACCCTCTTACACTGTTGGTGGGAATGCAAGTTGGTGCAGTCACTTTGGAAAACAGTGTGGAGGTTCCTCAAAAGTTAAAAATAGAGCTACCTTATGACCCAGCAATTCCACTACTGGGAATTTATTCCAAAGATACAGATGTAGTGAAAAGAAGAGTCATATGCACCCCAATGTTCATAGCAGCAATGTCCACAATAGCCAAACTGTGGAAAGAGCCAAGATGCCCATCAACAGACAAATGGATAAAGATATGGTCCGTATATACAATGGAGTATTATGCCTCCATCAGAAAAGATGAACACCCAACTTTTGAATCAACATGGATGGAACTGGAGGAGATTATGCTAAGTGAAATAAGTCCAACAGAGAAAGAAAATGATCATATGATTTCACTTATTTGTGGAACATAAGGAATAGCATGAAAGTCATTAGGAGAAGGAAGGGGAAAATGAAGCCGGGGGTTGGGGGGGGGGCGGTGATCAGGGTGGAAGACGAATGATGAGAGACTCCAGGAATCAAACTGAGGGTTTCAGAGGGAGGGGTTAAGGGGCTGGGTTAGCCCTGTGATGGGTATTAAGGAGGGCACATATTGCATGGAGCACTGGGTGTTATACACAAACAATGAATCATGGAACACTACATCAAAAACAAATGATGTACTGTATGGTGACTAACATAACATTAAAAAAATTATAAAAAAAAAAGAACAGTGATGTGTCCTGTTAGACCACCTATATCTCTAAGGTAGATAGGGACTGCTAGTACTTCCAATCCATGGAACTCCGTTCACACATATCTTGATCTTCACAGCAACCCCATAAGTGAAGTTATAATTATACCCATTTTATAGATGAGGAAACTGCATCTAAGGTCAAACATTAAAACATGGTAGAAGGTCTCTAATTCCAAGTCCAGGACTCTTATACCACAACCCTTCCATGTATCTCTTAAGGGGTATCTATATTCAATGAAGGAATTACTGGCTAAGTATGTCTCAAAAGTAAGAGACTTCTTGGAAGTATTTGCAACTGCAAAGAGGATTGCTGAAAACAGAAGCACTTTCAAACTCTAACTACATATCCTCCCCAAGCAAAGGGGGGAAGCCACTAAATTCCTCCTTTCTTTCTTTCTTTCTTTATTTATTTATTTCACAGACAGATATCACAAGTTGGTAGAGAGGCAGGGGGGGCGGGGGGAAGCAGGCTCCCTGAAGAGCAGAGAGCCCAATGTGGGGCTCAATCCCAGGACCCCGGGATTGTGACCTGAGCTGAAGGCAGAGGCTTTAACCCATTGAGCCACCCAGGCGCCCCAAATTCCTCCTTTCTGAAAGGGAAAATCTGGTTGGCAAAGATGAAGAAGGGGAGTCACATTGATCGAACTCCTACTGAGAGGCAGAAGTAGAGTCACGGATTCCCCCATACCTGTGGAAGGTCCTACCCTGGAAAGTCTTGTGTGGGCTTCAGGAAGGTGGGAAGAAGAGGGAGTGGGATGGTGAAATGTCCATCTTCTTTAGGAAAATGCCTGGAGGTTACCCCAATATGGGCAGGATGGAAGGGGGTTGTAAGAAATCTCCTTTGGCTGCTTCACAGCCTGGAGCCCTCCTTCTCAAGGCCTCAGAAGAAGAGCACAGGACCCATGTGAGGGACTGATGGTGTCAGCCAGGCATGAGGAGAAGCAAGCGACCTTTTGAGGATTGGTATATGGTGGTCCGGGGCATTATTGGCCCTTATGTAGGTTCTGCACTTTGCTGCCAGCCAGATGGTAAATAAAATATTCAACAGACACACCACCATCTCACTAGAGCGAGGTGACTGGCTTATTCAGAACAGAGTGATTTCTGCAGAAAGCACAAATTGCAAGTGGCAAGAAGCAGCTGGGAGACAGTCAACAATCTGCTTCCTATGACAGAGCCAGAGACCAGAGATGGGGACAGCTTGCATTTGCAGCAGGGCCACAGTCCCTCTTTAGAGCACTGTGGAATTTGTCATCAAAGAACTTCTATATACTTAGTTCCAAAACAAATGCAGATGCACAAAAGTATAAGTACTCAGATGGATGATTCCAGATAAAATAGCCTCAGCAGGTGCCAATGGCTAGGCTGATGTGGCAGAATGTATTTACAGATAGCAGTATAATCACTCTCCTGACAGAGCACAAACCCAAATAGTGTCTAGGTATTTGGTAATGATTCTCCAGTGTGCTGGGCTCCTTTATCCTTATCCAGGCATTTGCAAGCATGATGAGTGAGCTGACAGATCCCGTGTCCCCATGTAGTTTGACAGACATGGGAAACTCTTTGTCATCCCACCCGAATTTCATGGCAAGGTCTCCAACAACGGTTCAGTGGGTAGGCCCAGGATTTTTTTTTTAATCATTTTTTTTAATTTATTTTCAGCATAACAGTATTGTTTTTGTACCACACCCAGTGCTCCATGCAATCCGTGCCCTCTCTAATACCTACCACCTGGTTCCCCCAACCTCCCACCCCCCCACCTCTTCAAACCCTTCAGATTGTTTTTCATAGGCCCAGGATTTTAAAGTTGTGCTCATTCATGAAGCCTATTTCTGTAAGCCTTAACAGATAACATCCCTATTCGTGATACTGCATTCTGAAACCAAAATATAACAGTGCAGATTCATTTATTTCCCAATAAATAATCAAAAAATCCCACTTCCCACTCACTCTTCAACATGATAATCATCTCCATGATAACTCTGGATAATGTTTCCGGTGATTACAATGTGGTTAAATCCAATGGAATTTCTCAGTCCTCATCTTACTAAACCTTTCAGCAGATTTTGATATTGCTAACTTTCTCTCCTTTCTTAAAACATGCAATTACCTTACCTTCTAGGACAACACATGCTCCTGCATTTCCTTTAGCTTCATCCCATTGCCAACCTATCCTTTGTTACCTGGTCATTAAATGCTGTAACTCCTCAAGATTCCTTCTTGTTCACGCCTCTCTCCTCTTCTTCCTCTGTTCTCTCCAGCCCATGCCAATTTCATCTACACCCAAATCATCAATGACTCCCTATCGACAGATGATTCCAGACAGATCTCTCCTCCATGTTCCAGACCAGCATATCCAATTGCCTGCCAACCTCTCTCTTAATGACTCAAAAGCATCCCAAGATCTAAATGGCAAAACTAGACTCATGAGCATCCCCTGCTGTCTGCCTTCCCCAATCTGGTCCTCTTTCAGCGTTCCCAATCACAGTGAAGGATAACCCTGATTCATAAACCAGAGAGCCAGAGATTATCTTTTACAATTCCCTCTCCTTTCCTCCTCATGCTGAATCCATGACCACCTGGTTTTATTTTTAACTAGTAATTATGTCACAAATCCTTCCATGTCTCTCCATGTCTTCTCCATGACCTTAACTAAACTGCCTTTATCTCTCTCCTACAAGGCAGAGATGGGTCTCTGAGTTTTACTCACAGTAATAGCCTCAAAGCCTATCATTGTACTACATAAATATTTAATAAATTAATGAATAATATTTTTACTTAAATTATATATTATCTGATAGTGTCAGAGAACAATAAATCTGACATATAAGCATATCCAGATAATTGAAACTTGATTTGTTCTTTTATTTTGATCAGTTTGAATGAGAATCTTTCTAAAATATACAAACATGTATTTTTTTCTTTCAAAAAGATAAAATAAAACTTTCATTAGTCTCTAATAATGATTTTAGAGAGAGAGAGAGAACTCCAAATAAATGCCAATTTATTATAATTAATAAGGTACTTTAACAAGTTGTTAGATACATGATCAATAAACAAAAATCAATTGCTTTCCTATGCTCCAAAAAATAATTTGAAAACAATGAGAAAATTACATTTATCATAGCAGCAAAAAAATATACTAAAACTCCAGCTACCAAAAGTTGTGCAAGGGACATCATAGTTTCAACTGTCCTACTTCTGATGGCCATGGTTCCCAGCCAGAATGTCAAAATTGAGTAAAGAGTTGAGGGCCGAGCTGTCTTCTCAGAACTAACCAACCTTCTGCTACCAAAGCTTTTTCTCCTAATGAGCTTCCCAAATGGAATCCAAATGTCTCGGGCAGCTCTAATGGAGGTTTCAGTCTGTTTATTAAACTAACAACAACAACAAAATAAGTTTCCCAAAATAGGAGAAGTTGTTTAGGAGTCTTTCATCGACCTGGCTCCCTGGCAGTATTTCTCATCACTCAAGCAAAACCAAAGGTTGAGTACCCACCTCAGGGATGACAGAAGTTGCCTGACCACCTGAGCATAAGGGCCCTTGAGGACATTAGTTTCAGACCAGAGAAGAGCCAATCCAAGTCCCCACTGCTGTGGTGTATCTCACACTTAATCTAGGTCAAGGCCCACCGTGGTTGAATGAGGGGCCAATGAGGGGTCCCGTGAGAGGGCCATTGGTGGGGGGTTAGTGAGGGGCCCAGTGAAGGACCTAGTGAGTGGCACAGTGAGAGGCACAGTGAAGGGGCCAGTAAAGGAGTTAGTGAGGGGCCCAGTGAGAGGCCCAATGAGGAGTATAGTGAGGGATTCAGTGAGGGGTCTAATGGGGGGGGGCAGTGAGGGGAACAGCGAGGGACTCAATTAGGGGTCCAGCAAGGGACCCAGTGAAGGCACAGGGAGAGGCACAGTGAAGGGGCCAGTAAGGAACTTAGTGAGGGGCCCAGTGAGAGGTCCAGTGAGCAGTGTAGTGAGGAATGCAGTGAGGGACTAGAGTCATGCCCATTCTGGTGAAATCACTGAGGGACCATTTATATCCTGTGCTTCTCTCAGGAGGTTCCCTAGCATCTGTTACCTTTCTAAGTCCCTCAAAAACTACATCCATCAGTCTAGAAAAGGTTCCTGCTGAGCTTCTGAAGGAGGATGATAGCATTGTGACCCTTTGTCATCTTCCTCAGCTCCTGTGCCAGGCTCACAGATGAAAGGTCAGAGGGTTTGACCAAACCCCAGTCCCTCTGCTCTAGTGACTTTAGGATGGCCACCATCCTACAGGGGGAGACCCAGAGCTGGCCTTGGGAACTGGAATGGAAACATGAGCTCCAGGCTTCGAGGCCATCTTGGGATCAGTCCAGCAGTTGAGTTGAGCAGTTGAGTCCAACTCAACAAGTCATACGTGCTGCTGGGAATGTAAAAATCATCCTTTTTTCCCTCTGACTTTTTAAAGAGAGGTTAATAATCACATTCTGTTGTTGATTCAATGTAATTGCTAACGTTATCAAATACAAGGTTGAAATGAGAGGATGTGGGTGGGGTAGGGCTATGTGTCTTTCTACTGAATAATCCCAACCTGCTGAGCAATTTAGATTTTAGTGTTGTTAATGTGTGTCTTTCCTTAGAATCAAGCTGCCACTTTTCACGGTGGCCAGTGCTTCCTTCCCACTGCATTCTCAAATTCTTCCTTAAGTTATTACTCATCTGCTACAAATTGGGAAAACAAACAGCTGAGTTATTAGAATTGGATGTAAGTGGGGGGGAAAAGGCTTTGAGCATGGGACTGAGGGACTCTCCTATGAATAAACCATAGAAGGGTTTGACACATTTATTGGTTCACTTATTTCCTGTTTCTCAACATCCTCAGTGTTCCAGCAGCTTGCACTCCTGGCCTCACCAATCAATTCCCCGCAAAGCAGCCAGAGGGATCTCCTAAAAACTCAAAATTGATTCTGTCACACACACACTCTCCATCCCTCCTCTCTTAGAACCCTTCAGTGGCCTCACTGCCCTCAGGATAAAGTCCAGCCTCCCTGGTAGTCTTTCAGAGCCTTGCCAGATCCGGCCTCTTCTACCTTCCCCCTTCACCAAAGGGCCACTCAATCTCACAGCACTAAGCTCATCTTGCAGGTATCATCCTAGCTCTGTCTTCCAGAAAGCCTCCCGGACCCCCTGACCAAAATCACGTGTCCAACACGAGACCAGGGCCCCATCCACTTCCCCATCCAACATTTAACCAAGATATCATAACTATGTCAATGCATTATAGATGTGTAGCTCCATCATTTAGTAGTGCCTTGGGCAAGTTACCTAACCTCCTCGAGCCTTGGTTTCTTCATCTGTAAAATGGAGATAATTAGTTCACCTACCTCTTAACCTCGCAGTAAGGATTGAGACAGTGCACAGAGCACACTTAGCAAAAGGAATGTGCTTACAGTTTGTTGATGATCTTACTAGAATATAACTCCTGTGAGGTCAGGACTCATGCCTGTCTCATGCTCACCATGCCATGCACAGTGGAGTCTCTGGAACACAGCTACTCAATTATATGCTGATGATTTCCAGAATGAATCAATGAATGAAAGTCAATGTCCTGCCAAAGAATCTGCAGGGGCTCCCATGCCAAACTTGAGTGCCTTTCCATTCTTCCACATGGCATTCCTCAGCCGTCCCGCCAGCCCCCTCCTCAGCTTCTCTCTGCTGTGCCCTCACTGTTGGTTTGTTTGATGAATTTCCCTTTCCCTCCCTTCCCTTCATCAAATCCTCCCTTCCAGGCCTGAGTCCCCCCTCCTCCAGGAAGCTTTCCTGGGCTCACTGTTCAGGTCTTCTTGAAACTCCTCCCTAGCATTCTGGTTTGTTCTCCACCATTCCCCAACTCCTTTCGGGCCTAACCTCTCCTCCAGTTAAGAGGCGGTGGCCTTGGAGGCAAACTCTGCTCTAACTTTTCCTTTTGTTGCCTCCTCCCCACCCCAGCCCTTGTTCATGGGCTCTCCGTCCCCTGCTTCTGCCAAAGAGCCATTCCTTTTGGTAATATTCTCTCAAAAATTACATCCTTGCAGTGTTTATCTCCAAGTTCCCGAGCTTCACCACGCCTCACTTAAGGTATTGACTTTTCAATTCATGATAAATTATTCAGCAACTCATTTTCAGCCAAACTCCTCTTTTCTTCGGGGCCTGTTCTCCTTCAGCTAGCATCTCGGGGCAGCCTTTAAGTCTAATGACGTGTTTACAATTCATGCTCTGCCAGGCATTAAAGCAAGGCAGCGCGCTCAGGGTTGATAAAGAGCTACTCCAAATTCTCAGCAGAGGGAAGGGGCCAACAAGAGCACCGTTCTGTTGTTTATGGAGAACGAAGATCTCTGCCTCCACTGCAAAGGATCTGTGTGTAGACATTGGCAGAGGGGTTCTGGGTCAGAGGCAGAGCTCTCCTGGAACCTTCCAAGTGTCCCGGAAGCTGAAGGGCACAGCCAGATCAGATTCCAATCAACCCTAAACTTGAGGATTTTCAAGCTCTGTGCTGTCATGTTGATGTTGGCGGGGGGGGGGGGGGGGGGGGGGGGGGGGGAGGGGGGGGGGGGGGTCGGGGGAGAGTAAAAGAGAAACCCTAAATCCTCCCTGATAAGGGATATCTGAGAAAATAAGCAAACAAGAAGCAATACACAATGCTTACCCTTAGGATTGGGTTTTTAGGATGGAGTCTTTTCATACTGCTTGAAGGACTATGATTAGCCAGTCCCGGGCCTTTGGGTCTAATAATCTTATAGGCCAGCATGAGCTCCCTTCCTTCTTGATGTTCCTGCTCCTGGCACAGTGGCGCTCCTCTCACCTCCATGCTAACCCCAGGCCTCCCTGGCTCTCAGCTGGAGACTCTGTTCCCACCACAGCCTCCTAATCTGATTGTGTGTGAGGCAACAGGTAATGACTGTAGGTTTAGGGCCATCAAACACATTAAGGTATCATTTACATGTTCAATAATGGGGGTAGAAAGGTGTGAGGACTCTACTATTGGGGGTCAGAGGAAGAGAAGGAGACAAACCATTGCCTTAGATGTTGCTGAAATCTATAATTTCATTTTCCTCATAATTACTTGATCAATTAAGGTCCAGCCTGAGAGTTTATTTTAATGACTGCCTTTAAGGGATTGACCTGAGGAGAATAGAATTAAGGGGTGGCACATGATGAGGTAAGTGACAGGACTTCCTTGGATCCCATCAAAACCAAGCCTCCGAAAAGGTTAAAGACACCAAAAGCAATATCAAAACAAATGAAAAACAAGGAAGACAGCATGTGCAATAGCCAGAAGAAAAAAATAAAATTAGTCGATATGGCACTTTGGATCTGTCACAAAATTTCAGCTTTCCCTCCTGTTCCTCTCAGAACACAGAAAGACTACAGATCCCTAAAGGACAGGGCACTGTACCAGAAGTCCCTACACTCTCTTCCTAGAAAACACCTCAACCTTGGTGGGCACGTTCGGCCACCATGCCTCTTCCATGACCCTTAGCCCCACTTCTGGCAAAGCTAATTGAACAAGAGAGGGGCACCTCCTAGCCAGAGATTAGCCCAATCAGATTCTCTCTCCCAGGAATTTGTGTTTGAGGCACAAAAGCCGAAGTCTGTTAGCAGTGGGGAGTCAGGGAGTGTCGTGGTGCAGTCAGGGGATAAAACCACCATCTTAACGGCCCATGATGGGTCTTGTACAAGTAGAGGGGTACCCAGAGAGGCCAGTTGAACAGAGAGGAATGAAGGAGAAATGTTTAGGGAAAACAGAACAGCGAGAGAGAGAAAAAACTTAAAGAAGCTTGGTGGGCTTCAGTGAATGCCTGTCCTTGTCCACCACAGGTTCCTGATATACAGATCTCGAATCACTACCTCCAAGTGACTCACAAGCTTACTAAGAAAAAATTTACCCAGCAATTCCAGGTGAAATAACTAGCATTTCATGAGCACCCAATAAGTACCAGAAATATGGTAAGCTAGGGAGTAAAACAAACTAGTTCTCATCTGAATAATCCAACAAATTGATAGATTTACAGTCACTCTACAAAGCTTAGGAAACCAGTACAAGTTCTGTAACTAGAAAGTAGCAGAGCCTGGATGTGAACCCACTGGGGTGACTGCAAACCCACATTCCCACACTCCTCTCTAGTGTGAAAGGATGGGCGGTCATCTGCTCTGGCCCCATCCAGAAATTAGCATGTTCATACCGATTATGTTTCCAAATAAACGAAGTCCACCTTTCAAAGGGGAAAAAATGTCTTTCTTTTTCAAAAATGTTAGTTGAAGTCTTAAAACATACATGACATGTTCCTGCCTATTACTTTCTGAGCACAATTTAATACTTTCTGATTAATTAAGTTCATTCATTCAAAAATATGTGGAGGACCTCCCATTTGCCTGACATTATGAAAAGAATGAAGAATACAAAGTTACATTAAACAAGATGTCTACCCTCAAGGAGTTCATGGTCTGGTAGGGGAAATGCCCAAGTAACATTCATAATCATAACTATGATTGTAATAATTAGCATCTATAGTTAGCTTGTACTCTACTAGCATTGTCTTAATCCTCAGAATAAACTATACAGGATTATTACTATAATTATTATTATTATTATTATTATTCTCATTTTACAAAAGAAACAGATTCAGAGTCCAATTTACAGGTGCTAAATACTGAATCAGGGAGCATTCATATAATCTATCTAGAACCTGAGCTATTAGCACATACTATACAGGTTGCTCTAAGTAAAAAATAAAATAAAATAAAATAACTGTGAGCAGTATGCTCAAGACAAACCAAAGTTGGGTACTGACTAGTGATCATAAGGAAGAGTGATCAAATCAGTGGGAGCAGGATTTCACCAGGTGGGCAAGGGAGACCATGCAGACAAAGAGAAAAACATATGCAAAAGCATAGCAGTGGGAAAGAGCATTAGGCTCTCTTTCTAAGAGAACTACAGGCAGTTTTTGTGTATTTGCAGCGCAGGTGGGAGAAGATGAAGGACCAGGAAGAAAGTGGAGAAGGATGAGGGTGGAGACACAGGGGCAACCCCATACGACACCTACCAAGGCAACGAAGGAGTTAGGTGGAGGGAGGGTGGGATGATCTATGTATTTTCAGGAAGATAAGAGAGATTATTCTGGCTGCAGTGTGGAAGGTGAGGGTGAAGAGTTAGTAGTTCTGAAGGGGGAAGGGCAGGAAGGAGGGGAAATAGCCCCTCCAGGGACATACGGAAGTGGTGTACACATGCAATGGGGAGGGCGACAATAAATAAGAACGTAGCAGTGTTACATGTCCTGCTGTATATGGGAGCGACCTGCCCAAGGGATTGTCCTGCCCAAATGCCCAGTGAGAGACACTAGAAAAAGGGAAACTTGGGAGCCATTATCGATACACTTTTCCTCCCCCACCCCCACAACCCCGTACACATACATATTAACATCTGAGAGTCCTGGAGCTTTCAAGGCTTCCACACCTTGAAGTGTACGTCTCACCATCTCTTCTTGTGACTGCGTGCTACTTGTCATGGGACTGCTGCCACTGAACCCCGTGCTTCAAACAGAGGAGGTGGTTGCTAATGTTTGCTGAATGCCATGGAACTGCTTCATCCTGGGGGATAAATGTTCCTGGCACAATGCCCTTGGCTTGAATGAAATCAACTGAAGCCCTCCTCACTTGTGATCTGGACGTGAGTATTTCTCCCAGGTCTCAGCAAAGTTGGTGATTTCTGCTCTGCTTCCTCACCACATTAGAAATACCACGTTTCATCGTCAGTTGTTGTTCTCTTCAAAAACTCTTTATATTGCCTAGCATCCCCTGGGTAATCAGAGCAAATATAATGTCTTTACTGCATCTATTTGTCACTTGGAATGCATGGCAAGCCTTCACGGAAAATTTCCTCAAGTTCACATTTCCTTCCAGAATGAGTCTTTATCTATATTTAACTCTTGAGTCACCTCTTTCTCTCTATGTCCCTGTCTCTGTCTCTCTCTGTCTCTCTCTGTCTCTCTCCATCTCTCTCTCTCTCACACACACACACACACACACACCATATTTTGAACTAAATGAGAGGAGACAAGAGCCAAAAGAGCTCCAGTCTGGGCCAGGTTTTGATATTATTTGACCTTAACTAAACAACTTGACCTCAGTTTCATTTATAAAATAGGGGAACTGACTCAAATAGTTTTCTAGGCGTCTAGGAGCTCCTTGGAGGTATCTAGGGAGAACATGGGGGGTGAGGGAGCACTCATACACACATACACGCACGCGCACACATACTTGCTCACTGTGATAGACAATGGAGGTGTCCACCAAACATTTTCACTAGGAAATACCTCCTGGGCACACAGTGGGATTGTGCTTCTTGGCACCTTTGTGATTGGATAGGGCTGTGTGACTGGTGTTGGCCCATGGGATCTGAGTAGAAGTGTTGTGTGTCACTTTCAAATCAGACATTTAATTACCAATGCAATACTTTTCAGAGTTGGTTCTTCGGCCATGGAAACCAGCAATATTCAAAATGGTGGCTGCTTTATCCACTTGGGTTCTGGAATGAAATTGTGAGCTGAGCCCAAGTCCACCTATGACAGATGTGTAACATGAAAAAGAAAATCTTTTGTTGTAACAGCTGAAATAATTTGGGGCTATTTTTTACTGAATAGAACACCTTATTCTGACTAATACATATACTCACGTTTTTAACTGGAGCACCTCTGTACTTATCTGTTTTATAGATTAGATTTCTGCATAAGATTTTGTTTGACAAATGAGTCCAAGTGCTAAAAAGAAACTTGAAAACTACTAGTCTACTTGATTTGTGAGGACACTTCCTACAAAAATCTATGATGTTACACAGATTCTTCCAATAATCCTGCTTTCTTCCCTACCCTCTTTACATATTTTGACTTCATTTTCATAAGCTTCTTTTATTTTGACAGGTACCTCCCATAGAGATTTACTTTCACATAAATTTTTTTGTCAGTTTTTGGATCTAAAAATGGTGACCCACTTTTTCTTACCACACATACTTTCACTTATCACAGACATCAAAACAAACTTACCTGCCAAGATTGACAGCTTAACTCTGATAAGGTGAGACCTATTGCAAGCTGTCCCCACACTGTCTCTTTTCTAAGAGACACAAAGGAAAATGTGTCCTCACTTTAGAGTCATGGCTAGTCTGAGTATTTTAGTCAACTAGTATCCCCCACTAGGGCTGGTCAGAGTTCTATGAAAAGAAGGTTTTATCCAGTAAACTTATTGATGGTTCCTTTGAAAATAGTGGATATGTAATATCAATATTTCTTTGATAGCCTGGTGACTTCTGGACTCTCCCTTTATCAAGACCCACTTAGAACAGAAGTGTCTTTTGATGGCTATGGACAGTTTAAGTGAGATACCAGCTGGGATCTGGGAGATTAAACCAGTTACCAAATTTTGTTGTGCCTAATCATCAATCCAGTAATCTCACCCAATTCAGTTGGTCTGGGGTGATGACTTGTAATCTATATTTTTAATATAGTGACTGGTACAAGTAGTCACAGAAACACAATTTGAGAAGTTTTAGACTTGATCTTTAAGCTTTTCTTAACCTTAGGGATCTGTGGTTATTTTCAAGTTCCAGATGTGCAAGAGATTCAAAACATTCAGCTTAAATATCAGGGGGGAAATCACTAGTCATTTCTATATATTCCTTCCTTGGCAGCAGCACCAATGCATGAGAATAAAGGAGCTGTGATTTCACCCCAGTAAGAATTGTATAAGGGTCTAGAGGGACAGTCTCTTATCTAATGCACCAAGGATGCCATAGCAGAGTGGTGAGGAGATATGGTGGTTGCCAAAACAAGGTGAGGAAGAGGACCAAAGTAGATTCTGAAAGTAAAGCATTAAGGGCAGCGAAATGAGAAGGTGACATACAAGTGGCAGATCTGGACAGTTAGCTGGAGAGAGCTGAGTGAGTCCTGGGAATAGACACAGTGGCCTGGATGTCAAGTTATTCCTTATAGGGGACTAAGCAAGCCTACAGGGATGAGCCAGGCAGAGTGATTGCTGGAGTAAGGATAAAGGGTTTCTGGGAACTAAGTCCAATAAAAACTAGGTTGGACTTTAATCCAAGGTGGCCAGGAGTGGAAAAAGTCAGAGATTGAGTGTAATCCATGACCCAGGAAGAACTAAGAGTTAAACAAAATAAATCTGGTTGTTAAGTTGAAGGATTGACTTAATAGGGCTAGAGAAAGGAAACAAAAAATCAGGGGATCTGGTAGAAACCAGAATGGAACAAAGAATAAAACATCAGAAAAGAAATGCATAAGGAGGTCAAAGGCAATTGCCCTGCTTGCGGCTGTGACTGGTCTCTGACTTTCATTGGCTTCATATGGTATGGGGTAGGTGGCCTGGTTTGAAGACAAATAAGGCAGATTCCTACCTGTCCCAACTGGATCACAAAGAGGATGAAGTCATTGTACCCAAGACCTCCTTTTACAGACAGAACTCAGCTGAGGTCAATTCACAAGGCTTGGCAATGAAATATAGCGGAGATACCAGCTATCAAATGTAACACTGAGGAATTAGGGTAGATAGTTGGAATTGCTTGGTCTATGCAACTTACTAGGCTCATGTTTGGCAAGCAAACACAGCTTAATAGGGAGACAAAAGACTTCAAGAACAAGGACTAACAGCATTCTCTCCCTCTACATCTTCTTTTTCTTCCCATTTTAGAATGCTTTTGCTGAAACAATGGGCCATGGCCCAGTAATTCCCTTGAGGCTGTGTTAATAGTTTCTCATCACAAATTTGGGCACATCCTTCCCCAATTAAAAATTCTTTGTGCTCAAGGAGAAAATAATTTAGGGCTCATTACAGCTTTGTTTTCAAATCAGTTAATAGAATGTGGTAGATAATGGAGGGAGAAGGCAGAGAACTGGGCTGGAAGACTGGAAAACTGATTCTTATTCCCAGTTCTGACATATGCTAGCCATGTGACCCTAGGCAAATCATTTCATCTCTTTGGGTCTTTGTTTCCTTGTTTGTAGAAAGAAAGTTCTTGAACACAGTGGTTTCTAAATGTCCTTCCAGCTCAGACATTCTCTGATGTCCATGATTCAATAAGCCTAGATTGCGTTTCCTTCCCATCTAGTAAGAAGGCTTTGTTAAATGGAATCGTTCACCTTGCAAAAATGTGCACCTATTGTTGGATGATGAATGGAGGGATTAATGAATGAATGACATCCAATGACACATATTTTAGGGCATCTCCAATGAAAGGGTTGCCAAGCCAAAGTGAGGAAGAGACCTAAAGCACATGATGAAAGTAAATCATAAAGTCAGGGAAATGGGGGGGTAAACTTTTGAGTAGAGAATCTAGGACCATTGTTTAACCTCCACTTATGTTGAGTCCTACAATTGTGAATACAGACTCTCAGAACTCAAAGACTTACCATGCCAAATCAACCCATTTGGCAGGTGGGAAATTAAAACTAGGAAAAGGGACTTGCCTACCGTTCCGGGGTCAGCTAGCAACAGTGAGCTAGAAAGATCTTTTTTGCCTCTCCTCACTGTGCTTTTTCTCTGCACTGTGCTGCCTCACATTTCCCAAACAAGCATTTAAAAATGGAGCTAAAGCTTTAGGCAAAGGCCCAGAGCTGATGACCCAATGTGACCTGAATGGTAATCTAATACTGGAGCAAAAAGCCTTCCCAAAACGTTTCAAGAGGATCTCTATTTTCCTTATCTCAAGGAACCACCCACCACCATCACTACCACCACCACTTCCAACTGAAAATGAGAGTGGAGCAGTGGGCTCTGAAAAATCCACATTCTATGAGAAGATGATCAGGAGCAAAGACAGAAAAAGCTAATTTTAGGGCTTTTTTTTTTTCTGGGAATGATTCTAGAGATTTTGATTTACTGAGAACATTGAAGCAGCGGCAAAAGCTGGAGCCTCTTCCTCTCCCCAGAACCATGAAAAAACCCCTTTCCATTTTGCCAGGAGTTTTGGCAACTAACTTTCTCATGAGGTATTCAAACTCCCTGGACCTCAGCTTTCCCTTCCATAAAATAGAGAACAATGAAGCCAGCAATAATCAAATGAGGCCCATGAATATACAAGCACCAGATTCATGAACTCAAAACTCTGTCTTCATCAGATTACCTCTGCTGCTTTCTTGTAGCTTACTGTGTTCATCCTTACCCCTGAGCCGTTGCTTATTTGCTTCCTAGCCTAATATGAGGAGCTCTTTGACCACGCCAGACCAGAGGAGGGCTCTCCTCCCTGCTTTCTGCGTTTATGGTCTACAAAACTCAAATTTGAGTCTTGGATGCATGATGCCTGGAATTACAATGTTATTGTTTTTCCAGCATAAGATCTCTTACTATCTGCAGTAGATCCCCAAAGATACCTATATCCTAATCTCCAGAACCTGTGAATATGTTATGTTACATGAAAAGAGAGAATGAAAGTTGTAGATGGAATTAAGGGGGTTGATCAGTTGGCCTTAATTATCCTTGGTGATCCAGATATGTCCAAAGTAATCACAAGTTTCCTTAAATAAGGAAGGAGGACGCAGAAGAGCCAGAATTTGAGAGATGGCATTATGAGAATGCCTCAACCAGCCATTGCTAGGTTTTAAGATGAATAAGACCATGAGCCCAGAAATGCAGAGCCATAGGAGCTGGGAAAAGGAAGGACATGGATTCTTCCCTAGAGCCTCCAGAAGGAACACAGCCTTGCCAACACCTTGGTTTTAGCCCTGTGAAACTCATTTCAAAATTCTGACCTCCTGAACTGTAAGATTAAAAATTGGGGTTGTTTCAAGCCACTATATTGGTGGTAATTTGCTATAGTCGCAATAGGATACGTATATACAGCCTATTACATCCTATACTTAATGCAAAACTATGATATCATGGGCTAGAGTCAGTATTTTTCTCTGGCTACCAAATATTACTAAACACAAAGTAAGCAACTAAAGCATATTTTTAAAAGTGAATGAATGAATTAATGTACTAAGTGGTGTGATAACAATTTAGAAATCATCAATCAATCTAACAAAAGAACCAAATTATAAAACCCCTGAAAGCAGTCTCAGATGTCTGGCTATAACATAATATGATTTCATGGATATTTCTTATCATGGACATTTCTTGGTGACTCCAACATCCAATGTTGCTATTATTTTTCCAATCTCACATTGGAAATAGGTCTGGATTTGAAGTCAGAATCTGGGAAGAGTCCTGCTGCTGACATAGATTAGCTACACAGTTTGACCAAGGTCAGACAGCTAATCTAGGCCTCAGTTGCCTCATCTACAAAAGATATATACGATTCATTATCCTAAAAACTTCACAGGACTGTGGTGAGGATCAGATGAACCAATGCCCAGAAAAGGATTGTGAAAACTGTAAAACTCTAGGTGAATTAGAGGAGCTGTCATTTACCACCCTCTTCTTTAGACAAATGTTTAGCTAATAGGCCCTTTCTTAGTGGCTTTACCGTGCTTACACTACTATGAGGCCTTATGGGGGAAATAAACATTTGGAAGAGTTCATAGTCCAAGGAGGAACTAGGGTGAAATGAGACAATTCATTTAGATCCTACCTTTTGTCTGGGAGCCCAGAGCCACCTCTTGCTGACTTGGTCCCAGGCACTGAGGAACCAGCTACTGCTAACAATGGGAAAGAGCTTTCTGCTGCAGGTCCAGTTCAATGAGCTAAGGCCCAGGGCTGAGGGTTAACCAAATAAAGAGAGAGGTCTTTCATTTGGTGGAAGCCTTGTGCAGGTAGCTGGCCCCACACCAGACACAGAGTACTTGTGGAACAGCTCCTACCTGCTAGGTAATGTTTGCAGGCTCCTTCTTCATTCTCCACAAACTCATGGTCCATTGGGGCTGGGATTTGGGAAAAGTAGGAGCCTTGGACATACCCAAGCCCAACCCCTAGAAGAGAGAAGACATCTGCTCTCAGAGATAATGCCTTGGTTTTCCCAATGGATATTTCATTTCCCTGGGGAGTTAAGTCTTCCAGGCTACCAATAAAACCTGCTCAGGCAAAGAACTAAAGTTGTAGACGTTACTTAGCATAGCTCCTTACTTCTCAAATAAAAGTGCGATAGACTCGCACCAAGTCCAAGACATTCACAGTCCTGTCACTTTACAAATAAATTCATTTTTTTAAAAGATGAAAACACATGACACAAAGCTCTTCATCGCCCTTCCTATTAGCCTCAACTTCTCTCTACAGCTCTGCTTAACTTCAGAAATATGGGATAAAACATCCCTCTAATTATTTAAATCTAATTTCTTGGGCTTTTGATCCTATACTAATCCGTAAATGCAAAAGGAGAAAAATGCTACAGGCACAAAGAAATGCTCATTATAGCAATATCAATAAAAATTATATAACTTAGAATTCTGGTTAGAGATGGTAGTTTGTTACCATGTATTTATTTATTCTTCATTCTGTGCTCCTACTAATATGATAAAAAGAATAATTCTTAAAAACCACATAAAGCATGGGAAAGGAGACATTGGAAAAAATATAAGATTTTAGTAAATTTTTAGAAGACCAAAAGTTGAAGAGATAGTTACTGATTTAGCAGTGTGAAGGAAGCCAGAGGAAGGACATGGAAAGGAAGTAATCTGTTCCTAAAACCCCAGAAATGTTAATAATTCAGTGAGGCAAGAACACCTGGATCAAGGTATCTGGTACCCAACCTATTCACATCTTTCCTACGCAGAGGAGCTGAGTTTTCTTCTCTAGCAAAATTAATAGTAGAAACTCAGAATTCAGAGACACCCTAGAGGTGGAGGGCAGGAGAAATGTCAAAGAGATAAATTGAAAGTCTGTAAAATGAATTGATAGGACCACGTCCTCTTTTGTTCCCATCATATAGACCCCTACAGGCAAAATGCTGGTAGTTGGGCACTTCCCTTCTGGTTTCTGGAAATCTCATTCCCATCATTTGTGGAGCACCAGTGAAATGACCAACTAATTGTCCAAGTATCTTGAAGTGAAGCCCATCAGCTGAAAAGCACCACCCTCCCCCCAACTCCCATACACATTCTTACTTGAACACACACACTCACATTTTCACATCTTACTCTTAAAAAGACAACCAAGGCTCACCAAATAATTGAGAAAAATCTCCAACATAAAATGAGAAATTAAAACAAACAAACACACAAAAAACACCTTATCTAACAGATAAAGCAAGACAGAAGAAAACATTTTCTCCAAATTATTATCCTCAGTTACATATGAAACAAAACCCCATATTTATTAAGCAGGAAACTGAAAACACTCAGACACTTAGAAAGAGCTCGTGTAACTTAGCATATATGTTGCCAAAATTAACAACTTGAATAGAATGTATGGAAATAAAGCCAAAAAATTGGGGAAAAAAAGACAAAGAGATGACCAATGAGAAGAAAAAAAAAATAATAGGAGAGAAATCCAAGCTCTATCACACAAATTACAGGAGATATAGAAAGAACAGAGAAAACTAAGGGGAGGAAATAGAAGAAGGGTGTTATTACATTCTCAAAGACATGTCTCTAGATTGAAAGAACCCACAGGGTATCTAGCACAATAAATGGGGGGGTGGGGAAGCCACATTAAAAGTTTATGAACCTGAAGTTTCAGGGATCAGGGAATAAAGAAAAAATGATAAGATATTCTAAAATGGAAAAAAAAATCACAAAGAAGAAATCAGATTTATAGTGGCCTCAGATACTTCCTTAACTACACTGTATGACAGAAGAATATGGACCAAGGCCTTCAAAATTCTACTGGAAGCTTTTTTTAACTTAAAATTTTGCACACAGTCAAACTATCCACAAAATTAAACAGTGAAACAAAGTTATTTCAGGTATTGCATTATCCCAAGTTCTCTCCATTTATTAGGAAGACACTTAAGGATATACTCTAACCAAGAAGAATGGTGACAAAATAGGAAACAATAGTTTCACATAGAAAAATGGGGTTGGGAGATCCCAGGGTAACAAATGTGTAACTTCACATCACAAAAGGACTAGCACCAGAGAGGACCCCAGGAGGGTCACTTCTAATGACAATGGAGAAGGGACTTGATATAATGTCTTTAAAACTACAGCATTTGGAAAAGATTAAGAAGTTACAAATAGAAAAAGATGCACATATTTTAAAATTAAGCAATTGTAAATTTGAAGAATAATTTAAAAACTGATGTAGTGGGATGACTGGATGGCTCAGTCGTTGCGCTGCTGCCTTCAGCTCAGTTCATGATCCCAGAGTCCTGGGATGAAGTCCCGCATGGTGCTCCTTGCTGGAGGCGGGGGCGGGCCTTGCTTCTCCCTCTGCCTGCTCTGCCTGTCACTTCCCCTTCCCCTGCTTGTGCTCACTCTCTCTCTTTCCCTCTCTCTCTTTGACAAATAAATAAATAAAATCTTAAAAAAAAAAAAATTGGTGTAGTAACCTCGGGTTGGCTCAGTCAGTTAAGCATCTGCCTTTGGCTCAGGTCATGCTCCCAGGACTCAAGCCCCACATAGGGTTCCCTGCTCGGTAGGAAGCCCATTTCTCCCTCCGTCCCTCCCCCTGCTTGTGCTTTCCCTCTCTGTCCCTCTCTCTCTCTCTCAAATAAATAAATAAAATCTTTAAAAAAAACTGATGTAGAAATAAAATGGAATCACAGTAGTACATTAGGCTCTGGAATAAGAAATATTTGCATAGTCATAATGGTACAACACTGATTACTTGTTATATAAAAACTGTGATACAGTTTTATTGGGAAGATGGAAAATGAGAAATTGGGAAGTGGTATAAAAAAGCTAAAGCCCTCCCTACTATAACAGAAAGTCAAGAGATAACATCAGAAATAAATGAGAAATAGCAGTCGAGGCATATTACTTAGAAATATGGGTTTAGCTATAAAAAGAAAAGCTGATTAATTAAAGAAGAGGTTATTTCTACATAGCGGGATTGAGGTAGGATGGCATGGGACAGGTGAATGATGTCTTTTATCATAAGTCTTTAAGATATATTTAACATTGTAAAACATACGATATAATACTTACTGGAAGGTATTTTTTTAATTAAAAATGATATAGGACATTCACTTTCAGGCATAATGGAGTACCAGAGATTAGATTTACCATCTCACCCCAATAAAATCGGAAAATCAGACAAAATATATGAAACAATTTTTTAGTCATTGAACAAAAGGCAGCACAGAACCACGATCTCTGTGAGAAGAGAAACAAATGTGATGAGCCCTCAAGGCAATTTCCAAGCTGTAATGCAAGGACAAAAGTTCCAAAAATCCTGGTGATTTTGATGAGTTGAGAAGACAGAAATCAGCTCAGAAAGTCTGCTGTGACTAGAATGTTCAGAAAAGAGTGCCAGAGAGAAGGGAGCCGCTCAGAGAGAGCTCCAGAGATCTGCAAAGAGGGGCCTTTTAATTTCTGACTGAGTACTGACCTGCATGTACATAAGATAAAACTGCCTGGGGCTAGTGAAGGAATCACCAGAAAGTAGTAGGCTGAACAACTTTCAAAGTTTACCCATGGCTGAGAATAGTTTTGGTTGCCACCAGCCAAAGTACAAAGATCTCATAATACAAATGACACCAGCTGGAGTCATCAGAAGGGCACTGTCTAAATTAACCTGATCCAAAAGCTGTTTTGCATCTACTCTAACAAAGCTTAATATCAAACTTGAAAAAGATCTAACTAATACCAAGAAATGTAACTGCATGCCAGGAAAAATTAACCATTGATACTCTTCTTTCAAAAAATACAGTGATATCTATCATCTAACAATATAAGATCAACAATGTCTCACATCCAATAAGAAAATTACCAGACATGCAAACGGGACAAACTTTCAGTTAATAGATAAATAAATTCTGAGGATCTAAGGTACAGCAGGGTGGTTATAGTTAATAGTTCTGTATTGTATCCTTGAAATTTGTTGAGAGTAGACCTTAAGTGTCTCACCATATACAAAAAGGTTAACTATGTGAGGTGATAGATATGTTAATTTGTTTGTGCTAATCATTTCACAATGTATACATATATTAAATCATCACATTGTACATCTTAAGCCATATTGCACAGCCTAAGTATTTATAATTTTTATTTGTCAATTATACCTCAATAAAACTAAAGAAAGCTTTTAAAAAAGAAATGGATTTTTTAATGATAAAACATGACTATGGTAATAGAATTAGAAATCTTGAAAAAAATTAATATGAAGAGAAGCAGGAAAGTGAGAGAATCAGGAAAATATGACCCATTTCCAGAGAATAGTCAACCAATATCAATAGACCCAGAAACGAGTAATAGGATAAAAATAGCAAGTGAGAATATTAAAATGGCTATTAAAAACTGCTTTATAGGTTCAGGAAGGTAAATGAAAACAACACAATAGAAAGAGAATTAAAAGATATATAAAACATCCAAATGAAACTTCTGACAATGGAAAAATAGAAAATCTTAAATGGCAAAAAAAAAAAAAGTATCAGATGATATTAGCAATAAATAAGTGAAGTAAAAGACATAGTAATAGAAATAACCCAAAATGAAGTACAGAGAATAAAAAGATTGAAAATATGAGCAGTGTCTCAGTAATGTCTCAGATAGGACCATATCAAACAGTTTAACAAATGTATAATTGGACTCGTTCAAAGAAGGAGGGGTACAGAAAAATATTTAAAGAAATATTGGCTGAAAACTTTTCAGATTTTCATACATAAATATTATATGTAAATAAATATATAAATAAAATACATAAATATATAAAAATATTATATATATATATATATATCATATATATGATTATGTTCAGAAAAAAGCTCAATGACTCCAAGGAGATCCAAAATTTCAATGACTCCAAGGAGAATAAAAAGGTCTTTAATTCAACAAACTACTTAATAATCAAATTGCTGGAACTTACTGCTAGAAAGAAATTCTTAAAAGCAGTCAGAAGAGAAAAAAAGACACATATAAAGAGAAACAAAGATAAGACTGACAGAAGATTTCTTGTTAGAATCCATGTAACCCAGAAGAAAATAAATCTGTCAACTAGATTTTAATGCCCAGCAAAAGTATCTTTCAAAAATGAAAGTGAAATAAACATTTTTTTCAGACAACATCTTAGAAAATTCACTATAAACACAGCTACACTATAAGAAATTCTAAAGGAAATTCTTCAAGCAGATGGAACATAATACTATATGGAAATTGGATCTACATAAAGGAATCAAAAGTGTCAGTAAAGAGAATAGGTAGATTAATATAAAAGATATTTTTCCATTGTTTAATGTCTTTAACATAAAAATGGTATTGAAAACAAAAATAATGTCAGTATACTATGAGATTTACAACATATAGAGAAGTAAAACATGACAATGAGTACAAAAGAGAAGTTTCTTACCCTGTACATGAAGTGGTATAATATTACCTGAAGGTAGACTATGATAAATTAAGTATGTATACTGTAAACCTTAGAGTAACCCAATAGCAAAACAAAGGTATGGCTAATAAGCCAACCAAAAGATCTAATGGAATCATAAAAAGAAAGTTGGAAAAGAGGGGGGAAAAAGAACAAAAAAGAAGAAAATAGAAAATAAATAGCAGTATCACAGATTTAAACCCAGCCATATCTATAATTACATTAAATGTGAGCAATCTAAACATTGCAACTAAAAGCAGAGATTGTAAGACTGTATAAAAAATCAAGAACCAATTTTGTGCTACCTATTTAAAACCTAGTTTAATGGGGCACCTGGTTGGCTTAGTCAGTTAACCATCTGCCTTTGGCTCAGGTCATGATCCCAGGGTCCTGGAATCTGGCCCCAAGCTGACTCTCTGCCCTCTCTCTCTCTCTCTGCCTGCTTCTCTGCCTACTTGTGCTCTCTTTCTGTCAAATAAATAAAATCTTTAAAAAAAAAAAAAAAAACCCTACTTTAAAAACACAGGCATAGGAAGAGCCATCTGGGGGTTTAGCAACTGACTCTTGATTTCCAGTCAGGTCAGCGTCTTAAAGTCGTAGAATCGAGTCTCATGTTGGGCTCCACACTCAGTATGGAGTCTGCTTTGGATTCTTTTTTTGTTTTTTTTTTAAGATTTTATTTATTTATTTGACAGAGACAAAGATCACAAGCAGGCAAAGAGGCAGGCAGAGAGAGAGAGGGAAGCAGAATCCCTGCTGAGCAGAGAGCCCGAGATCATGACCTGAGCTGAAGGCAGCGGCTTAACCCAGCGGCTTAACCCACTGAGCCACCCAGGCACCCTGGATTCTTTCTCTTACTCTGTCCATCCCCTTCTCACAGCTCTAAATACATACATACATACATACATACATACACACATTCTTTGAAAAAAATACAGGCACACGTAAATTAAAAGTAAAAGGAGGCAAAAAAAAAAAAAAGATGTATCACGAAAGCACTAATCAAAAGAAAGTTGGAGTGGCTACATAAATATAGAGAAAAGGCTTCAGGATAAGAAATATTACAAGATAAACAGGCATATTACCTTTTTCTTAAGATTTATTTATTTATTTTGAGGGAGAGGGAGCACACATGCATGAGTTGGAGGGGGAGCAGAGGGTAAGAAGCAGACTCTCTAGTGAGCACAGAGACACACTCAGGGCACAATCCCAGGACCCTGAGATCATGACCCAAGCCAAAATCAAGAGTCAGCCCCTTAGCTGACTAAACCACTCAACACAAGAGGTATATTTCTAATAATAAATCAGTTAAAAGGTGAAAGATTTGTATGATCTGAATAAAAAGCAGAGTATGGATAAGAAAGATGTGGTATATATGTATGTATACAATAGAATATTACTAAGCCATCAGAAAAAAAATGAAATTTTGCCATTTGCAATGATGTGGATAGAACTAGAGGCTATTATGCTAAGCAAAATAAGTTATCAGAGAAAGACAAATACCATATGATTTCATTCATACATGGAATCTAAAAAACAAAACAGATGAACAAAGGGGAAGGGAAGGAAAAAAAAAAGATAAAAACAGAGAGGGAGGCAAATCATAGAGACTCTTAACTCTAGGAAACAAATTGAAGGTTGCTGGAGGGGAGATGCATGAGGTGGAAGGGATAATTAGGTGATGGGCATTAAGGAAGGCACTTGATGTAATGAGCCTTTGGTGTTATATGCAAATGATGAATTACTAAATTATACCCCTGAAAGTAATAATATAGTATATGTTAACTAAATTGAATTTAAATAAGGAATTAAAAAATTATGGCATTTATGACATCAAAACCAATAAAATACTTATAAATTTAACAAAGGAAATGAAATATCTGTACAATAAAAACTATAAGACTTGGCTGAAAGAAATTGAGAATGACACAAATAAATGGAAGGGCACTCTGTATTCATGGATTAGAAGAATTAATATTTTAAAATGTCCATACCTGTTAAAATGTCCATAGCACCCAATACCATCTATAGATTCAATGCAATTCCCACCAAAATACCAATGGCATTCCTCACAGAAATAGAAAAATATATATATACTAAAATTTGCATGAACCACAAAAGACCTGGAATAGCCAAAGCAATATTGAGGGAAAAAAAGAAAACAAAGCACAAGGCATCAAAAATATCATACTACAAAATTTTGGTAATAAAAACATTATGGTACTGGCACAAAAATAGACACATAGACCAATGGAACAGAGTAGAGAAAGTTGAACCCCTGCTTATATGGTCAACTAATATTCAACAAGGGAGCCAATGGGGAAAAGACAGTTTCTCCAACAAATGGTGTTGGAAAAACTGAACAAACACATGCAGAGCTAGGAAACTGGACCCCTTTCTTATACCACTCACAAAAATTAATTTGAAATCATTCAAAGGTTTAAACATAAGACTTGATACTATAAAACTCCCAGAAGATAATACAGAGAATCTCTTTGTTGTTGGTCTTGGCAATGATTTTTTGGCTATGACACCAAAATCACCAAATGGGACTACTTCAAACTTAAAAGCTTTTGAAAAGCAAAAATATGAATAAATAAATAAATAACAAAAATGAAAGACAATTTACAAAATGGGAGAAAGTTTTTTGCAAACCACATATCAGATAAGGCGTTAGTGTCCAACATATGAAAAGAACTCCTACAACTCGAAATTTTTTTTAAAATCTAATTTAAAAATATGCAAAAGAAACCCATAAATAGATATTTTTCCAAAGAAGATATCCAAATGACCAACTGGTACATGAAAAGACATGCACCATCACCAATCATCAGGGAAATGCAAATCAAAACCACAATGAGATGTCAACTCTCCGTTGTTAGAATGGCTATTATCGAAAAGACAAGAGCTAGCAAGTGCTGGCATGTATGCAAAGAAAAGAAAACTCCTACATCATTGGTAGGAATATAAACTGGTTCAACCACTATGAAAAACAGTAGGGCATTCAACCACTATGAAAAACAGTAGGGCATTTCCTCAAAAAATTAAAAATACTCTTACCATATATTATCCAGAAATTCCACTTCTGGGTATATACCCAAAGGAAAAAGAACAGGATTTTGAAGACAAATAAAAAAAATAATAATAATAGATCAGTTAATCAATCAAGAAAATGTAACAGACCTAAATGTGTACATACTTAATAACACAGCCTCAAAACAATGAAATGAAAACTGATAAACTGAGAGCAGAATTAGACAAATCGACAATTGTAGTTGACTATGTCAACAGCTTTTCGATAATTAAACAATTCAGTGAAGATCACTAAAGATACAGAACACTTGAACAAATTGAATTTGACACACAAAGAATGTTCCGATCAACAACAGCAAAATACACATTCCTTTCAAGAACAGACATAATATTAAGCAAGAATGACTATATTCTGGATCTTAAAAATGCCTATAAGTTTAAAAGGGTTGAAACTACATAAACTGTGTTTTTTAGTCACAATGAAATAAACATCACTAACACAAAGATATGCGGAAAAACCCAAACATTTGGAAATTAACAACATGTTTATAAATAACTCACTTGATAAAGAGGAAACCAAAAGAGAAATTAGAAAATACTTTGCACTAAAAAAAATAAAAATATGAAACACTGGAATTTCTAGAACAGGTGTAAAGCTTAGATATGCTTAGAACAAATATCATAGATTAAAAGAACAGAAGTAAGCACCAAAAATGCAACACTACTGCCAAGTCAAAAGCAGAAGTGATAGTTGACTGGCAAAAGTAATAGATACTCACCACACCTTCCCTCTGTTTTACCATGTCATCAAGCTTCCATTCCGTCTCTTTCCTTCTGTCCATTAAACATTTCCAAAGCATGGATACAGTAAGCCCTCTCTATCAGTCATGTATCCTTTTCTGTTCATTGTAATGGGATTGTTGTAAAACAAACATTTCATAGAGCCTGTCCCACCCATAGCTTCACACATACACACCATTCTATCTCCAATCCCCACCCCCAAAATTCACACACAGAGAGCTAGGGTAAATTGAACTAGTGATGACTGACCCAATATGTAGTCAATATGTTAGTTGGCTAGAAATCTGACTTTGTGTGACTTTGCCTTAGAAGATAGGTGGGGCGGAAGAGATTTTATCTTGAGAACTTAATACAGGACACAAGATTGCTGACACTTGGGGGTGGGAAGGTACAGAAAATTGAAAGTAATGGCAACCATTTGCAAGTTGATGAGTAAAAAGGGGAAGCTGTTCTGCAGAGATAGGAAAATGGAGCTGACAAGATGCAGGGAAGGGAGAAGAACCTGTGGCCCAAGAGAGGGAAATTGAGGTAGCAGCCAGCTGCTTCTGTTCATCTCATCTCCCCTGATGCTCAGCTGCACTTGATTTCATGTCATTTGGTTTTGCGAGAGCTCTGTATCTTTGCAATAAACACTCTTCTTTACTTGAGTAACTTTGAATGAGTTTTGTTTTCTTGTAACCAAAGGAGCCATAACTTGAACAATTTCATGTGTCTTTTTAATTGTCTCCCAGTATTGCATAGTAACTTCTTTAAGGGTAAGCAGTGTATTTTATTTCATCTGTATAACACAGCTCATAGCAACATGAATGAATTGTATACGTGTTGATTAGGTTAATAATGAAGGAATTCATTAGTCTGGTTACTGACACTTCTACCACTACTAGAATAATAAATCACTTGTTTTTGTCTGCCCTACATCAATTCCTTTGTGAAACTTTTTTTTCTCTATTCTTTGTGCCTCTAGTGGGACTCAGAATCTCAGGCTCCCACCCCCCCACCCACTAAAGGAGGCATGCAGCCCATGACAGAGGTCAGTTAAGTTCTCCCAATCAGGATTCTCAGGGTAAGGGACTGTAGTCCCTTAAAGAAATGTTGATGAGTTTCTGCAGCTGGGAGCCCCAGAGCTCCCTTGGTTCCTGGCCTTTCGGGGGTCTTTTCCTTTTTATTCAATCCTAGGGCCACCTTCCTCCCAATGAATTCCCTTTTCTCACTTAAGTCATCAGAGTCCATTTCTATTGTTTTCAGCCTAAGAATCCTCTTGGATATAGCTGTTCCCAGGGAGGCCAGTTTTCCCCCGGTCTGTTTAGAGTTAACTGGAGGAAACTCTTCTTTTTGGAAAGACTGTCTGTCCTTGAAATATACCATCTTTGAAACTAATAAAATATTTCCTGATTGATCAGTAGCTCAACTGTTGGTTTTTTGCAGTAGTCTCTGACCCAACTTTATGGGATGTCGTTTATGCAAGAGACACCATTGGTTCTGCCTCAGTTGTTTATATTCAACCTCATCCTCACCTTTGAGGCCATCTCTAAGTGAAAAAGTAATGAATCCTTAAAGGAGTCATATGTATTTGGGAGTTCAAGCAACAGAGGCTAACTCCATTTGGTCAAGTTAACACTTTTTCTACAGCAATATAAAACAGACTTCCTGCCTGTTATGAAGGGTCTGTATTCAGCCTAAAAAGGCATCCCTCAGGCTTGGGCCTTATGTCTCAGTTTCTGAAGATGGACTTATCCTGGCCGTTTGGATCAGTATACCTCCAGTCAGGCCATGCTTTGGGTGTTAGCCCTGATTCTCCCAAGACCTCGAGTTCCAAGGCAGTTTTCTCCTCTCAACACCCTGACTCATTATTCTGTTTTCCTGAAGTACTCAGAATGAGAGCCTTTGGGAAGGGCTCTGTGCAATTATATAAGTGAATAGGCATAGTTATTTAAAATGTCTTCAGATTTCTTAGAAAGAAATCTTATTTCTTTCCCTGACACTAATTTCTTAATATGAGTAACAGTCCTGGGAGACATCCTTGCCCAATCCAGGGATCTGCATTTCCAAGGCAATCTAAAGCCCAGTTAATAGATGTTCATTCATTTTTCAAATCATTTGAGCACTTACTGCATGCCTGGCACTGTACTAGTACTCAATTCCCTCAATTAACAAGAAAACAGGCACAGTCTTGCTTCAAGGAGAACACAATTTAGTGGAGGACAGAGAACGAAATAAGCATATAAACTCAAAAATAATCATAAATGAGTGCTTTATGCTATAAAAATTAACAGGAAATAGCAATCTATAATAATAAGAGGGAATCTTTTTGGATGGGAGAAGGTATAAGGGGGCTGAGTCCTGAAGGATAAGGAGTGAGGGGTATGTGAGCCAGATAGATAGAATAGCATAGATGAGACCTGGAGGTGGGAAAGAGGTGGAATCAGCAAAGGGTAGAGTGAGATTAACTTGGGAGAGGAAGAGAGTTGGGGCCAGGAAAGGAGTTTGGATTTTATCAAATCTTATGAAAGTATAGCCACTTTGTTTTTTTTTATTATGTTCAGTTAGCCAACATATAGTACATCATTAGTTTTTGACGTAGTGTTCAACAATTCATCAGTTGCGTATAACACCCAGTGCGCATCAAAACAATATAGCCACTTTGAAAAACAGTTTGGCAATTTCTTTAAAAGTTAAACATAGTTTTGCCATACGGTCCAGCAAGTGTACTAATAAGCACGCAAGAGGAATAAAAATCATGTATCTATACAAAGACCTGAATGTTCACAACAGCATTATTTATAGTGGTCTAAGACTTGGAATAATTCAACTGTCTGTTAATAAAAGCATGGATAAATAAATGGTACGTGCATAGAATGGAATATTGCTAGGCAGGTAAAAAAAAAAAAGAGCAATTACTCATACAAGATCAAATTTGTATTTGTTGGTGGCCATTGGGGTGTTTATAATTATGAAAATTCACTGAAAGGACCATGTCAGATTGCCCATTTTCCTGTATGTAAATCATATCAATATTTTAAAATGTAATGGAAAGATGCAGAAGGGTATCTAAAGCAAGAGAGAAATGTGACTTGATGGGTTCTTAACAGATTCCTCTGATCACTGTGTGAAAATCAGCTTGAAGGGAGCTAAAGAGCAGATAGAGTGACCACTAAAAGAGTTATTACAGCAATCCAGGAGAAAGACACAGAAGGCCTTGACTGGTGAGAAATAAGGGAAGCCAGTATGTAGACTTCAGATATAGGAGGAGCTAGAAATGACAGGGTTTGTTTATTTCAAAATGATAAAAAAAAAAATAGGACAATACCATAGTTTTGCCATTTGCTGAAATGGATTAGCAGACTATGAAAGGAACAGATTTGGTAGAGGGTACAGGGGAGAATCAAGAGCTCTGGAGCATATTTGGGCTGAGGTGCACATAATGTATCCAAGTAGAAAACTCAAGCTGACAGTTGAATATGTATGTCTGAAGCTCAAATGAGAGATTGAGATGGAAATACAAAGTTGAATGTCATGAGCATGTAGATGACATTGTCGATCATGAAACTAGATCACTTAGGATGAGCGTGTAAAGAACAAGCCTTGTGAAACACCAACATTTAGATGTTAGTAGAGGAAGAAGGTCTATGACCAAGACTAAAAAGAAATTATAGCAGTATCAGATGTGAGGAGAAAGCCAATGGTGTAATATCAAATAAAGGAGGCCATTTGGGTCTAGTGCACTGAGACTCTAAGATGAGGACACAAATTGTCCATTGCACTTGACAACATAGAGATTATTGGTGCCTTGAGATGAGAAGTTATATTGAAATAATGGAAGAGACCCAATTTGAGAGTTTTGAAGAGGAATCTAAGGAGAGACAATGGAGAGAAGTGTGTGAACAACTATTTTGAGACATTAAGTTGTGAAAGGATGTGGAGAAATGGCCAGTAGTTGCAAAGGGATGAGAGAAAAAAGAAGGACTTTTGGGAATAAAGAAGAGTCAATTATGTTTGTGAGCTGAAGAGAATCATCTCTTAGAAAAAGGGAGGATTGATCACTTAGGAGGGATAGGAAATAACTGGAGGAATAAAACTTTGAGAATGTGAGAGAGGACAAGACCTGAGCCCAAAGATTCCAGGTCCAGAAAGAGCTGAGCTATGACAGGAGCAGCACACTTTCTCTTTTGTACCAGAGGGCAAAAGGGGAAGAAGCAGATGAATGCAGATGCAGACAAGGGGAGCTCTTGTCTGATGGTTCTAATCTTTCATTTAGATACAACTGACGGGAGAACCAGATCAGAGTGAGCAGTTAAGAATGAAGTAAGAGGGGGCACCAGGGTGGCTCAGTGGGTTAAAGCCTCTGCCTTCGGCTCAGGTCATGATCTCAGGGTCCTGGGATTGAGCCCCACATCAGGCTCTCTGCTCAGCAAGGAGCCTGCTTCCTCCTTTCTCTCTCTGCCTGCCTCTCTGCCTACTTGTGATCTCTGTCAGATAAATAGATAAAATCTTAAAAAAAAAAGTTTAAAAAAAAAGAATGAAGTAAGAGCTTTTGCACAGCAAAGGAAACAGTTAACAAAACCAAAAGACAACTGACAGAATGGGAGAAGATATTTGCAAATGACATATCAGATAAAGGGCTAGTATCCAAAATCTATAAAGAGCTTAGCAAACTCAACACCCAAAGAACAAATAATCCAATCAAGAAATGGGCAGAAGACATGAACAGACATTTCTGCAAAGAAGACATCCAGATGGCCAAAAAACACATGAAAAAATGCTCCACATCTCTCGGCATCAGGGAAATACAAATCAAAACCACAATGAGATACCACCTCACACCAGTCAGAATGGCTAAAATTAACAAGTCAGGAAATGACAGATGCTGGCAAGGATGCGGAGAAAGGGGAACCCTCCTACACTGCTGGTGGGAATGCAAGCTGGTGCAACCACTCTGGAAAACAGTGTGGAGGTTCCTCAAAAAACTGAAAATAGAGCTACCCTATGACCCAGCAGAAAAACTGAAAATAGAGCTACCCTATGACCCAGCAATTGCACTGCTGGGTATATATCCTAAAGATACAAACATGGTGCTCTGAAGGGGCACGTGCACCCGAATGTTTATGGCAGCAATGTCCACAATAGCCAAACTATGGAAAGAAGCTAGATGTCCATCAACAGATGAATGGATAAAGAAGACGTGGTATACATATACAATGGAATACTATGCAGCCATCAAAAGAAATGAAATCTTGCCATTTGTGACGACGTGGATGGAACTAGAGGGTATTATGCTTAGTGAAGTGAGTCAGTCTGAGAAAGACAACTATCATATGATCTCCCTGATATGAGGAAGTGAAGATGCAACATGGGGGGCTTGGGGGGGTAGGAAAAGAAAAAAATGAAAGAAGATGGGATTGGGAGGGAGACAAACCATGAAAGACTCAATCTCAAAAAACAGACTGAGGGTTGCTGGGGGGAGTGGGGATGGGATAGGGTGGTGGGGATATGGACATTGGGGAGGATATGTGCTATGATGAGTACTGTGAAATGTGTAAACCTGGCGAGTCACAGACCTGTACCCCTGGGGATAAAAACACATTATATGTTTATTTAAAAATTTAAAAATAAAATTTAAAAAAAATAAGTAAGAGCTTTGAGAAGAGAGGTGACGGTACAAAACAGCATCCTAAAGAGTGGAACAGCAAGTTTATTAGATCCCCATATGTTGGGAAGTGGATTGAGCTTGTGAGCTTAAAGTGAAGCTTTTCAGTTGATTGTGTGATTTTCTCCATCGATATTCAGTTGCTCAAATTCATGCAGGTAACTGGCTGAGTGCATCCAAGCTTGGAGTTTTGCCCAGTGATTATGACAGCTGCCTCTCCCATTACTAGCTTTTTCTAAGGGAGAAGATATTGTAACTGATTAGTCAGAACCCAGACAATCAATGTGCCATATTTAAGTAATGGACTTAGGAGCCCAGGTGCTTGTCGAATTTTTGAGGATAGTGTTTTTTTCTCCAGCTGGCCATTGTTTCTTGTGGATACCTCTCTTGGTTAAGGGTCTAGTGGGAAGAAGGGTCAGTATTCGGGCATTCCTGTGTCCCTGGCCATAATGTCATCATAATAGAATTTAAACCTCACTTTGAATCCCTAAGACATCCAACAATCTACCAGGTTTCCTGATTAATAGTCATCCTAAATGCTCCATTAATTAGTTCCACCCACTTAATGAAATTTCCAAACCTTCAACTGACACCCTCTGCAATATTACTGTTCTTGTGTACCCCAAAAAGATAGAGTGAAGTACTCACCCCAGTACCTCTGAATGTGACTTTATTTGGAAACAAGATCATTGCAGATCTAATTAGTTAAGAGGAGGTTATACAGGAATAGGGTGAGCCCTTAATCCAGTATGACTGATGTCTTTATCAGTAAAAGGGAAGAGACAGAGAGACAGAGATACATGTAGAAAGAAGGCCATGTGACGACAGAGGCAAGGCCAGAAGCCCTCACCTGCCAGGCAAGAACACAAAGGCATGCTGGCAAACCACCAGAGGCCAGGAAGAAGCTATTAAGGATGGTCTCCTTCAGGTTTCAGAGGGAGCATGGCCCTGCTGACACATTGACTTTGGACTTCTAGTCTCCCAAACTACGAGACAATAAATTTCTGTTGTGCTAAGCCAACCAGGTGGTATGCTTTGTGACAGCAGCTCTAGAGACAAATACAGTTACTACCACCATCACTGTGGTCCCCACAGACTTTCCTGCCAGACTGGAGCTTTCTTAAGCCACAGAAGCTGAGCCTGCCTGGAGTTGCAGCTCCCTTCTTGGTTGGTGGGCTTCGTCCCAAGTCCTAGGTCTGCCCTATCTTGCTTTAGGAAATCAGGCAGCCCTAAGCTCCATGCTAAGTCAGCCAGCCAGTCACAAATACGCTTTGATTTTACGGAGGGTACACATTTCCCAGCCTTAGCTTCAGGAGGGTCTGTTTGACATGGTGACCATGGCAACGAACCAGCTGAGGAGACACTGAGTGCTCCAGCTAGCCCAGGATGAAATGCCTCTTTCTGTGCTCGCATTAAGAAAAAGTTCTAAAAGGGACCCAGAAGGGCTCACATGGAACATAGTGACCAGGGAAGATAGGGCCCTTATGTGTGGTGGTGCTGGCATGCAGCTGATAGCGGGCAGAGAAAGGAAAGCAGGAATCCGCCAACAGCATGAGTAAGGAAGAGTAATGCTAAGTTGGGGGGAGGCAGAGAAAGAGACTGTATAAGCAAAATGCTTATGGAGTTTAAATATGGTCCATACATAGTAAAGCAAGTCACAGAAAGGTGTGTACAGGGATCACGGTCTAATCCAATATGCAAGACAAAGCAGATAGCAGGAAACCGTACTATGCCATGTACAGTGTTATGTCATGGTGTCAGAGATCTATCAGTTCAGGTCGGATCCAAGCAGCGCTGAGAGGAACACAATTCCGGGTCTGATCTCCCAGGAAGAGGGCTGCAGGGTCTAGACAGAGGGTCAAGTCTCTAACTAAGCAGGTTGGGATTTACACAAGTCCGCTAATCAGAAAGAGTGTGATAGGAGGTAGGAAACCACAAGAGGACCCACACATGGGTGGAGTCCACACAGTGAGAAGCCGAAGGGCAGGGAAGTCTTCAACCTGGATGCTGCCCAGAGAGCCAAGCCTTGCCTCAATTCATCAAATCCTGGGTCTGGCTCATTCAACAAATACATACTGAGCCTTTACTATGTTCAAGGCCCTTCATTCTCGGAGCACACAGGGAACATGATCCATAGAGAAGATTGGTCTAGCTTGCAAAACAGACCTCTCAGCAAACAACTATCATGCAGAGTGAGAAATGGTAAATTGAGATAGGAACAAAGCATTGTGGGAATGCAGAAGGAAGGGACACAACTCTGCCTGGGGAGCTCAGGATGGCAGAAAATATATTGCATTAGTTTTAGGGTGACCTAGATAAATTGTGAAATAAAAGGAAAAGGGGAGTTTTATTACAACCTCATGCTCTGCATCCTCAACCCGAGCCCAGACTTCATTTCATTTTTGCTGTTTCCTGTCTCCTTTGAAACACTGAGCACAAATTAAGAATAATCACGTATTGGAATTATTCGTCACTGTATCAGGAAAACATTAGGGCTTGATCAATGTCTTTCTACATATAAAACCTCCACACCCTCAGAAGTTTGGTAGTCTCTGCCCCCAAGGAGGCAGGTGACAGACCTAGGCTGACCAGATGCCAGAGGAGATTATCACAAGTGACTCACGTATCACGTTAAACAGAGCACTTGCTGAATCCTCTACTTCCTTTCATCAAAATACCAGGAAGAAAAACAATAAAGTGTTGAAAACTGTTAGTGGATATGTTCCCAGTTCCCTGCATGGTTGTTTCCAGAGAGACTTTCCAGTAGCCTCTAGAGACTGGGCAGTGGACTTGTGGCCCCACCGCCTGACAAGGGCTGACTGGTCCACTGATGAACACCTGATCCGAATTGGCCAATGAGATTCTTTCTTCCCAGACTTTAAACCTGCAACACAGGACTTCTAGTTGGTCTCTCCACAGCACTTCAGCTGGGGAGGCATGTAAAGCCGGCACTAGTGCAGCCATGTTTAAGGGAGGGGGAGAAAGGCACTCTGCAAAAGTGGGGGAATGGGCCATTTCCACAGAGAGAAGCAGAGAAGAGTGGCCAGGGAGAGGAGAAGGGAGGGCAAGGGAAGAAGACTGCCTTTGGAACGGATGACAATGACTTCCTGGTTCGGGCTATCCTGGAATGCCCCATCTGAGCTCACTAATCCTTGCCTTTGGTAAAGAAGAAGGAATTCGGGTTCACCCTGGTCTGTTCTTGAGGACTTCTCTTATTTACACAGATGTAAGGCAGGCAGTCCCAGCCATGGGGAAAAGACAAAATGGAATCCTTTTGCTTGTTTGTGGTGTTCTAGCTCTGGTTAGAAAGTGGGAAATTTTGCATAATGGACACAGGTTCTGGGAGGGAAGAAACCCTTCCCTTTAACCCTTTCCCCCCAAGAATTAAGGGTAGGAACATCTACGCATTAAACATATGTCCCTAGTCACAATCCAGTACCAGTGATATGCCCAGGAGCCCTCAAGATAAGCTGCCATAAGAATGAAGACAGGTAGAAATTATGGGGTAGTCCTGGCACCCTATTAAGAAAGGGAACAGGGCTGGGGCGCCTGGGTGGCTCAGTGGTTAAGCCGCTGCCTTCGGCTCAGGTCATGATCTCAGAGTCCTGGGATCGAGCCCCGCGTCGGGCTCTCTGCTCAGCGGGGAGCCTGCTTCCTCCTCTCTCTCTGCCCGCCTCTCTGCCTGCTTGTGATCTCTCTGTCAAATAAACAAATAAAATCTTTAAAAAAAAGAAAGAAAGGGAACAGGGCGCCTGGGTGGCACAGTCAGTTAAGTGTCCAGCTCCTGGTTTCAGCTCAGGTCATGATCTCAGGGTTATGAGATCGAGCCCCGTGTCGGGCTCCATGCACACACAGCATGCAGTCTGCTTGGGATTCTCTCGCTTCTTTTTCCTCTGCCCCTCCTGCCTGTGCTTTCTCTCCCTCTCTCTCTCTGTAAATAAGAAAATCTTTTGGCGGGGGAAGAAGAGGAACAGAAACTGTGGGTCAGGAGGCATTAAAGCCAATTTGCATCCAGCCTTTCAGATACTGTCTTAAGCCCTGTTCTGGCACCATGAATTTTACTGAAAAAGTCAATTACTGAATGCTCTAACATACGGGCTTAAAACATGGAGCCTTCCCAACTAAAACCCCATAGTAGTTGAAGAGAGTTCCACATCAGCTTCCATAGTAGAGATTTGAGGAAGGATTAATCTTAAAGATCTTTGTGCTCCATGAATTACTTCCCACAGCAGAAAACAAGGTTTCGCTGTTTTTCACCAACAACATACAGGCCTGTGTTCCAACAACATACAGGCCTGTGTTGGAACCTGTATTGACCCGGTTGCCCAACGTGCAGCCTCCACATATTGAGGGAAAGGGTAGGTGACATGGTCAAGTTACTAGGGAGCCCTTTCCCTGGGCAGTGGGCTCATGACTTCTCAAGATGTACTGCGACTGGGTCAAGATGGAGCTCTGGCACCTTGCCACAGCCCCTGGGCTTCAGACCGGACCCAGTGAGACCAGCTTTCACACAGTGGCCAGTGCTCTTCTACCACAGCCTATGCCACAATGGGATGAACATGTTTCTGGAGCTGGAAGTGTAAGCACTGTGTGTATACACACACACACACACACACCCCACATAGTTTCCTGGAGCTGGAAGTATAAACACTGTATACACACACACACACACACGCACGCACATAGAGGAAGGTGTTTGTGGGCCTTGGAAGGGTGAGCTGGATTTCTAATCTTCCTACTGCTGCAGCATGGGGAACTTTTAGTCCGACACTTGGCCAAGGCATGCTAATCACATCCCACACTGTAAGTCAAAGCATTTTGGCTTCTCGGTCCCTCATGGGATTAACCTCATTTCCCATCCTTGGGTTTCTGAGAAGCTCTTATGTCCTTCCAATTAATTCTACTTTCTCCTTAAATTAGCTTGCATGGTTCCGTCACCTGCAACTAAATAATCCCTGAATAAGGTTAGAAACTAAAGTTAAGAGGAGATCATTGCCAGAATCAAGGTGGAAATTCTCTAACTTCCAGGCTAATTTACAAAGCAAGCAGTACATTCCTGTTAAGGGCAGACTGAAACATGTAGTTAATGACTAAATAGGCTGTCCTCTGAACTCCAGGCAGAGACCAGGGGGAAAGGCAGTAAAAAGCTCCGGATGCCCCTCATCCCCCAGCCCTCCCTTGGCTTGGGCATGCCAGTATCTACCAAAGCAAGAGAACTACCAGCCTTCCTGTTCAGTATTTATTTTCTGAGGCAGCAAAATTCATGTTAATTTATTTGCTCCCTTCCCCTCCCCTGCCCTTATTTCCTAGAAGAGTTCAGAAATGAAAACTTTGAGAATACAATAGCGTTGGGAGTAGAAGGTCCTGCATCCTAGCAAACCGTTCAGTAGGGACAGGGCCAGACCCCAAGAAGCTCAGTATTCAGCAGCTCAGGGCTCTCCATGTACTACATACAGATAAGAGGGAATTGGACTCGGGCTCACACTTAGGCAGAGCACAGGAGCCTCCAAACAAGAGAGCGCTCCTCTGCCCAAAGGCAGATACCTGGAAAACTGCTGGGAACCTGAGCTGGCAGAGACGCCATGCTCCTCGGACCACGCAGCAGCTCGGGCTCTGGGAGGCAGAGATGCCAGGGCCCTGGAGGAAGTCAGGCAGTCTGTTGGCAAAATGAGAGAAAATCTAGTCTAATCTCTTTTCACTGATGAACAAACAACCATAATATAAAAGATGAAGCACAACAGAGGTATAAACAAAATTATGTCTTCAAAAAACTATTTGCCACAAGAGATAGAAGAAACTTTTAGAAACATGCTTGATGTTTTGATACCATGAAAGAAGCTCTGGTCTTTATAAGGTAAACCAAAAGAACCACAAGTGGAAAGTGGGCTAAGAGAAAATCTGGGAGGCACAGGTAATTGGATGAAATTTGCAAAGTCATAACAGAACCCAAAATAAAATAGTAAAAAATTTTTAAATCCTTCTAAATGGAAGTGGTTAGCAAAATTGACAGCCCCCCCAAAAAACAACAACAACAACAACAAAATCCTAATCTGTGATAGGAAGAACACTGGGAAAATCTCCAAGATGAGAGAAGAGGAGAAAAGAAAAGAATGAGGAAAGGGAGGTGATAACCATGAAAACAGATTGCACATCAGATCACAAAATAGTTGGTGCCCAGAGCAAGAAGCTAATCCTGATCTGGCACTTACGGGATCATTGCCATGGGCAGGACCACTCTTAGGCAGGAGGGGTCCCTGCCCTGACCCCTGCCCTTTAGGGAGCACCTCTTTGAACCTCAATTGGCCACTCCCCTCTGCCTAACGCACAGAGTCCAGTGTCTAGAGGATGAGGCCCGCTCACTTGCCCACACTCTGCAGCTGGATCACACTTTGGGTATCCTGAATCAAATTCTTTCCCCAGGCACCCTGTGTCTGCCTCCCAGATCTGAGCAGGGTTCTTCCCTGGACCCATTCTCCAAAAGTTCGATCACTCTAGTAGGGTGCACATCCCCAGGCTTGAGCTGGTTGCCAGGCTTACAGACAGAGCTTAGATGTGCAACGTGGGACACCTGGTGTGTGCATGCCATAACCCTTACAGTGTGGGTCAGAGGCAGGAATGGGATGGGAGGGACAGGCATTCTGGGGGCCGGGGGCCCCGTGCTGGCTTTCCCTGCCATACCATATTCTCAGAGCTCAGAGGAGGCTGAGGACTCTGACTGCAGTCCAGCCTTCTAGGTGCTGGTGAGGGTATATTGTGCAGGTTGAAGGATGGAACATATTTTATTTAACAGTATATTAGCATGATTTATACCTCTTAAATATTTCAGCATATGATATGTGGTCCTTCATTTATGCTCTTACCCTGGCCTCACAGTTGCAAGGGAGGGAGGCAGGCCTTGCCAGTTGTATTACTGTTCCTGATGATCAGCTCCCCAGGCCACCTATATTAAGAAATGTGACCTTTAGCACTGCTGGTCCAGAGAGCTGCGGCTGGCTTCTTTTTTAGAAAAGAAAGAAAGCTTTCTGATAGGGTACCTTACTACAGCTACACCCAGGGGCCAGGGCATCAACACCCAATAGCTCTCTCTTGTTCCCTTGGGGGTTAGGCTGAGGAAGGCCAAAGGGCCCCCGTAACCAAACGCCATGCCGTGAGTCATTGCCTGAGGTGGCAGCCAGAGTAGAGCCCTCCACAGCCGCTGGCATGCTCTGGGCATCACTCTCAGGGTAGTCGACCCGTTCTGCTTTCTGCTGGTGAGACTCGATTCCTTAATTCCTAAATGTTGTGGAACCCTTCAGAGGCATCTTACTTCTACTTGCACAGGGGTGCCACAGCAAAATCCACCCCTTCATGCCTGGGAAATTTCAAAGTTTTAACCCAAAAGGCCCTGATCAGGTCAGGTGAGTACCTTCCCCGGAGCACAATGCTGGTGGGAAGCTCTACTGCTCTTCACAGTGACGTGAAGTGTGTGTGGCCACTATAGGAGCTTCCATGCCAGGCCACCCCTAATCCATCACAAGGGCCTCTGGAGGGGTAAGGACTGGGCTTCTGAGCTTGTGGCTGTTGCTCACAGATGGGTACTTGTGATGGTTAACTTTCGTGTCCACGTGGCTAGGCTGCCGTACCCAGCCGTTTGGTCAAACACCAGTCTAGATGTTGCCATGAAGGTATTCTTTAGATGTGATTAGTGTTTACATCAGTTGACTCGGAGCGAAGCGGACTACCCTCCATAAGGTGGGCAGACTTCATCTAATCCGCTGAAGGCCTTAAGAACAGAGACTCAGATTTCCCTAAGAGGAAGGAATTCTCATCAAGAATGCAACAGAGAAACCCAGCCTGAGTGTCCAGCCTGCTGTTGTCCCGGATTCAGACGCATGTCTGCAATATCAACTCTAACCTGAGTCCCTGGCTGGACAGCCTGCAGATTTCAGACTTGCAAGACCCCATTCGGTGAACCAATTCCTTAAATAAATACCCCCCACCGGTGTGTGTGTGTATGTGTGTGTGTCCTATTGGTCTGTTTCTCTATAGAACTCTACTACAGTACTTCAGCATTGCATTCTGGAAGTAGACTGGGGGTACTCTTTGTACCCTCACCTGTAGAGGGGCACCTTGCTTGACCCAGACACCTTCCAATCAGATCAAAGCCCCAGACCAAAGCCTGACAGTCAAGAACATTCTCCAGGCCCAGGAAGTCCTCATAAGGTAGGAGTTGGATTGCAAACTGGTGTCCTGGTGTACAGCCAGGACAGACAGAAGGGGTCCGGAAGGGAGGCTGCCACCGCCACCTGCTCAGCTCACTCATTCTTGACAACCTGGTCACGGGGCATGGGACAGCAGGCCAGCTCCAGAAGTCACCCTCTGATGAGGGAATTTCCCCTGTGCCAGGCCAGGCTTCCGCTGACTGCGGGCCTTGGCAGGGCTGAGCCTGGCAGTGGCCGGTTATGAAAGCCGGCAGCTGGGGGCCCTGAAAACAGTGAGCCAGCAGAGCTGGATGGGGAGCTTGGGAGGCTTCCTAATGGCACTCACACACCAGGGCTGAGTCCAGGTCAGCTTCACCCAGAACTGCTGCTCTGCGGGGGACAACAGGGACAAGAGCTGCAGCGAGAATAACGATGTGACCTCTGATGGTTCTCTCTGAGACTTGATTTCCTCATCAGGAAAGTGGGGCTAATAATATCTCAAGGCAGTGCAGCAAGAGTTTAAAAGGGTGACCTTTGTGTGGGACCACCAGGTGCCCTGCTTGTGCCCAGTAAAATGTCAGTGTCCCTCCTCTTCTCCCAAGAAGGATGGGACATCTGCCGTGAAGGGGGAGGTGGGCGGGCTCTGGACTCTCTGGGAACCTGGGCCTGCATCTTTCTCTGTAAGGTGAGATCTCTCCCCCACAGAATTGCCATGAGGACCCATGTAGAGCCCTCTGGTGCATGTGCCTTCGGTAAATGCTAGAAAAGAGTCCTGGGTGACCCCTTCTCTTTGGGAGGACTCAGAAACAACTGAAATATGTTTCATTTTCTCTTGTAACATGGCAGGATGGAAGAGAAGCGAGTAGCAGTGGCACAATGTGCAAGGCGGTGCCAGCCCTGCTCTGGAGAACTGGGTCTGGTCAGTGCGAGTGTTGGCCTCTGGCTGAAGCCTTCAGCTTATGGAATCACACTTCGCCACCTGTCACCCAGGCTTATTAGTCTGAGGCAATGAGAGGACATACCTAATGACAGACATAGCCCTGTGTGACGACTGTGAAGGCCTAACACTGAGTCCAAAACCACTGTCCATCCAGAGGATGGAGCCAGCCCAGCCAGTCCACTCTCCAGGCTGGAAAGGGAGGTCTGTGGCTCTGGACAGATGGCTCAGAGGCCTTTTGTCTTGCTCAGCCTAGGAGGAAGTGCCTTCTGGTACACAGAACACGTTCTCTTGACCTTCTTCAATCAACAGGTTTAGAAATCCTCTGGGTTTTGAATACGTACTGGGGAGGAGGGAGGAGGGCAATTCAGAAGCAATTCTGTCTCTGGAGGACGGTGCATCGTAGTCGAGGACACTCCCTTCCTGACACACCAGGATGGCCTGGAGCTGAACTGCAGAGGAGGGCTAGTCCCTGGGAAAGCGAAGAGGAGAGAGAAAGGCGGTGGGAAGCAGTGCTCCCAGCTGAGGAAAGGGCTAGGAAGCATTCTAGGAGCAGGAACAGCTAGTGCCTAGTTTTAAGTTATATACCTTTTTTTATTTATCCAAAACCATCAGTGAGATCTGCTAGATGCACACATCCACGTGTGAGTTTATGTGTGTGTAAACTGAGAAAAGGGATGAGTTCCAGATCTGAACCAACATGAGGCCACACGGGATTACAGAAATCAGTCACGGAGTGGGGATTCACATCCATATCCTCCAGAGCAGAAGACACAGGGAGATCCCAACCGAGAACACGTAGGTACCGCGTCCAGTCTGCTGCTCATCTCACAGAGCCCAGGCCTTGCAAATCTGCTCAGTCTCATATGGGATAAAGCTTCAGGCAGCCGCTCCCTCACTCAGCTTCACCTTATTCTGCTCCCGCTCTCGAAGGCGCACAGCTATTCCTAGGAACAAAGTCATTTGTCGTGAATGTCTCGAGTCCTGTCTCGGCGGGTGGAAATCAGATGTGTTCCTTGACACACTCTCAGGATTCCAAAGACCGCAGGCCTGGAGCAGGTCACACTAGGCCTCCTGTACCCTTTAGCTGCCTCCTTCCTTGCCACAAAGAGCTTTATTGGGACCGACCTAGACTCCCATTGTCTTACAAAGTAACTAGCAGCCAGGAGTATTGTGGGAGTTATTTCTGTCCCACCCTTTGCTTCTCCATCCAACCCTGCCCACTCCACACACAACACCCCACCCCTGACACTCCCAGTCTGCTGTGGTGTGGAGAGCTGAGGACCTCCTCAGGAGCTGCTCATTTCTCACCTCTACTTTTCAAAATTAACCACACTATAGAAGTCCCCAAGGCCGTGAGGATGGTAATAGTGAACAGATCTGGAATACCGTGTGTGTGACAGGCGCTCTGCTGGGCCTTTTGAACAGACCGTCCTACTGCATTCTTACAGTGACCCTATTCAGAAGTGCTATTATTTCCATTTTCACAGTTAGGGAAATCGATGAAATGCAGGTTCTACTAATTATCTCCATCACTTACTTGGCATCAGACTCATGCTTTCACTTTAATCGTTCCTTTTTTTTTTTTTTCCCCCAAAATAATTTACGGACTACCTGCCATGTGAGTCAATATGGTAACTACTGCTATTCTTATGATAAACCAAGATGGAAGAATTGAAAGCACCCGGGGTCCCTGATGCGGGGCATCATAGATTTTCCTGATGGTGCCTGAGGAGTGGGTCTCTGAGGAACTCTGTGTTACAAATGGTCAATGGTCCACTTCGCATGAGGATTTACACTCTAGACAAGATTTCTGGAATGTCACACAAACATTTGCCAGAAAAGAGAAGTTAGAAATAGACCAGGCAGCCAGAAAGCCAGCGGCCTCCCAAGTCCAAAGTATTCAGTTCAAGAGAATAAAGGAATCATTCCCTTTCAAGGTGTAATTGAGTTTCTTTTTTTAGAGGATCATTATGGTGTACCAAGACCAGGCCAGATTTGACTCTTCCCAATCAACCCCAAGGCCCAGTGTGGGTCTCCATTTGTAATCGTTTGCCTGTGACAGAAGCCCCAGGCCCAGGTGGAGTTGGTGCCTTCGGCAGTTGGGAGGGGCGGTACCAACCAGACAGAACTGGGGCTCTTACTCTGCCACAGAGGCTGGCCCCAAAGGGGTGGCAGAATGAGCTAGAACAGTGTCTCAAAGAGCGTAGCTCTCGAAGGCTCTGCAGTACTTTCCAGATGCACCAGGCAGCCATTTCTGGAGCATTACATGGCCAACAATTTGACCCACCATGAGGTCTGGGTGAGGGTTTATGACAGGATCAGCCCCCTGTCTCCAGTTCTGATGTGGAAGGACAGCCACCCCCTCCATGTTTCAGGGCCACTTCAAGGTGTTGAAGGATTAATGGTGGCATAAAACCAGACGCCCAAAGGCTGACGACTTTACTACAGTCCTCCCTCCTCTGTGTGTTCAGCCAATGGATCCCTGACCTCCAAAGTCGTAAAAAGAGTCCTTGGTGACTGAGCCCCCTTTCTCTCCCCCCTCTCTCTCTCATCAGCCAGCAGTTTCTGGATCATTAGCATTCTGGATTACATTAGATTAGAAAGGCATTTTAGACAATTAGAAGTCAAAGCTATGGGCCTGATGGGCCCAGCCCCAGGATGAATTAACCACACTGCCTCATCGCATCTTGGGTGATCGGTTCACTAAATGACATGATTAAGGTTTGTGACACTGGAGACTACACTCCAAGAGGTCTGTCTCTACTTACCGCCATGCTGAGCTGTACGTCACAGTGAAGTCTGCTCAAGACCCTGGTTTGTGGGGATTAAGAGCATGGAGTCCCGAGTCATCTAGAAACAGGTTTTCATCCAGATTCTGTTAATTGTGTGACTTTAAACAAATTATCCAACTTCGTTTTTCTGTGTCTGTTTCTTCCTCTGTGTGACGGTGATGGGAAAAGATGGCACTGAGAAGTCAGAAACTGGGAAGGGGCTGGCATTTTGCCCTGACAATTTAGCTTGCTTTGCATTTTACTTAAAGAAAAATCCAAACTCCCCAGGGTTACTGACAGCCCCCTGCATAATCAGCTTAGCTCCACTCTTTACCCATGATGGTCTCCTTTCCATTCTAGAACATGTCTGACTTTTTTCCTGCCTCAGAACCTTTGCTCATGTTGTTCTCTGCCTGGAATAACCCAGATTTTAAGCATGAAAGTGACATCCTCAGAAAGTCTTTCTTCACCCCCTTATCTAAGTGGCCTCATCCCCTCCCTCATCCCACTATTCAGTATTCGCTATCTTTATTTCCTTTCTAGCATTTTGGGGGTCAACAAAGTGGCCAGTTCTCAGGGACCCGCAGAGCCTAGGGAAGACACAAGATTAAAGTCTGCACGTTGAGGGTAGATGGGCGGGGCGGGGGACCTCTTTTTAAAATGCAAATATCCCCGAGAAGGTGCACATTAACAAACTCAAGTTCCTCTTACGCCCATGGGAGAAGCTTCTGAAAGGGGAGTCAGGGGTATGAAAGAATGGTAGCAAAATACTGCCTCCTTAAAATAATGAATTTGAATTTTTGAGCTACATCCCCACTCCTACCCCACCCCTACAGCACAGAATTGCAAATATGGAGTCCAATATTTTTAAATGGTGCTGGGCTTTAACCTGCCAATGTGTATTGGTAATACCCATATATTCATTTTCTTGAGGCTATTGTAACAAATTATCATCAACTCCTGTGGTGTTTGGATGACAGTTAAAGTCCCAATGCCTGGCTTAAAAGCACAGAAATATTTTCCTATGGTTCTGGGGGTCTGAAGTTCAAAATCAGTATCACTTGGTCCAAAATCCAAGGGTTAGCAGAGCCGGGCTTACCGCACAGTGGAGGAGAGAATCTCTTCCTTGCCTCTTCCTGCTTCTGGTGGCTGCTGGTAGCCACACGGCTCCAGTATTCAAGGTCAGCACTCTCAGATCTCTCTGCTTCATTTTCACATCACTTTCTCTTCTCAGCCTTGGACACAATATTGCATCAAATATCTCTCTGCCCCTCTCTCATAAAGGTATGTGTGACTGTGTTTAGTGCCCACCCCAATAATCCATGGTAGTCTCCCCATCTCAAGATCCTTAACCATAATCACATCTCTTTTTTGGCCATGTCAGGTAACACTCACAGGTTCCAGGGATTAGGACATGGACACCTTGTAGAGGTCCACTTTTCAGCCAACCACACCCCAACTGGTAGAAAATGAAAAAGGAGCAACCCAGGTTATGGCACCTAGGGTTTGTTTTGGTTTGGGGTTTGGTTTTTCTTGGTTTGTTCTTTTTCATTTTTTTGGTTTTGGGGTTTTGTTTTTTGTTTGTTTGTTTTTGTTTTTTGGGTTTTTTGTTTTGCTACCCAGGTTATGGCAGAGAGGGAAAAAAGAAAGAAGGTGAAATTAGGAAGCAAGAATGGGTTGGAAGTAAAGTCAGATGGCAGACCTGTGAATTAGAAGGCAGGAAAGTTCTGTGCAGAGGGAGAGGATGGAGGATCCACACCTTCCCAGGGTGCTCCCACCTGGGGCTGGCCTCTCAGAGCCCATGTGGGAACCAAGAGGTGGCTTTGGGGGTGTTTGAAGTCTTGGGGCTGGAGAAGCTTGGGGAGAGCCCTCATGGAGAGGAGAGTCAGCTCAGAGGATGGAACACAAATAGGCCTCTTCCAGAGTCCAGAAAATGGGTCCAATGGAGGCAGCTCACCTTGGGCCCTGAATGGAAGACAGACATGGAAAAATTGTATTTGGCCTTTCTGCACATTTGACATTAATTACCCTCCTTCTTGAGACTCTGCCTTCTGCTTCCCCTCCTGCCTCTGTAACTGCTCCCTCAGAGTCCCTCTCTTTGCCCCAGCTGTCCACAGTAGTAACCTGCTCCTAATAATCCCACTGTGGGCTCTTCCCCCATCCTCGATTCGTTTTCTGCAAAACAAGCAGAGTGAGATGGTCAGCGTTAAAAGCACTGTGTCCGAATCCCCACTGCCTGCCTTTCAATTCTGGCCATACCACCTCCTACGTGTGGTCTCAGACAAGTGCCTTACAGGCTCTATCGCTCAGCTTTGGAATCTCCTTGCGTGAAATGAGGAAAATCAGGCTGTCTGAGGAACTGAGATAAAGCGCGCAGTTAGCTGGCAGCTGGTGAACAATGTCAGCTGTCCTTGTTATTTGTCGCTCTTGTTGCCTGCTTCAGCTCCCTACTTGTCTTCTTTGGCATATCTGAACCCGGTGGAGGGTGCCAGATGGCCACAGTCAGCATGGAGAGGAGCAGAGCTGGAAGGAAGAGGAAGGAAAGAAAAGATGGGTGCCAAGGTTGTTCCCCAGTGGAAAAGACATTTTTCTAGGGTGGCGGCAGCTGAGAGAAAAGCTGAGGCTGTGCCCCCAAGACCCAGGGACAATAGAGAATGGCATGGCCCCCCTCACACTGGCTGGCCTTCGCCCTCATCCCTCAGCTAGCCACAGCCCTGATGACCCACGGTCTTCCTGATTTCCTGCTGGAAAAGGTGGAAGAGCTCTGAACAAGTGGAAAAACTGGACCTGTGGAGAAAGGTGAAAGGGTCAGGAATTATTTAGTTGGACAGGAGGCAGTGGAGACAAGATTTAATAGCAGTCGTTGAAGATCTGAAGGGTTATTATATAGAAATTGGTGACCAGCTGGCCCCTCTCTGCTCAGCGCACGAGGCCAAAGGAAATGAGTTTATGCTTGGAAGAGGAGATGCTCAGGTTAGGTAAGTATGTATAAATAAATGAATAAACAAACAACAAAGAAATAAAATTAAATTAAAATTAAATAAATAAAATAAATCAAATCTTCCTGTAAGGGTGGAAATGGGTCATTAAAGGAACTACAGTGGACACACGTGGTGCAGCACGATGCCTGATGGCCAGGCCTCCTGAGCGCCCAGGGACGCCTCTGTCCAGGCAGGGGTCTGAGGAGCAGCCGGCCGCCGGTTGGGATACCAGTGTCTCTCCCAGCTGATGCAGTGACGGCCCTTCTCCCCAACTCCCAGCCCCCATCCTGCCTCCTACCCCCAGGAACAAAATCCTAGGAACTGTGTGGGGGGAAATGACATCAGCTACAGGGGACTGGAGCGGGTCCCCTTGGCTCATTCATTTAACAGACATTTATGGAGTGCCTGGGCTGTGCTCAGAGGTATCAGGACTGGCAGATGCATGAAACAGAGCGTTTACGTTCAGTGGTGAAAGTCAAAGAGAACACAGGTTCTAATCCAGCTCCGGCGTCCTTTGTTCTCACGAACGGAGGACGTTGGCAGAAAAGCACTGGCCTGTGTGTCTTTCTCCGAGCTGTAATCACCCACATTTCCTAACATTTAGCCCTTCCTCTCTTCCAGACCGAATCCTTGCACACACAGTATCTCCCGGAATCTTCACAAGACCACACTGAGGTCCCGTCATTAACTCCCTGGCAAAACCCTAGTATTAACCTCATAGGGTTGTTGCAAGTTGAACAAGTTAAGATAGTAAAACAAACCTGGCTCCTAGCATGTGCCATGTTGCTGCTGCTGATGCCATTGAGGAAACTAAATGCTCCGTCCCAGTTGACTCAGCTTGTAAGGCAGAGCCAGGCCTCTCTGACACCAAAGTCCACGATCTTCCCATCCACTCACCTCACATGGAGGCACCACACGTTGCCCTCGAAAGTACAGGCTCTGAGGGTTAGAAAAACAGACCTCGGTTTGACTCCCAGCCCTGCCAGTTTCCAGCGAGGTGATCTTGGGCAAGTCACTTTGCCTCTCTGAACTTTAGTTTCTGAATCCATAAATGGGGATAATAATAGGACCCATCTCCGAGTTAGTTTTGAGCATTAAGTGCCACTGGGCATGAAAGCTCTCAGTAACTGCTTAATGCATTTTATTATTACTCTCCTCGGCCATCAAAAGGGCAAACAAAGACATCATTCACCAGAAAAGGAATGCTAAGCTGGCAAAGAGGAGATACACTGCTTTGGGCTTCGGATCATGTCTGGAGACCCCCTTCTAACACATTGCTGATAATACTGTCAAGGGCCGGCTTTTTAGGAGGTGAAGATTTCACCAGAGTCTACGTTCCACCCTCCTTAAAGCCACAAAAACTGGCTAGAAAATCCCTGAGTGTCCTAGGTAAAGAACTCTGGGTAGATCTGGGGCTCCGGGGTGGCTCAGTCCGTGGAGCGTCTGACTCTTGGTTTCGGGTCAGGTCCTGATCTCCAGGTGGTGGGACTGAGCCATATCCTTCCTCAGCAGGGAGTCTGCATGAGATTTTCTGCCTCTCCCCCGGCGTCTCCCTCCACTCACATACTCTCATTCTTGTTCTCTAAATTAAATAAATTAATAAAATCTTAAAAAAAAAAAAAAGAAAAGAAAGAAAAAAGAACTCTGGGTAGATCAACAACAGTTACAGGGGCTTCGGGTCTAACATGGCAGAGCAGCCCCCCACCCCCCGGGGCAATGGTGCAGTTTCTGTTTTGAAGGTCAGAAGCAGGTGTTAATGCTGCAACCTCTCTGGGGCTGCTGAGAACCCCAGGCACCCCATATGTTCTTGACACATGCCTGCATCTAGAAACGAGGAGACAGAGACAAGGTCGAGAGTCAGGAATACACAGGGGTGGGTTCAAAGACTTTGGCTGGTTTTGCAAGAAACAAACTGGCTTCTGTTGTCGTTCAGCTGAGGTGCTCTACTGAGACTCCTCAGAGCCACATTTCATGTTTTAATTCTACACTTGTTTTCAGGGGGTAAATGCCAATGACCCACTACTGAAGTCCTTGCAATAAATACCATTTTATAGCAAATGGCAGATCCCTTGCTCAAAGCACAGGTAAGAACCAAAGCACAAAGCAAAATCCTCTCTAGAGCAGGGTGGCTGGCTTCAGCCAGGAAACAGAGACCACGCAGGGCCTTGTAGGGGTGAATAGCTAATAGCACTTACCATATTCCTGGCATGATGTGAAGTGCTTTGCATATAATAACTCATTTGATCCTCACAGAAACCCTATGAAGTTAGTAATATAATCATCTTCATTCTACCTACGGGGAAATTGAAGCACAGAGAGGCTAATAACTAGCCCAACATCAAACAGCCAGTAATCTGCTGAGCTGCGATTGAACATAAACATCTAGTCCCAGAATTTCTGTTTTTGACCTATGAACTATATTCAGACCTCTCCTTTCGTGCAGGAGCATGGACATATATGACTGAGACCTCAGAGCCCCTAAGGGAATCTGAAGCAGCGCTTGGGGATAGGAGTGTGAGAGACGATGGATGTGGGCATTACATTAGGAACTGAGTGCTAGAATCTGCTTTTTTTCTTTTCACGTCCTTTTTTTAGTGATGTTAGGGTTGGCGTTGGTTGCTTGCTTGCTTACCATTTGCTAGTTTCACCTCTCAAAAGGGTATTTATTCCTAGATTCAAGTCTAACTATAGTTCTTGGAGTGAATTTTTCAGCCAGCTGACAAGTTAGCAAGCATCCCAGAGACCCAGGATCAGTGAAAGCAATAGCAGGATAAGTCCATTGCAGCATTCAGGGTACATCGGGTCTCACGAACTAAGAGAGGCCACATGGCCCTGTCAGGGGCACAAGGCTGCGTCCACCAGAAGGTGACCACCACTGAGTTCCAATCGAGCAAGAGCCTCAGTGGTAATGTCTCCCCTCAGTGTAGCCATGGCAACCCCAGGACTCAGACTGACGAAACATTTTCAAGGAAGCATTTGGACAGAAGGTGAATGGACGAGCAGACAAGGGAAAGAGAAGTCAAAGAAATGGTGACTCTAGATGTGTGTGGATCAAGAGCATTCCTGGTGGAGACCACAGGTTACTATGACATCCCCAGGGTTGTGTTCTTGGCTCAGTCCACGTAGAATCCTATCTACAAGAGTTGACCCTTGGCTACCCAGAGGTCTGAATTCAATTCCAAGACTATCAGGGGCCTGTGAAAATTATGTTACCTATAGTCTAAGGCACCTATCTCCCACCACCTAAGAAACAAAACTTACTCAAGCTCTCTTAGCTCACAAAAGAAAGGAGGGCAGGGTCTTTTGTTTCTCCCAGGTGGAGCCCACATCGGGCTTTTCAACAGGACCATGTAGGTACACCACTGAGTCACAGAGGTCCAGGGAAGAAGAGCCTGTGCTCCCTGTGCAGATATAAGGGTGGCTGGTGGCACCAGTAGAGCCAACAAAGGAGAGAATTCAGCCCTTGAACCTGGCCTTCAGGAGACGTGGTACCAAGTGAACACCACCTGGTCATATCCCACATTGACCATAAACAACCAACCAGATTGTACTGGTGCATTCCAGCCCGGACGTAGAGGAAGGAACCTCCGCAGTCAAAGAGTTTCCAGCATTATTTTCCGGTTGTTCTGTGCAGGCATACTATCTTTCCCTACCACCCCCAACAAGTCCTTGAGCTATTAAAGAACCTTGTCATAGAAGATGATATTTTAAACATTTATCTCAAAAAGTAACACTTAGTCACATTGACTGATGGCTTGGCTAATGAAGTGGGAGAACTAGCTGGAGGGTGTTAGTGAACTATGTGACTCATCATCTCCACTTTGTCAGCTCCCCTCCCTCCCCCCACCAATGGAAGCAGGAGAATCTACAGGGAAGACCTGAATAAGTATCCGCTCAGAGCTTCTAAGCACCAGCTCTCAGCCAGGCCTATCGCCCACATCATCTTGCTTACTCCATACAACCCCCTTGAGATGGAGCTGTTGTACTTACAAGGGAAAAGGCAGGTATGGAGCACCAATGTTCCTGGGGAGGCCTTCTTAGGGGACTTGGGTCATGGTTGGTGAATTCCTTGCCTCAAGCCCTGACATCCTTAGCCTTGCAGGCTCAGAAACCTCACTAGGTCACAACAAAGAGCAGGCCCACTTCTCAAGGACAGACTCATGGAAACCAGGCTCAAGAATAGATGCCGGGGCATCTGGGTGGCTCAGTCGGTTAAGCATCTGCTTTCAGCTCAGGTCATGGTCCCAGGCTCCTGGGATCGAGCCCCATGTCGGGCACCCTGCTCTTCAGGGAGCCTGCTTCTCCCTCTCCCCACTGCTTATGCTCTCTCTGAAATAAATAATTAAAATCTTTGGAAAAAAAAAAAAAAGAACAGATGCTAACAAAGCCACGTTATTCACCAATGGCCGCATGGTGAGCGTGGAATCAGAACAGGGATGGCTAATGGGGGAGTTCACAGTCGTGCTCAGAGGACTCTGTAACTGCAGTTCCTTTGCTGAAGTCTCAGCTCAGGGGTTACCCTCTACGGAAAGCCTCCCCATCCCCACCGTCCATCCCCCATACCAAGGCTGGGCCTCTATGCTCCCAGAATGGACAGTCCTCCCATGCCCTGGCCTCACTATCCAATAATCCTCACTAATCACACTAACAGTCTGCCTTGCTACCTATCATGCTCCTTTGGGGCAAGGAGGGTGCCTTCTTCCTATGTTATCCCTTCACCTGCCATATAGAGGGTGCTGTGCTCCTAGAGACACTTAGAGATACAAATCCAAATCTTTGGGCCAGGACTCCCGCCTAACTGGGCAGTGCCTGAGAGTCTGACAATTTTCAGTTCTTCTCCAGTCTGCATGCTGACCTTCCCCTTTTGTTTGTTCTCCCAACAGTACATACACTGCTGTGAGTTGGTTTCCTACCAGCAAAATTATAATCACACACCAATCTTACCTTCCTGAGACTATACCCAGTCTTCTCCAATGAGGTTTGTATATCCCCAGCCACACAGTCAGAGCCATAGTATCTCCTGTATCACTTGTAACTTCTACTGTACATGCAGAGTTTAGTATTTTTGCTTTCAGAGGACAACTAAAATATCTAATGATAGTGGAGTGGTTAAATAAACCATTCCAACGGCCTATGGCACAGCCAACACAGTGACATTTTAATGACCCGGAGGAATGCTTGTTCTATGACATTATGGGGAAAGGAAGTATACCATGTGTACATCATGTGATGTTAGCTATGTGCATAAAGGCATAAAATACTGGAAAGATTTATTTAACTATTAAAAGTAGCTACTTCTACATGGTGGGATAACAGTTGACTCCTTCCCTTTCTCTTGATGTCTTTCTGTGCTTCCCAATCTCTAATAAGTATTATGTTGCTTTTGTAGTTAAGCAAAACAGTAAAGTTTAAAGAAAAAAAATACATGAGTAGAACATTTACCACTTCTCTAAAAATGTATTGCTATTTAATTATGTATCCTCTAATGATTTTTTTTTTTGGTAAGTCATAGAGAAACTGGATTATAAAAAGGTCTCCTCCCTCCCATATCCCAGGCAGAGGAGGCGGCCCAGTGTGTCTAGAACTGGAGGCTAGCTCCCCTGACCAGGCTCACCTCCCTCCCCCACCACCACCCTCTCACCCAGATGCTTTTCTGGAGCACCCTGGTGAACACGCGCTGCAACCCCATCAGCAAGAGGACTGTGCTGTCCAGCAGCAATGTGTAAAGATGGAAAGATACACATGCTGCTTTCATCAAGCATTAGGTAGTTGCTGACATGACTTCAAATCCTTTCCAATAATTATATGATGTTTCAACTAAATCTCTCCTATGTAGGTACCATTTTTAAAAATCTGACCTTATTTTATTCAGGTAAGATTCACATAACAAAATTAACCACCTCAAAGTGAACAATGCGGTGGCATTCAGTACAGTGTTGTATGGCAACCACCTCTATCTAGTTCCAAAACCCCATACTATAAAACAGTTACTCCCCACTCCCCTCCCCCTCAACCCATGGCAACCGCCAATCCGTGCGTGCCTGTACAGATTTAATTCTGCATATTTCATATAAATGAAATCATACAATATGTGACATTTTGAGTCTGGCTTCCCGGCGTAATCTTTTCGAGGTTCATGCATGTTGTAGCATGTATCAGTATTTCATTCCTTTTTTAAAAATAATTATATTTATATTTCAAATTACATTTTTATTTTTTCTTTCTTTTTAATAGACGATTTTAAAATTTAAATCCAACTAATTAACATACAATGTATTGTTCGTTTCAGATGTAGAGGGCAGTGATTCATCAGTCTTACATAATACACAGTGCTCATTACATCACGTGCCCTCCTTAATGTCCATCACCCAGTTACCCCATCTCCCCACCCCCCACCCCTCCAGCAGCCCTCAGTTTCTTTCCTATGATTAAGAGTCTCTTGGAGCACCTGGGTGGCTCAGATGGTTAAGCATCTGCCTTCAGCTCAGGTCATGATCCCAGGGTCCTGGGATAGAGTCCCACATTGGGCTCTCAGCTCAGCAGGGAGCCTGTTTCTCTCTCTCCCTCTACTACTCTCTCTGCTTGTGCTCTCTTGCTCTCTCTGTCAAATAAATACATAAAATCTTTTCAAAAATTTTAAAAATATGTACATTTAAAGATATTGAGCTAATAATAAGTAATACACAGATATGGCAAAAATAAATATAGGAATAAGTAACCCTGGGAACCACTGGTTCCAGTCTGAAGTGACTTCTGAGCCTGTGACTGTGACTTACCCAATGACGCCTTGATGTCATTGGATCTCTTTACCTCAAAGCCAAGTTCACCAAACAGCCTTTTCCCTATTTATTCTCACTCTGAGCTAGGAGCTATGTTAAGTGCTGAGACATACAAAAGTGGAGAAGAAATGAACTCTGTCCTCATACCTGGAGGATGAGGTAGGCAGGGGTCTACCAACAGCACAGGGAAGGCACAGCCAGAGGGAAATCCTTCGGGTGTTTATGTCAGTGGTGCTTCCAGGCTGGGCTTAAATGCCTCCAAAATATCTGGACTCTGAGCTGATGAGACTCCATCACGGAAGTTGGTCAAAACAGATGCTGAGGGCTTAGAGCTTTGCAACATGCTGGTGTATTGTCAGGGCACTGCAATATGGTGACAGACATGTGATGGTACCATGATAAGGACAGTGGGGCTATCAGGTTGTCACATTACAGCCCTTGTGTCATGGTGTGGTGGTGGCAGTGTGCAGGGTGGAGCCCGCTTCTATGCTATCCGTGGGGAGTTGTGTTGGTGCCACGTTCCACTTTGTCGTGGTAGAATGTTCTGGCCATGCACTGTTACAGCTGTGTCACAGCAATATTGCCCCAGCTTGCCAGGACGTTACAAGGCCATGACGACTCTGCTGTCATCACAAAGCTCTGGCTTTGTGAGCTTGCATTGTGAAGCGGCGGTGAAGAAAGTGTGACACAACCTTTTTCACTAGAGGGGCTCCCATTCGGTTTGAGACCAGAAATTCTTTTCATTTCAGTGTCCAAGATACTGTTTGTTCCCTTCACTGGTCCATTTCCTCCTGAAACTCCAGAAAGTATTTCAAACAAGACGCACACGTTTCTCCTCAGGCAGGAGAGCATTTAATGACAGTTACCTGGGAGGCCTAATAACTAGGATCTCAGCTTTGTCTCAGGTGTCTGCCAGGTGCTTTCGAAGCTTGCTACATAAAAGGCAGTTGTCAGCACAAGTCAGAGGAGGCAGGCAGGGAGCAAAGGCACAGCTTATTCCCTTAGCCAGGATGAACCTTCTCCTAGTGTCAGCAGGGAGGAGGGAGTCCGAACTCATCAAGGGCAGCTGTCAGCTGGCCAACTTCTGCCCCTGTGCTTGAGGATCATGCCCTAGCCCACTGGTCCAAAGAGCCTCTCACGCTGAAATTTCTCAAGATACCCGTGTCCTGCCCCCATTTTGTCAACAAAGGCATGGTACCATACAAAGCTGTGGTTCTGGGCTTAAAATGTATCTGTTCCAGTAGACATGAGGCAGAAATCTGCTCACTTCTATAGGCCTCACTTCTCTGGGCCACATAGGATAGAGGAGTCCCGGTAAGACAATACAAGGGATTCTCGTCATTCACAGTAGATACGTTCTGTCAAGTTGTCTCCAATACAGAACCATTGCTCACAGAGGAAATTAGGGCTGGGTTCTTATGAGCCTCTGCTCACAATATTTTCATCAACCAGTCAACACCTAACTTTGTTTTCTGTGTGTTTCTGTGTAAAGACACCTTATTTAATATATATTGTTGATTCGTTAACATTGACCTTACAGCCAACAGCACTGTAACTCACGCCTGAATGAAGCTTATCTGACACACGTGTTCCTAAGCACAGCTTTCTTGTGAAGACAAGACAATACTTCAGCACCACACTTGGGGCACTTTAGACAATGAAATCAAACAACAGAAAGCACAAAAATGCAAGAGAAAATGTGGCTCTAACTAGACTACAGGAAGGACACTTGTTTACACCATGAGAGCTGAAACAAGGCAGATCATCACCTTGCCCAACAGCTGGGAATGTGCACACTGGGCAACTCCAATTTGTCGCCATTCTGCACATGTCCACAAAAGACCATGAAATCACTATAAGTATTGATGTTAAGGTTACAAATAGATATTAGCCAGTAGGCAAATTTGCAAATACAGAATCTGCAAATAATGAAGATGGATTGTAACTGGAAGGAACATACACAGAGACTTACAGGGCACAAGGAATCATTCTAAGTGCTTTGCATGGGTTGACTCATTTAATCCTGCCAGCGACACAATGATGTGGGTATTACTATTGTCCCCGTTTTACACCTCATGGAATGGAGGCAAAAAGGACCAAGTAACTTGCTTAAGTTCCCACAGCCAGGAACTGACAAAGCCAGGATATGAACCAGGAATCTTGCTCTAGAACCCACACACTTAATCCATATTTCCTCTGGGTAGCAATCCCCACCAGCGACCTTAGTTTCTTAAGAGAAACTTTTGGAAGTCAAACACCTGAACCCACTACGTTTCCTCAAGCATAGCAGGCTGGCTCATACCTTCTCATCCTGAGCGGTTGAAGCTTTGCTGATGCTTCCAATGAAGCTGGTCTCCCATCTGTTATTTGATGACCTCCACTGAAGCTTTTCCTACTGGTCTTGCTATTATTGACACATCTGTCTTGGCTACCCTGCCTGACTGGGGAGGGCCCTTTCTTCCTACCATTGGACTACTGAGCTGCCATTTTCTTTCAATATTCCATCAGCAGTTTTTCTTTTTGTGGGGGAGGAGGGAGTGTTGCATTGTACCCTGAGGACAAGTCAATAAGGCTAGGCACATGGCAGTATGGCCACGACTCAGGTAAGAGTTCAGGTACCTGCTTGAAAGTGATTTCCTACATGAGAGTGATCCCCTGGACCTCTGAGCTCCTTTCCCCACTGGTGTATATGTGCAAATAGGTGGGAGGTGTTATGGTAGGATGGCTATGAGCATCAGCTTTGAGTTTGAGAGACATGTGACTATGGAAAAGTAACAAACCTCTCTACGCCTCATTTTCAACACTGTAAAGTAGTTGTGATACTACCAGTCTTATGGTAATAGCGATAAAAGTGATTAGGTAAGGGTGATAATAGCACCTGTCTTATAAGGTGGTTGAGAGACTTAACTGAGAACAATCATGTAAAAATTTTGCACAATACCTGATACAAAGAAGAGCTCAGTGAGAAGCTTCTTATTATTCTTCCAATTTTTATGTCACAAGCATTGATTTTAGTGTTCTGGGCTTACCACCATCAATTCTAAAGGTCTTTTGTAGTTTCACATGAGAGTCCTAACACTTTCAAAATCAAATAGGACTCTTGGTGGTTTGTACCAATTGCTTAAGCTCTTAACATGGATGTATAACTGGGTATCTTCAGCCCCCCACCACCACTACCACTAAATTTCCAGAAACACTAATGGGATTCTAGGAAGGTGGTAGCAATGGTGAAGTAATTTTTTATCTTTTTGAAACACCTAATGAAACAGAGAGACTAACATGGCAAAATGAAAATCCTCCAGACAGTATCTGCAGCAATGAAAGGAATCCACACAAGCTCCACAATATGAGCAGTTGAGGAACAATACGAAAACCACCAACACCATGTAGCATCGGCAAGTACGCAGAGGGAAGCAAAGGACAGACAAGGGATTTGTGTTGAACTTGAGATTCAGAGAACCCAAAACTACCAACAGATACTCCCAAGGGAAGGGAAACAATCTGGGAAAACAGCCTTAAATGGCAGGGACCTTGCACACTTTACTTTCTGAGGTCAAGATCAGAGAATACTAGAGCCGTCTGGGTGCTTTGAGCTCTTAGAACTAACAAGAGCTCCCTTCCAAAACAAAGGGCTACACCGAGTAGAAAATATTGAGAACAGAATCTAATTTATGCAGGGCGAGGTATTAGGGGAGAAGGAAAGAAACGTTTCTGATAAAACTGGGGAGGGTAAGTGAGCCAGCAGATTAGAATAAATAAAAGCCATATATTTGAACACTTTGTAATAACAACAGAATAGTGAACTCTAGAGCTATGAAACTAGGAGAATAATCCTGGCCCATGCTCCCTTCCAAAGTGAATAGGAGAACTCAGGCCCTTCAAGCATGAACAACAAAAAAAGAATTGTGTTTGAATCCCACACAAAGTTATTTCAAGAAAAAAAAAGAGAATAACGAGCAAAATGTCCCCACAGACAATAAATAAGCCAGAAATAAAGACTAAAAATGCAGAGAAGAAAACAAAGAATCCCCCAGGCACCAGATGGCTGCCTGGGTGAATTCTATCAAAACATTTAAAAGATATAATGCCAATCTTACAAAAACTTTTTTAGAAACTAGAGGAGGATGAAACTAATTTTATGAGACTAGAATAACCTTGGTACCAAAACCTTATGAAGACACTAGACATACAGATCAATATCTCCCATAAATATAGATATAAAACCCTTGAATATACTGCCAGATACAACAATATATAAAAAGGATAAAGCTTCACAACTAACTAAGGTTTAGCTTAGGAATGCAAGGTTGGCTTAACTTTCAAAGAGCAATCCACATAACCCTATTAAGAAAAAAAGGAGAAAACTCATGTGATCATTTCAGTAAATGCAGAAAAACCCTTTCTCAAAATTCAGTACATATTTATGATTAAGAAAAAAAGTCTCTCAACAAAGTAGGATCAGAACAGGAATTCCTCAATCTCTGTGTTAGTATGGATTTTCTAAGATGCAGACACCAGCAAAGGCTTAGACATACAAGGAATTTATTAGAGGAAATGCTTTTAAGAGGAAATGAGATGTTCTGGAAGAACATGAGATACTTGTCAGGTCACGATACAAATCTGAACTCCAGGTGTAGGAGGAGAAGAGGAAGGTCAGTGGTAGAGAAACCTCTGAAACTCCAGTGCAGCTCGCAGAGTTACATACAGCCATCAGGGAGTCAGTCCTCAAGCTAAAGTCACCCGCCAGAGGAATCCCACATCTCCCAGGCATTGACTGGAGACGTGTCCACTTTGGGAAGTGTCACATCAGCACAAAAAAGTGATGGATTTCAAAATGCAACTGCTGGGGCTGTCAGGCTTTAAGTCTCCCACACTTGGAAACCTGGAAGGTACATTTTCATAACTACCAAGGCTGTAAAACCTAAAATAAACCTCGCACTTAATGAAACATGGAACACTTTTAAGAACAGGAATGAGTCAAAGATGTCTACTCTTACCACTTCTATTCTGCATTGTACTGAAGGTCCCAGCCAATGCAGTAAAGGAAGAAGAAGTCACAAAGATTGGAAACAATAAGTAAATTACTGTATACATAAGGTATCTATCCCCCAAATCTACTAATTAATAAGGGAATTTAACATTTCAGAATATGAGGTCAATATACAAAAAGGAAATGTATGTCCGTATACTAACCCCCAACAATTGGAAAATAAATTGAAAAATACCATTTATGATAATATCAAAAACCATAAAATATTTAAGGGTAAGTTTAACAAAATCTATGCAAGTTCTCTATACTGAAAACTATAGACCATTTCTGGGAAATTAAAGAAGATGCAGATATATGGAGAGATATAACATGCTCTTAGATTGGAAGGCCCAATACTGTCAAGATGTCAGTTAACCCATAGTTGATCTAAAGACCCATTATAATCCTGTTATGAACTAAATTGTGTCCCCCAAAATTCATATGTTGAAGCTCCAACCCCCAGTACCTCAGAAAGTGACTTTGTCTGGAGATAGAGCCTTTAAAGAGGTGATTGAGTTAAAATAAAGTCATTAGGGTGAGCCCTGATAAAATCTGACTGGTGTCCTTTATGAAGAGGACATTTGAACACACAAAGAGACATGGGGTATGCTCACATACAGAGGAAAGACCATGTGAAGACACAGCATGGAGACAGCCATATGCAAGCCAAGAAGAAAATAAATCTGCTGACACCTTGATCTTGGACTTCCAGCCTCCAGAACTGTGCGAATATAAATTTCTGCTGTTTAAGCCGCCCAGTGTATGGTATTTTGTTGTGGCAGCACTATCAAACTAACACAAATCCCCCCAAAATCCCATAAGGCTTTTTTACAGAAATGGACAAGCTGATTCTAAAATTTAAATGGAAAGGCAAAGGGTCTGGAATAGCCATAACAATACTGTTAAGTCTTTTTAAAAAGAATCAACTTACATTGGACTTATATTGCCTGATTTCAAAATTTACTGTAAAGTTACTGTAATCAAGGTAGTGTGGTAAGTTACAGTAATCAAGGCAGTTGGCATAAGCATAGGCAAATTGATGTCTAGAGAAAATGGAAATAGACCCACACATATACAGTCAATTGATTTTTTCACAAAGGTGTTAAGACAGTTCAATGTGGAAAGAAGACCCTTGTCAATTAATCAAACAACTGAATATCCATGTTTTAAAAAGCAAAATCAAAAACCTCAGACCATATACAAGGATTAATTCAAGACAGGAAAGTGCTAAAACAATAAAACTAGAAGAGAACATGGGAGAATATCCTTTTGAGTGTGGAATAGGGAAAATGCTTCTAGAGAAAACACAAAATATACTAAATATAAAAGAAAAAACGATAAATTTGGCTTTGTCAAAATTAACAACACCTACTTATCAAAACACACAGTAAAGGGGAAGAAAAGGCAAGTCACAGACCGAAAGAAAATGTTTGCAAAAGACATACCTGACAAAGAAGTTGTGTAAGAAGTACAAATCAATAATGGAAAGCCAGTTCAATTAAAAAGGACAAATGCTTCAAAAAGAACTTTACAAAAGGAAATATATAAAAAGCTAATAAGCACATGAAAAGCTGCTCAACATCAATAGTCATCAGATAAATTAAAATTAAAACCATAGGGGCGCCTGGGTGGCTCAGTGGGTTAAGCCGCTGCCTTTGGCTCGGGTCATGATCTCAGAGTCCTGGGATGGAGCCCCGCATTGGGCTCTCTGCTCAGCAGGGAGCCTGCTTCCTCCTCTCTCTCTGCCTGCCTCTCTGCCTGCTTGTGATCTCTCTGTCAAATAAATAAATAAAATCTTTAAAAAAATAATAAATAAAAATTAAATTAAATTAAAACCATAATGAAGTAACACTGCACACCCACTAGAATGGCTAAATTTAAGACTGGTAATACTAATCGTCAATGGGGGTATACAGCAACTGGAACATTCATGCATTGTTGGCAGATTACTAATGGTATGACACTTTTGGAAAATAATTGCTTGTTCCTTTTTTTTAATTTAGCTTCTTTATTATTTTTTAAATTTTTATTGAGATATAATTGACATATAACATTATATTTGTATACAGCATAATTTGATACTGTATATATAGTGAAATGACCACCACAATAAGTCTAGTTATGTTACCAGACATTGTTGCAAATGTGTTTTCTTATGGTAAGAACTTTTAAGATCTACTCTATTAGCCACTTTCAAATATACAGTAAGGTATTATTAATTACAGTGATCATGCTGTATATTACATCCCTGTGACTTACTTATTTTGTAACTGAAAATTTGTATCTTTTGAGCATCTTCATCCATTTCACCCCCTCAAGTCACCCCCCAAGCCAATCTGTTCTCTGTATCTACGAGTTTGTTGTGTTTTTTTTTTAAGATTTCACATATAAGTGAGATCATATGGTATTTATCTTTCTCTGTTTGACTTATTCTACTTAGTATAATGCCCTCAGGTTTCATTCATGTTGTCACAAATGATAAGATTTCCTTCTTTTTATGGCTGAATATTCCATTATGTGTGTGTGTGTGTGTGTGTGTGACATCTTCTTTTTTTGTTTTGTTTTTTTTTGTTTGTTTTTGTTTTATAAATTTTATATTATTTTCTGTGTTCCAAAATTCATTGTTTATGCACCACACCCAGTACTCCATGCAATATGTGCCCTCCATAATACTTACCACCAGGCTCACCCAACCCCCCATCCCCCTCCCCTCCAAAACCCTCAGTTTGTTTCTCAGAGTTCACAGTCTCTCATGGTTTGTCTTCCCCTCTGATTTCCCCCAACGCACTTCCCCTCTCCATCTCCCCATGTCCTCCATGTTATTCCTTATGCTCCACAAGTAAGTGAAACCATATGATAATTGATTCTCTGCTTGACTTATTTCACTCAGCATAATCTCTTCCAGTCCCGTCCATGTTGCTACAAAAGTTGGGTATTCATCCCTTCTGATGGAGGCATAATACTTCATAGTGTATATGGACCATATCTTCCTTATCCATTTGTCCATTGAAGGGCATCTTGATTCTTTCCACAGTATGGTGACTGTGGCCACTGCTGCTATGAACATTGGGGTACAGATGGCCCTTCTTTTCACTATATCTGTATCTTTGGGGTAAATACCCAGTAGTGCAATTGCAGGGTCATAGGGAAGCTCTATTTTTAATTTCTTAAGGAATCTCCACACTGTTCTCCAAAGTGGCTGCACCAACTTGCATTCCCACCAACAGTGTAAGAGGGTTCCCCTTTCTCCACATCCTTTCCAACACTTGTTGTTTACTGTCATGTTAATTTTGGCCATTCTAACTGGTGTAAGGTGGTATCTCAATGTGGTTATGATTTGAATCTCCCTGATGGCTAATGATGATGAACATTTTTTCATGTGTCTGATAGCCATTTGTATGTCTTCTTTGGAGAAGTGTCTGTTCATGTCTTCTGCCCATTTTTTGACGTGATTATCTGTTTTGTGTGTGTTGAGATTGCGGAGTTCTTTATAGATCTTGGATATCAGCCCTTTGTCTGTAGTGTCATTTCCAAATATCTTCTCCCATTCCGTGGGTTGCCTCTTTGTTTTGTTGACTGTTTCCTTCACTGTGCAGAAGCTTTTGATCTTGATGAAGTCCCAAAAGTTCATTTCACTTTTGTTTCCCTTGCCTTTGGAGATGTGTTTTGAAAGAAGTTGCTGTGGCCGATGTCGAAGAGGTTACTGCCTATGTTCTCCTCTAGGATTTTGATAAACTCCTGTCTCACATTGAGGTCTTTTATCCATTTTGAGTTTATGGTGTAAGAGAATGGTCAAGTTTCATTCTTCTACACATAGCTGTCCAATTTTCCCAGCACCATTTATTGAAGAGACTGTCTTTTATCCACTGTATATTTTTCCTGCTTTGTCAAAGATTATTTGACCATAGAGTTGAGGGTCCATATCTGGGCTCTCTACTCTGTTCCACTGGTCTATGTGTCTGTTCTTGTGCCAGTACCATGCTGTCTTGGTGATCACGACTTTGTAGTAAAGCTTGAAATCAGGTAACATGATGCCCCCCAGTTTTGTTTTTCTTTTTCAACATCTCCTTAGCAATTTGGGGTTTCTTCTGGTTCCATACAGATTTTAGAATTGTTTGTACCAGCTCTTTGAAAAATGTCAGTGGAATTTTGATTGGGATTAACATTGAAAGTATAGATTGCTCTAGGCAGTATAGACATTTTAACAACGTTTATTCTTCCGATCCATGAGCATGGAATTCTCTTCCATCTTTTTGTGTCTTCTTCAATTGCTTTCATGAGTGTTCTGTAGTTCTTCAAGTACAGATCCTTTACCTCTTTGGTTAGGTTTATTCCCAGGTATCTCATGGTTATTGGTGCTATAGTGAATGAAATCGATTCTCTAATTTCCCTTTCTATACTTTCATTATTATATATATCACATTTTCTTTATCCATTCAACTACTGATGGATACTTAGGTTGCTTCCATGCCTTGAGTATTATAAATAACGCTGCAATGATTGTTGTGGTCCAGGTATCTTTTTGAGTCAGTGTTCTCATTTCTTCAAATAAATAATAGCAAGTGGAATTAACTATTTCTTATCAAGTTTAGGCTCATTTATCTTATGAGTCAACTGTTCCACTTTTAGGTATTCAGCCAAATAAAATGAAAACATGTCCCCAAAAAAACTTGTGCAAAAATACTTATAACAGCTTTATTCTTTTTTATTTTATTTTTTAATCCAAGTATAATTAGCATATAGTGTTATATTAGATTCAGGAGTACAAAATAATGATTCAACAATTACTCAGTGCTTATCACACAATAAATGTACTCTTAACCACCTTCACCTATTTCACCCATCCCTCACCCACCTCCTTTCCCACAACTACCAGTTTGTTCTCTATATTTAAGAGTTTGTTTTCTTGTTTGTCTCTTTTATTCTTTGTTTCTTTGTTTTGTTTTTTAAATTTAAACTCATGTTTTCCACATGAGTGAAATCATAAGGTATTTGTCTTTCTCTGACTGATTTATTTCACTTAGCATTGTACTCCAGATCCACCCATGTTGTTTTGAATGGCAAGACTTCATTCTTTCTTATGGATGAAATATATACATATACATATACATATACATATACATATACATATATATTCTGTTAGATATTTTATATTTATTCTGTTAAAATAAATATATATACTTATTCTGTTAGCTGTTGTAATTGAGGAAAAAGGGGGGATTTAAAATACATAAAATTAGAAATGACAATGAGGAAATAACCATCAAACTGAGCACGTTTTAAAATGATATGAGTCTATTTTGCAAATAAAATTGGAAAAGTAGATGCAGTGGATAATTTTCTAGCAAATACAACATGACAAAATCAATCCCAGTAGAGACAGAAAGTCTAAACATATAAAATACCACAGAAGAAATAGAGAAAGTAGAAAAACAGCTTTCCAGTAAAAATGTCCCAGGCCCAGACTGTCTCTCAGAGATATTTTATTTTTAAAAATTATTGTATGAAGTGAACATAACATCTATCTCAATCTGAAAATGATTGCATCAACAAAAGAAAACTATAGATCAGCCTAACCTATAAATATCAATAATCAGGAAATAGAATCCAACAGCACATTCAAACACTCATAATGATCAAGTAGAGTGGATTCAATATTCTAAAAATCCACTAATATTATCCATCATATTAGTAGAGCTAAGAATTATATAAGTATGTATCTAGAAGAGCCGAACTATTACAAGACAAGAAAACTTTCTCTAGTTTGAAAAAAATTTTTCAACTTTATCATAAAGGCTTAATATGTACAATATATAAAGAGCCTTAAAAAAGAAAGAATGAAAGACTGATAACAGTATAGAGGAAGAAAGAAGCTAGGGAAGTGTACAGACAATCACAGAAAACTAAATACAAATGTCCCTCATCTACATGAAAAGATCTTGATTGTACACATAATAAGAAAAAGGCAAATTAAAAATACATTAGTGTATTGATTTCTGCATCAAGATAAAAGGCTTTTGCACAGCAAAGGAAAACAATCAACAACCACCTATGGAATGGGAAAAGATATTCACAAATGACATAGTGATTAAAGCGTTAGTATCAAAAATCTACAAAGAACTTATAAAACAACACCCAAAAAACAAAAAATCCAGTCAAAAAATAGGCAGAAGACATGAACAGACATTTCTCCAAAGAAGACACACAAATGACTAACAGACACATGAAAAATGCTCAACTGTCCACAGCTCAACAAAACCACAATGAGACACCACCTCATATCCATCAGAATGATCAAAATTAACAAGTCAGGAAACAACAGATGTTGTTGAGGTTGCTGAGAAAGGGGAACCCTTTTACACTGTTGGTGGGAATGCAAGCTGGTGTAGCCACTGGAAAACAGTATGGAGGTCCTCAAAAAGTTAAACATAGAATAGAACTACCTCATGACCCAGCAATTGCAATTCTAGGTATTTATTCAAAGAAAACAAACACAGTTATTTAAAGGGGCACATGCACCCCAATGTTTATAGCAGCAATGTCCACAATAGCCAAAATATGGAAAGAGCCCCGGTGTCCATGGACTGATGAATGGATAAAGAAAATATGGTATAGATATACAATGGAATATTACCCAGCCACCAGAAAAAAATGAAATCTTGCCATTTGCAACAATGTGGATGGAACTAGAAGGTATTATGCTAAGTGAAATAAGTCAGTCAGAGAAAGACAGATACCGTATGATTTCACTCGTATTTGAAATTTCAGAAACAAAACAAATAAACATAGGAGAAGGGGAAGAAAAATAAAATAATACAAAAACAAAGGGGAAGGCAAACCACAAGAGACTCTTAAGTATTAGGAACAAACTGAGGGTTGCTGGAGAGAAGATGGGTGGGGGGATGGAGTAATTGGGTGATGGGCATTAAGGAGGGCACTTGATGTAATGAGCACTGGGTCTTATGTGCAACTGATGAATCACTAAATTCTAACCCTGAAACTAATAATACACTCTATGTTAATTAAATTGAATTTAAATAAAAAATTAAAAAATACACTAGTATACCATTTCTCACCTATCAGAGTGGTAAAAATCCAAAAGATCAACTTGTACTCTTTTGGCCAGGTTTTGAGAAAACAGGCACTCCCATCGTTGCTGGAAGTAATGCAAAAATGTACAAATCCTACAGACAGGAATTTGGCAATATTTAGCAACATAACATATGCACTCTGACCATTTGACCCAGGAAGCCTACTTCTAGGCATCTGTCCTAAAAAACACTGACAGAAACACAAAAACAGGAACACTTGTTTTGTAATAGCAAAAAACCTGATACCCATCAACAGAAATCTACTGGATAAGCTATGTACATTCAAATAGTGAAGTACTATGTAACTATAGAAAGGAATGCAGACTATCTCTATATATTACCATGGCATGATTTCCAGAATATAGTTCTGTACACACACACACACACACACACACACACGTAAGATTCAGTTATGGTTTTACCTATGTAGAAAATTACAGAAGGATAAACCATAAAGTAAATAAAATTGTTGGCTAAAGGGAAAGGAGAAAAAAGGGAGGTGAGTTTGGGATAGAAGCTAGACTTCTCTGAATAATACCTTGGTTTTTTTTATTTTTCACTATTATTTTTTAGCAAAGCATAAATAATGTTATGATGTTGACAAATAATGTTATATTAATTTCAGGTAAACACCATAGTGAATTGACAACTCGATATATTATGCGCTTCTCACCATAAGTGCAGTGTTTTTCAGATTTGACCCAAAAAGCCTACTTTTAGGAAAATGAGCCATGAAAATATTTCAGATGATTATAAATAGTGTCAAATCAGAATGAAAAAAACAATGCCTAAAATAAGAACAAAATAAAATAAATAGACTTATGATGCAGAGGTATATTATTTTAAATGGTTTGAAAATACAATTCAGCTGTATGTTTCTAGTAAGATATATCTAAAAACTGCAATAATAACTATTTTCATTAATCATATATTCGCATTATTTTTCCAAAATCTATATAATAGGATATAAATAATTACACTATTGTCATTTAGAAACAAGATTTTTTTCGCATAAGAGGAAAAGATTCAAAATACTGAGGGTTGTGGAAAGGGAGGTGGGTGGGGGGATGGGGTAACTGGATGATGGGCATTTTTTTAAAAGATTTTATTTATTTATTTGACAGAGAGAGCGAGAGAGTACAAGCAGGGGCAACAATAGAGGGAGAGGGAGAAGCAGACTCCCCAATGAGCAGGGAGCCCAATGTGGGGCTCAATCCCAGGACCCTGGGATCATGACTTGAGTCGAAGGCAGATGCTTAACCTACTGAGCCACCCAGGCGCCCCTGAATGATGGGCATTAAAAAGGGCATGTGATATGATGAGCACTGGCTGTTATATTCAACTAATGAATCATTGAACATTATACCAGAAACTAATGATGTACTATCCGTTGGCTAATTGAATTTAAATTTATATAAAAATAAAAATAAATAAATAAATTAAAGTTAAAATTAAAATTAAAAAATAAAATAAATAAATAATAAAAATAAATAAAAATAAAAAATAAAAATAAATAAATAAAATTGAGGAGTTAAGCAAAGTTCTGTAATTCTAAATTTGGATTGAAAGTTTCAGTATAGGGGTGCTTGGTGGCTCAATGGGTTAAAGCCTCTGCCTTTGGCTCAGGTCATGATCCCAGGGTCTTGGGATCGAGCCCTGCATCAGACTCTCTGCTCAGCAGGGAGCCTGCTCCCCCTGCCCCCCGCCTACCGCCCACCGTCTGCCTCTCTGCCTACTTGTGATCTCTGTCTGTCAAATAAATAAATAAAATCTTAAAAAAAAAAAGTATCAGTATAAACTCGTAATATATTTTCTCTTCAAGAGAGATTTCCATTTCCAAGCTTGGACACCTTTTCTTTTCAGAAGATGATGACTAGGGTAATGGCCAAGTCAGAACTCAGGAAGCAATTTAGAGGTTTTTCCTGGCCAGAGGTGAGAAAATCTGAGCACAAAGAGAAGAGCAACTGCAATGGATTGAAACACATGGAATATGTTTAAATTCATGAGTTCCTTCCTAATGATGTCATAAAACAAAAAAAACTTCATTGGTCACCTCTGGAGGATATAAAGGACCCAACCCACTATTCTGAATGCCGGTAAGTATAAGGAACAAAACATTTAACCTGTTTTTCCTGACTGAACTATACCCTAAGTTAACTAAATAAATGATGAGGAAACAATTCTCTCTATAGAAATTATCCATGTAATAAATGAGGAAGGAATAATAGAATGAGAATGCTACCATTTTGCAAATCCCCAAATGAAATCTTGAATCTGGACAATGATTATTAATGGCTGTTACATCACAAAGAGAGACAACCAGTCATATGTGCTGGTTGATAGGAGTGCATGACAACACTTAAAATGTAGTCTTGCAAAGAAAGAAACAAACCTGAATTAGACCAAGTCACTAGATCTATCTGCCATTTTATGGGAAATATAGGGGACAAAGGAGCAAGGAAAACAATATCAGAGAGATGCAGTCCTATCTAGATAATAGGAAATAACCTGATCTCCTCAACAAATGAATTATAAAGGAGTAAAAAGAAAGGCAGGGGAATCTATAAATTGAGGAGACAAAGAGAGATATCAATTACTTGCAATGCATGAATCTTATTTAGATCCTAATTCAACTGGAAAAAAGAGACAATGGTGGAAATTTGAACACTGGATATTTGATGATATTAAGAACTTACTAATTTTTTTTCAATGCAATAATGATGTTAAGATTGTACATTTTTAAAAGCTCTTATTGTTTAGAAAAGCATACACAAATATTTACAGATGCCATTATTTATGGGATGTGTGTTAAATACTCTGATGGGGGGAGGAGTAAAGATGAAAGTGGCTGTGAGTTTATTTTGTGTCTGGGTAATGGGGACATTAGGGCTCATTATACTATTCTGTCTTATTTTGTGAATATTTGAACTTGTTATAAAAACTGTTTAATGCAAGAAATTCATAAACTGGCTAATCACTATTGTTGGGGTCCGTGATCAAAGGAACGAGACTGATACAAAGCGAAGGTCAAGCAAAGCTTTATTTCGCGCCAAGCATCAAGAATCAAACTGACCGGTCAGGGCTGTCTCTTACGAAAAGGTGACGACGACGACCCCGGCAAGGCCGCTCCCAACGTGGCCGCTCTGGACAAGGCTGCTCCCCAGACAGGGCCGCTCCCCGGACAGGGGCTGCTCTGGCAAGGCCGCTCCCTGAGGCCGTGGCTCGGGGCGGCGGGGCCGCTGGCAGCTCTCACAGCTCTGACAGCTCTGACAAGAGCTCTGTCAGCTCGGACAGCTCTGATGGCTCTTACAGCTCTGACGGCTCTTACAGCTCTTACAAGAGCTCTGACGGCTCTGACGACTCTCCTACTCCTCCGACCACTCTTCTACTCCTCCCATGACTTTCTACTCCTCCCCAGCCTCAGCCTCGCAGACTAACCTTTATAGGGGTGGTTGAGCCCCGCCCACACACAGGTGGCCAATGGGATCTCACCTCAGTAAATATATGCGCGCCCCTCTGATTGGATGTCTTCACCTGGCCTGACTCGCCCTTGTATCTAGGCTTTGCAAGTAAGTTCCTCTGGGAGGGGCAGGGTCAATCTAAGTTCAGTGCATAGAGTCAAAGTTCACTGCAACAAAATGGCTCCCTCTGGCCAACCAGGCCCTTACAACTATATGTAGTGAGGTAGGCCCTTTGAAAGTAGAGAACTGAGTAAGAAAACCTATTACACTCACTCCAAATGTATCTTTCCTTTTTGTCACTTGAGGCAGCCTCATTTTGCTGGGGCTGGATTAGCTGTCTAACAAATATTCCAAGCAGAAAATGGTGTGCCAACAAAATTCCCCATCTGGAGAAGCTACCAAACATTGACACTGCACCCTGGGACCAGGCCACCTTCCCAAACTACACCCCCTTGGTCTAAAAGCTGACCTGAGGCCTTCTGCCAGCCCACAGGCTTGTGGTGGACACACCACTGGTCCGATAACGTATCTCGGATCCTCTGACCTGTCCTGTCTGTAGAGCCCTCTCCTTCTCTAGGTTTCAATCATTACTTTTTCACCAAAAATTCCCTGGCTGTGTTGCCTACATTGTCTCTGTTTCTTGAGGCCTGTTTATCAAAATCATATTCACATGCACACATACACACGCGCGCACACACACACACACACACACTCACACTTAGTAGTAGTTGCTTACAAGAATAGGCACCAGGGATTGCTTCAGCAACACATATAACAAAATTGGAATGGACAGAGAAGATTAGCATGGGCCCTGCACAAGGATGACATGCAAATTCATGAAGCAGTCAGTCCCTATTTTAAATGAAAAGCAAGAAGAAGAGGCTCCTTACACCTGTCATCTGCTGTGTCAGTAGTCCTTTGCATTCAAACACTCACAATGACCCTGAGAGGAGCTATTATTATCCTATTTTACAGATGAGGAAATGGAGGTAGAAGCCTAACCCAAACCACACAGCTTGTAAATGGCAGAGCTGGGATTTAAATCCAGGTCTACCTGCTTGCAAAGCATGTTTATTTAACCATAAATTGCCTGAATTGCCTTCTTTAGTAGCAAAGTGGCTATTCAATCAGTGCTCACTGAGAGATACATGAATCTAACTGAGAAATTCAGGCAGCCTGCTCGTGTCTTCCCTTTCACATCTTCTTTATGTCCCAATGTCAGGCATCCCCTCTGTTCCCTGGAGTGGAGGAGCTGAAGGATGCTTTCCACTGGGCCTGGAAGAATATAAACACATCCAGAAGGGGGCTGCTGCGAAGCAAACCACGCCCCCCTCAGAGTGTGGACAGGGTGAGTTGTCTGTCGATAACGTGAAGAGTGTGATGGGATTCTCTCTGCTGGGCTCCCTCTGCAAAGGCTGCTGGTAATTGATGAGGCTACAGAGACATGCCGATCCTTCTGCTCTTAGAACCAGGTGTGGTTATTTACAGAAATGTCACCTTCCCAGCCCTCCTTCCCCATCTCTGCCAGAGGCTTGGAGATCTGCAAATATCAGTTTACTGCTGCCCCAGGGCACATGGCAATAAGACACCTATATGCCCCACCGTCTACCAACCAGGATCAGGCTCCTGTTCTGGCTGCAAGTTGCTTCCTCTTTGGAAATTTGGAGAGAAAGATCACAGATTTGCTCCTTTTCCGGGCAGAGGGAGGTCAAGTGAACTATATCACAAACCACCCAGTCCATAAAATCCAGAGTTCCCACGCTGCCCAGCTCATAGTGGGAGAAATAAGTAGACCCCCAGAACAGAAGTCAGAAGTGTGGATACCGACACCAGCGGGGCCATCTGTTAGCAATTGATGCCTGATTCCGATTCCACATCTGTAAAATGGAGGCTAGTCCCCTGTCACATGCCAGACACAAAAAGCTTTGGAAAGGAATAAATTAAGTAACAGAGTTAAATGACCTACAATGTATGAGAGCTCATTGTCCTTATAGTCCTTAGAATGAAGCTAGAGGAGTGTCCATGATAAGTTTCGTAAAATACCTTGTAACCACCTGCACCCCCATGGCCTTGCTGGTCATTGGCTTGAGCAAAGTGGAAGTGGGGCATATAAATTTGATTTCTCAGGGCTTCTGAAGTGTAGGTGAAGATCATTTTGTTATAACAAGGTTTACACCAAAAAAAAAAAAAAAAAAAAAAGAAAAAAGAAAGAAATAAAAATCAATTTCAGAACTAAATAAAAACACTTTGGGGAAAAAGAGGGCAGAGCTACATCTCAAGGTTACCCAAGCTGGCTTAAAGTTTTTTTTGTTTTGTTTTGTTTTTTGTGTTTTTGTGTTTTGTTTTGTTTTGTTTTGTTTTTCCCACCTATTTCCCTTCCTCTGGCTTAAAGTTCTGCTCAGAATTACTGGATCTCAACCAATAATGGATGGAAAATTGTCATACTCCTTCCTTGCTGAGGGTGATACTGAAAGACCACACTAAAGGCTCCCCACTCCCAACATGTCCAGGGTAACTAGCACAGAGAGGCCAGAGGGAATGACAGACTGATGAGCAACAGGACACCTCGATCTGATGCGCCAGCTTCTTTTGGAGACAAATTGCTGACTCCTTTGCCAACAGTGCCCTTGGGCAGTAGCTCACATGGCTAACCTCTCCCAGCCCTACAAAGTGGGAAACTTGACCTGTAAACAACAAAGCTTGGATTTGAACCCAGGTCCACCTGCTTTCTAGGAACCACAACCACCTCCCAGTCTATAACTAGTTCCCTTTGCAGGGGAGTCTAGTTAGAGCCAAAGAGAACTATATCTTATTCTCTTTTATCAGACTTGCCTTTAATCATCTGGCCCTTTTGTGCTTCCATGGTGTGGGTTTGTACTTGGAAAGGAAAGCCTAGAGCTGCTCCTGTCTAAAAAAGACATCAGGCTGGACTGACCATGGTAGTTTTCCTCTTGGTCAGGAGGGGAGCATTTTTCCTTTTCTCAGAAATTCCAGCCTAAGAAACAATCAATTGAAAACATGTACAAAAAACCAAGTTAGTTTTATTTCTCTCCTTAGGAGGAGATGTTTTAGAAAAAGTTCTGCCTGTCTGATTTGGTGTTAGGAAGGAGAATAAACAATAATTTTTATAAGCCATGATAATAGTTAACATTCATGAGTACTTTTTTAATTTAAGTGTCAAAATTTATGCTGACTGATTTAAATGAATTGTCTCAAATGATTAAACAGTTGGCACAAGATTCTTTATTCGTATTTGCAAATGAGGGATAGAAGCACAAAGTAATTTACCCACATCATACTATAGAGAGAAAGCTTCGATTCAGTGCCCAGATCTTCTGGAGCAAAGCCCACACTGGTTATATAGGCTCCAGGCTCTGTTCTATAGAACCTATTCAATATCCTTTTTGTTTTGTTTTTTTTGTTGTTGTTGGGGTTTTTTTTTTTGTTTTATTTTTTTCAGTGTTCCAAGATCCATTGTTTATGTACTATACCCCATCCTCCACAAAAATCCTTTCCTTGTGTAAACTAATTTTGGTATATCCATACAATGGTATATTATTCAGCCATTAAAAGGAATGGAATACTGATAATGGGCTACAACATGGATGAACCTTGAAGACATTACACTAAGTGAAGTAAGCCAGACACAAAAAGACAAATACTGTGTAATTCCACTTATACAAAATATCTAGAACAGGCAAATTAGTAAAGACAGAGAGTAGGATTCAGGTTACCTCTGGAAACCTGAAGGGAGAATGGGGGAAGGGGAGAATGGAAAGTCATTATTAGTGGTTAGTGATGGTTGCACAAGATTGTGAATGTAGTTTATGCCACTGAATTGTACATTTTAAAATAGTTAAAATTCCAATTTAAGAAATTTTATACTGTATCTTCCTTGTCTATTTGCCTATCAATGGACACTTAGGTTGCCTCCATGTCTTGGCTATTATAAATAAGGCTGCAATAAATGCAGGGGTGCAGATGGCTTTTCAAATTAGTGTTTTCACTTTCTTGGGGTAAATATCCAATAGCAGAACTATCAGGTCATATGGTTTTTCCATTTAAAATTTTTGAGGAGCCTCCATACTGTTTTCCACAGTGGCCACACCAGTTTGCATTCCCACCAACAGTGTGTGAGGGTTCCTTGTTCTCCACATTCTCACCAACACCTGTTATTTCTTATGGGTTTTTTTTTTATTTCAGCCATTCTAACTGGTGTAAGGTGATATCTCATGGTGGTTTTGATTTGCATTTCCCTGATGAGTAATGTTAAGCATTTTTTATGTGTCTGTTGGCCACCTGGGTATCTTCTTTGGAAAAATGTCTGGTTGAACGACAAGGATGCCCACTCTCACCACTCTCGTTCAACATAGTATTAGAAGTCCTAGCAACAACAATCAGACAACAAGGAGAAATAAAAGGTATCCAAATTAGCAATGAAGAAGTCAAACTCTCTCTCTTCACAGATGACATGATTCTTTATATGGAAAACCCAAAAGACTTCACCCCCAAACTACTAGAACTCATACAGCAATTCAGTAACATGGCAGGATACAAAGTCAACATACAGAAATCAGTGGCTTTCTTATACACTAACAATGAAAATACAGAAAGGGAAATTAGAGAATCGATTCCATTTACTATAGCACCAAGAACCATAAGATACCTGGGAATAAACCTAACCAAAGAGGTAAAGGAACTGTACTCGAGGAACTACAGAACACTCATGAAAGAAATTGAAGAAGACACAAAAAGATGGAAGACCATTCCATGCTCTTGGATTGGAAGAATAAACATTGTTAAAATGTCTATACGGCCTAGAGCAATCTATACTTTTAATGCCATTCCAATCAAAATTCCACCAGTATTTTTCAAAGAGCTGGAGCAAATAATCCAAAAATTTGTATGGAATCAGAAGAGACCCTGAATCGCTAAGGAAATGTTGAAAAACAAAAATAAAACTGGGGGCATCACGTTACCTGATTTCAAGCTTTACTACAAAGCCGTGATCACCAAGATAGCATGGTACTGGCTTAAAAACAGACACATAGACCAGTGGAACAGAGTAGAGAGCCCAGATATGGACCCTCAACTCTATGGTCAATTAATCTTCGACAAAACAGGAAAAAATATACAGTGGAAAAAAGACAGTCTCTTCAATAAATGGTGCTGGGAAAACTGGACAGCTATATGCAGAAGAATGAAACTCGACCATTCTCTTACACCGTATACAAAGATAAACTCAAAATGGATAAAAGAACTCAACGTGAGACAGGAATCCATCAGAATCCTAGAGGAGAGCATAGGCAGTAACCTCTTCGATATCAGCCACAGCAACTTCTTTCAAGATATGTCTCCAAAGGCAAAGGAAACAAAAGTGAAGATGAACTTTTGGGACTTCATCAAGATCAAAAGCTTCTGCACAGCAAAGGAAACAGTCAAAAAAACAAAGAAGCAACCCACGGAATGGGAGAAGATATTTGCAAATGACAATACAGACAAAAAGTTGATATCCAGGATCTATAAAGAACTCCTGAAACTCAACACACGCAAAACAGACAATCATATCAAAAAATGGGCAGAAGATATGAACAGACACTTCTCCAATGAACACATACAAATGGCTATCAGACACATGAAAAAATGTTCATCTTCACTAGCCATCAGGGAGATTCAAATTAAAACCACATTGAGATACCACCTTACACCAGTAAGAATGGCCAAAATTAGCAAGACAGGAAACAACGTGTGTTGGAGAGGATGTGGAGAAAGAGGAACCCTCTTACGCTGTTGGTGGGAATGCAAATTGGTACAGCCACTTTGGAGAACAGTGTGGAGATTCCTCAAGAAATTAAAAATAGAGCTTCCCTATGACCCTGCAATTGCATGACTGGGTATTTACCCCAAAGATACAGATGTAGTGAAAAGAAGGGCCATCTGTACCCCAATGTTCATAGCAGCAATGGCCACGGTCACCAAACTGTGGAAAGAACCAAGATGCCCTTCAATGGACGAATGGATAAGGAAGATGTGGTCCATATACACTATGGAGTATTATGCCTCCATCAGAAATGATGAATACCCAACTTTTGTAGCAACATGGACAGGACTGGAAGAGATTATGCTGAGTGAAATAAGTCAAGCAGAGAGAGTCAATTATCATATGGTTTCACTTATTTGTGGAGCATAACAAATAGCATGGAGGACAAGGGGGAGATGGAGAGGAGAAGGGAGTTGAGGGAAATTGGAAGGGGAGGTGAACCATGAGAGACTATGGACTCTGAAAAACAATCTGAGGGTTTTGAAGGGGCGGGGGGTGGGAGGTTGGGGGATCCAGGTGGTGGGTATTGTAGAGGGCATGGATTGCATGGAGCACTGGGTGTAGTGCAAAAATAATGAATACTGTTACGCTGAAAAAATAAAAAAATTTAAAAAAATGTCTGGTTGAATCCTTTGCACATTTTTTAATTGGATCATTCGGGGGTTTTGGTGATGAATTGTATAAGTTCTTTGTAGTCTTCGGATATTAATCCCTATTGAATATGTCACTTGCAAATATCTTCTCCCACTCAGTAGTCTGTCTTTTGTTGATGGTTTTCTTCACTGTGTAAACCTTTTTATTTTTATGTAGCCCTAATTATTTTTGCTTTTGCTTCCCTTGTCTTAGGAGATGTATGTAGAAAGATGTTGCTATGGCTGATGTGAAAGAAATTACTGTGTTCTCTTCTAGGATTTTTATGATTTCAGGTCTCATATTTAGGTCTTTCATACTTTTTGAATTTGTTTTTGTATATGGTGTGAGGAAGTGGTCCAGTTTCATTCTTTTGCATGTAGCTGTCCAGTTTTTCAAGCACATTTATTGAAGAGACTGTCTTTCCCATTGTATATTCTTGCCTCCTCTGTCATAGATTTATTGACCCTATAAGCATGGGTTTATTTCTGGACTCTATCTATATGTCTATTTTTATGCCAGTATCATACTGTTTTAATTCTTACAGCTTTGTAGTGGATCTTGAGATCTGGAATTGTGATACCTCTACCTTTGTCTTTCATTCTCAGGACCTTTTGTGGTTCCACACGAATTTTAGGATTATTCTAGTTTTGTGGAAAATGTTGTTGGTATTTTTACAGGGATTTCATTAAATCTGAAAACTGCTTTGGGAATGTGGACATTTTAACAATATTTGTTCTTTGAACCCATGAGCATGAAATATCTTTCCATTTGTTTATGTCATCTTTAATTTCTTACAGTTTTCAGAGCATAGGATTTCACATCTGTGGTTAAGCTTATTCCTAGGCATTTTATTCTTTTTGGTGCAATTGTAAGTGGGTTTAATTTCTCTTTCTGCTACTATATTATTAGTGTATAGATATGCCTAATGGTAGGCATTAAGGAGGGAATGGATTCCATGTGCAATTTAAAAGAATGTGTATTCTGTTGTTTGGGGATGAAATATCTGTTATGTCCATCTGGTTTAATATGTCATTTAAAGACAGTATTTCCTTACTGATTTTCTACCTGGATGATCCATCCATTGATGTGAGTTGGGTGTTAAAGTCCCCTATTATTATTGTATTTTGCTGATTTCTCTATGTCTGTTAATGTTGCTTTGTGTATCTAGGTGCTCCAGTGTTGGGTGAGTAGACATTCACATTTACTATATCTTCTTACTGGATTGATCCCTTCATCATTATATAATGCCCTTCTTTGTCTCTTATTAGTCTTTGTTTTAAAATCTATTTTGTCTGATATAAGTATTGCTCCCCTGGCTTTTTTTTTTTTTTTTTTTAATTTGCATGATGAATGTTTTTTCATCCCTTCACTTTCAGTCTGTATATGTCTTTGGGTCTGAAGTGGGCCTTTTATAGACAGCAAAGAGATAAGTCTTTTTTTTTTATATCCATTCTGCTACCCTATATCTTTTGATCAGAGCATTTAGACCATTTACATAAAATTCCATTATGTCTCTGAAAGATTTCTTTGTTGGCTAATGTGGGGGATGATCTATAGAGGAGTAATGCTAGATGCTGGGGTATATGTATATATTTTTATGTTATAAAACATTTAAAAAATCTATTTTCTGTTTATGTTAACCAAAATTGATTTCTGATACTTGCAACTAAGAATGTCTGATCACTATCTGAGATGGAAGTTATGCTCTAGGTCACAACAGTAATGAGGAGCCCAAATTATGTTGAAAGCCATAAAAAAAAACAAATTAATAAAAGCTAGAGAGTAAACAACAGTTTTCCAATGTGCAAACTAGATTTGGGGATTCTTTACCATGGTTATCAAAGGGTAACCATGCAAAATGGGAAGTTGAGTTTTAGAAGCATCCAGGAGGGAAATGATTTTAACAGTATCCCTTTCAATTTTAAACAGAAAAATATATCAAAGACAGAAACTCTAGCTGTAGGTCTTTTATTATGCACTACAGCAAATTCAATAACAATTCCTCTGCTGAACCAGGAAGCCCTAAGGTCATGGAGTCACAAAGGACAAGGTCGTATCTAGGCCAGCCTTCCTGGATGAGGATGCCTTTCATGGAACCCACACTTCCTCAGGGTAGAAGCCCACCCCCCAGGATGTTAAGTAGAGAATCTCAAGTCAAACAGAGGTCCTTATCATTGTAGCCGGGGTGCTAAATTCTCAGTTTGGGCTAAAGGAGTAAAACCAGTTTGCTATTCCAGCTGTGTTCTCCAATCCTAAACTCTCCCTCTAGACTGTTTCGATATCTCTAACTCCTCTCCATCCCCAAGCCATTGGCCAAGTTTAAGTGTCATCTGTCACATGAACCAGAACAATAGCTTCCTGAGTCTCATTCATTCATCAAATATCTACTGACTACCAACTATGTGCCAGGCACTCTTCTAGACCCTGGAGAAAAGTAGTGAACAAAAGAGACAGAACCTTCAGGGAGCTGTGAACCCCAGCATCTAATATCACTCCTTTACACTTCATCCCCCACATTAGCCAACAAAGAAATCTTTCAGGAACACAAATCCAATCATGGCTCTCCCAAGCTGAAAATCCTCCCCTCACTCCTCACTCCCAAGGATGAAGTTCAAGTTCTGTGCCCCACAAAACCCTTTTAAACTTAGCCCTACCAAACCATACAGCCTCATCTTCACCTTCTCCCTGACCCAGCCTCCTATTTATGGTGAAAAGAACTCGGAAAAAACAGCAACAAGTACCACTTTGTGCACCTGGAACTTGTGGGCAGAGGGATCAGCAGGGGTCGCCAGGGCCCTGTCTTCTTGGTACCCTGAAAAGAAGGATGTTTAGCCTGCAGCTCAGCTGTGTGCACAGTAGGTCATCAGAGGGCTGTATCCCTTGTTGTTCTCCGTTTTTTTTGGAACCAAATGTGGAAGAGGCTTTGCCCCAACAATTAGGAAATATAAACATTTAAGACTCAGGCACCAAGGGATACAGGCTGAAGTGGCAGGTAGGTAAAGAGGACTGCTGGGAGGTGACAGCTGCCTAGTACCTGGAGCCCCCGGGAGCCCCCATTCTACAGGAAACAGAGTTAAGGTACAGCTAATTCTGAGGAGAGAAGAGAGCTTACCCAGGTCTCACGGGAATTACAGCCTCTTTCAGGATCAGAGATTCATTCGTCCTTGCTCCCCTCGTTGGCAAGCAACCCAGAGACAGCCCCTGGTGTCATTCTTCTGTCGGTTCCACCCATCTCCAGCTGCACCCCCTCACAGCCTATCCCCATCCAAGGCCCCAGACACACCAAATTCTTCATTCCCCTAGAATTCTAAGTACTCTGATACCCCTGTGCCTTTACACATATGCTTCCTGATGCCTGTGGCATTCTCTTCCTTATCTGGAGAATTCTTTCCATAGATGTCAAAGAGAACATCTGTCAAAAGGAAGTGGTTCTATGTCATTCGATGCCTGACTTCTCTTTGCTGAGACCTCTGATCACCCCTACACATGTATACTATTTCATGCATTGGGCAGAATTAAATTTACACCCACTGGGAGACCTGTTAATCTCTGCTTATTACAATCTACTTTTCTACACATTGTCTCTCCAATAAATTGTGAGCTTCTCAAATGTAGGGTTATGTCTGCCATCTCTATATTCTGCCTGCCACAGAAAATGTTTGTGGAAGATATCAACTGGAGAAGAAACACCATTTTCCTGCCATAGAATCTTAGCACATGTTGTTCCCTCAACTCTTCCCATCAATTCAAATAACTGGAGTCTTCTTATTCTATAGGTCTCAGCTTAAATATCACCTCCTTGTAAACCAGTATAAAATAGGTTATTTCCTTCCCATGTAGCACCCTGTTCTTTGTCTCCATAGAATTTTGCACAATTTATAATTTCATGTTCATGGTCTATCTCTCCTGCTTGACTATAATCTCCATGATACATAGAAGTACCTATTTTATTCACCACTGTATGAAACAGTGGTGAGGAGGTGGGGTGGGGGAGTAGCTTAATCTGCAACCTTTTTTTTTTTTTTTTAAGAAGAAAGCATATCTGACCCAGAAAAAAAGACAGGTTAATGAGACATTCTTTCTGCACACCCAGCCCTGCCCCACTCCCACCCAAGAGCAGTGGTTCTCTACCTTGTTGCACAGTGGAATTACCTGGGCAGTTTTAAATATTACAGACACCTGGGCCCCCTTATCAGGTATCCCAACTGAATTATCAGGGGTATTGCCCAGACATGGTGAGGTTCAGATGCTGCCCCGCTGATTTTAATGTACAGCCAGGGCTGGAGTCACTGCCCTACAGTGGGGCTTGGTCTTCCAGGTTTTTAATGGCTTTATGGGGATAGGACTGCCAGATCTGTCACCTAAGGTCATTTTTGGCACCTAACAGAGATAAGCCCACACACCTCTGTCCACCTGAGTACCAGCACCTGCGCTCCTTAGAGCAAGTAACATGTAAGATGTGGTAGGTTCTGATGCTCCACCAAGAGGCACCCAATAAACAGATGGGATTGAGTAGGCAGAGCTGGCTTGCCGCAAATAGGAGCTAAGGCAGTTGTTCCCTCAGGAAGCGGCTAAGGAGGCGAGATGGTCATTCAGCTAAGACTTTGTTTCTCCATCCTCAAATGGGTCAAATAAACTTTTCATGGGGCAGGTCTCCAGCCAGGTTCTCCCTGGTCCTGCAAGTGAGAAATGGGACACAAGAGGCACCCGGGTGGTTCAGTTGGTTAACTGTCTGCCCTCAGCTCAGGTCATGATCTCCAGGTCCAGGAATGGAGTTCGGTGTCAGGCTTCCTGCTATGCAGGGAGTCTGCCTCTCTCTCTCTCCCTCTGCCCCTCCTCACTGCTCATTCTCTCTCTCTCTCTCTCTCTCTTTCAAATAAATAAATAAAAAGCAATGGGACACAAGACTTGTAGATAATTCTGAATACAGACGTCATTGCTTCAGCATGAGCATTTTAAAAAACATTTTATTTAAAAAAAAACATTTTATTTAAATTCAATTAATTAATATATAATATAATATTGGAACATAAACATTTTTGAGTAGAGAAAAGCTGTCATCAGATCTATGTTTAGAAAGATGCTCTGACAGTGGGGTTTTTATTAGTAGTATAATATCTTCCAGTCCACAAACTTTTAGTGCATTTCCTCTTGATACCAATCACTGATCTAGAGGCAAGAAATTTAAAAAATAAATAAGATACAACCTCTCCTCTTCATAAGCTAGTGGGGGAAATAGGCTGATAAATAGATCACTGTAGACAAGGGGGAAATGGGAAGCCAAGGGTGTGCCCAAAGTATCATGGGTGACCAGGAGGCAATTCCTGAACTAAGTCAGAGGATGGATGGCACTTGGCTAGGTGGAGGTCAGGAAAACTTCTGAGGCAGAAGGTCAATGTGAACAAAGGCTACTTGAAGATTGGGGATAGCCTGACAGGAAACTATACTGACTGGAGGGAGCCACCAGGCATTATGAGGCATAATATATGGAGAAAGGAATCATAATAGCAAATGGCTTACACAGTGCTTACTATGTGGCTGACATGATACTAACTGTGTGTATATGTATGTGTGTACATTTATTTTGTGTACCTATGTATGTCTGTATTTACCCATTCAGTTCTCATAGCAACCTAATGAAATAAGATTATCACCCCCATTTTACAGATGGGAAAACCAGGTCACAGGCAATAAAAGGAACTGCCCCAAATCACATAGCAAGTGACAGAGCCAGGATTTATACCAAAGTAGGCTGGCTCCACAGCATATACTCTTAATGCCATGTTTCACTAGCTTTTGTGACAGGTCACTGAGCAAGCCATGCTTAAAGAGATTGATGCTATCATGTAACAAAGGAAGCCATTGGATTATTCTGTATCAGAAAGTGGGACCGTCACATGCCTACAGAGACAAAATTGTTGGAGGAGATTCAAGGGCAGGAATAGCCAGGGAAGATTGGCTATAGAACAGGGAAAAGAAAAGTGTGAATCAGGGCCATTGTTCCACTGGTGAAAAGGAGAAAAAGGAATTGAGAAAAATTCTGGCATTTGAATTAGTGGGACTTTGTGATTGATTAGAATTGGACAGATGGCATGGAGTCAGAATGTCACCCAGAGTTCTAATTTGGATGGAAAACAGAATTGAGGGGGGAGGGATGATGGCCATATTTAGACATGCTGGGTTTGGGGTATCCATGAGCACTGAGTAGGGATAGAGGACAGACAGCTGGATGTGCTGCTTCCACAATGGCCATGTGGCCAATAGCTTTCTGTGAGCATAACAGGGAGGGGGAGGTGAGGACAAATGTTACAAGAGGCCCCACTGTCTATTTCTCCTCATAACTCTAAGTACCTCTCCACAAAATGGGTTATCAGTACCTGTCATTTATCAAACTCTCCAAGGTACTGAAACACTCATTTTTGGCTGGCATTCAGTTATTTCTCTACAACCAAGCAAAGTTAGATTTTCACTTATCAAGCTCTATTCGTTATTCTAATTTAATTTCTCTGCAACCAGAGTTAGAACTTTTTTTTTTTTTTAATGTGAAGTCGTTCTGACCTGAAAAACCCAATTGCTTCATACCATCATGACAGGTCAATTTCAGAACGCAAGAGGTGATAGCATAACTTTCAAGCTCATTTCTGAGAGGTGAACCTCAGTCCAACAGTCTGGGGCCTCTCAGGCAGTTTGCTGAAGTGGTGAAACTCCTCTTACTGCTGCTGAGCAGATTCAGGTCAGAATACTGTAGCCAACAAAATAGCCCCAGAATACCGACTGCCTCCTGGTGTTCTCTCTAGCTTCCCCAACTCAGCTGAAGATGAGAAAAGCAGCTTCCCCGCTTGCAGGAGACATGGATATCCATGTGCTCCATTTCCAAAATCTACACCCAAGGAATCCACTTCTTTCTGATGTGGTCTCCAGTCAGCTCGGTCACTCCATTTCATCTCCACCCTTCACCCTCTTAGTCCCCGCCCATCATAGCAGGAACACAAACTAACATCAATCATGGCATTGAAAGCCATGCTATCCCACCTAGTACCATGGGACTTTATCATTGGTTCAGCCTGACATTGCCCTCATCCATTTGCATTTACAAACAGATGTAAGACATCTCAAGATGGTGGAGAAAGCTAATATTCTGTTGAGGGGATGTTGCAATGACTCGTTATCAAAGCAATAACCACTCCCTTCTATTCCAGAGGGGTAGCAAAGTGTCCAGCTAACCGCCTCCAGGGGTCTCAACAAGAGGGAAGTTTTGAGCTTCTGGGGAGCTACTTTAAAGAGAGCTAACTCAGCTGAGTGGACACCCTTTGTCCCTATACCCTTTCTTTTTTTCCTACTGGCATGCTGATGTGACAGATGTGACAGCTGGAGCTCCTCAGCCCTAGCTGCTGACCTTCAGATTTCTTTTAAAATTCAGACAATAACCTGATAATGTGTTTAAGCCACTGTATTTGAATTTTGGTTCCTAGTGGCTTTGTGATTTCCCCCTGAGACTGGAAAGTAAGAAGACCTAGAATGGCCTTCCCCAGCCTTAGCAGATACTTCTTTGGGAACATCCACTATAGCACGGCATTGAAATTACTGTTATATGTGTTTATCTTCCGCCCTAGAGTGAGCTCTTTAAAGGCAAACACTCTTGACGTATTCATGATTGTGGAGCAGCACCGAGCACAGACCTGGCACAAGGCAAGAACTGTGCAAAACAAGGGGAGTTAGAGAGGAGAAGGGAGTTGGGGGAAATTGGAAGGGGAGGTGAACCATGAGAGACTATGGACTCTGAAAAACAATCTGAGGGTTTTGAAGGGGCAGGGGCTGGGAGGTTGGGGGAACCAGGAGGTGGGTATTAGAGAGGGCACGGATTGCATGGAGCACTGGGTGTGGTGCAAAAACAAGGAATACTGTTATGCTGAAAATAAAAAATAAAATAAAATAAAATAAAAATAAATAAAGTACGTTGAATAAATAAGTGGAAGGTGCACTGGGGATCTTGTGTTAATGACCGAATCCCTGGAATTAGCTAACTGATGAAGTTATGCACCATCAGTCTTATATGTAGGATGCCAGTATTTTCATCAAAATGCAAAATGCACCAGGCTTCATTGTCTCCACAGAGTGGTTGCTGAATTGATGCCTCCTTGGGGTGAGAAGAAACCCTTCCTGAGCATTAAAATATTCCACCATGATTAGTCACTCAACAAAAAAAACATGGTATTTCCTGAGGATCTTCTAGTGCTTGATAATTAACCCTAATATCTGCTTTGTGTGTTCAATGTCTTCGTTGCCCCATTTTACTGGTAAGAAGCATGAGGTCCAGATTGTGAAATGAGGTCATGTACCATTCCACAGTAAGGCAGGGATCTGAGCCAGACTCTGTCCACACTACTTCTACATTACCTCGCTTCCTTTCTACTTCACAGCAGTTTTAGTACTGAGGCTGAGATAGTCTCAGTTCCAAAAGAGAAAACACCAATGCACAGAAGGAGGCCTATGTCTCCCACCTTATGATCTCAAGGCTCTTTTAGCCCCAAGCAAAGAAGTAACAAGAGGGAGGGAAAAGGGCCATGAGTCACTGGCAGTCTGAAGCCCCAGAGTTCCTCCTAAGACCTGAAACGTGTGCAATTGCCCAAATTAAAATCAATATGCTGCTTGGCTGGAAGGCTGCACAATTGTTTTTGAAGCTGGGTATATTATGTTCTAAATGTTTAATCTGGCAGAGGCCATAAAAGACGAGTTCCAGGCCATTTGGAGCTTATACTGCAAACAAGATGGTCTGGGTGTCCACTAAAACCAAAAAAAAAAAAAAAAAAAAAAAGACAGAAATCCCAACAGAGTGGCACAGACAAATTGATCTGGTTCTGAGCTAGGCATCAGTTTGGGGTGAAAGAGACTCCTTTGTTGATAAGAGAAAGGCAATGATAAAAGCAAAATGGTCAGCCGTCAGACCTTACTTTCTAATGCTTGGGAGGCTTCCCTGAGATGGTAAAGAAATCAATATGTCTCCGGCGGACATGTTGATTCGTGGCACCAGACAGTCAACAAAGGCAATCCTACCCTCCAGATGTTAACAGAGGACCATTTAGCATGCACAAGTCTGATGCCCTGCGTGCCCAGGAGGGCAGATCCTCCCAACCCAAAGCCTGCGCTGAAATAAACACACATAGAGTCCCCCTAAGGAATCCTCCTTTTGAAGGCTTCCTGGCTGGGGGGAAATGTCTAGTATAGTGGTTAAATGTTCAGGCTTAAGTGTTAGATGTAAACTCAGATTCTAGCTCTTCCACCTACTCAGTACATCCCACTTTGTAAGCTGTCTGGCTAGGCCTCTATTTCCTCAGCTAGTGGATTCCTTGTAGGAATAGGAGTACTGGTCTACCAGCAGTGACGTGAGAATTAAAGAAAATAATCACCGGTACAGTCTTCGGTATATAGTAAGTGTTGAATAAGTGTTACCTATTAGTATGAAGGTTCTCAGTATGTAAAAAAGCATGGACCAGGCACAGCAACATTTAAATGTCATAAAAAGCCAAGACTTGGCCTCTCTTTTTCATACTACAGGCATTAGGTACTTTCTTGGCAACAGACAGTATCTGCCATCTCTCGGTTACTATTATGCCAAGGATATGGCATTAGAATTTCAGAGCAGAGCAGAGCTTGAGCCTTGAAGCAAACTCACTGAAGTGTACTCAGGGTTTATCAGATTGAATCCTCCTTCTGGAAATATCCCCAGGGCATGAAGGCCATCACAGATTGTATACTTAATACATGCCAGATATAGTATCAAGCACTTTCCAGCTACTCACACTGATTTCTTACAATTCTGTGAACAAACAGAGGCACAGAGAGGTTGGAAAATTTGTCCACAGTCACACAGCAATCTTAGAAGGAGGCAGAAATCATGGTTTTTCCAAATTTGGGTTTCTAAATCCAGTATTTTTTCCATGATATAACAGCTGTGCCTTTATTTATAGAAATATAAATAAGATTGCAATGGATATGTTTAGCTTGCTTATGAAAGCCAACAGTTTTTAAGACTCAATAAAATTACTTTAATTTAACCCATCTGTCTACAGAAACTTACTGCAATAATTACAAATGTTGTTACCTATTCATTTAAAGAACAAATATGCAAATTGTAATACTGTGCTATGCCAATAGTGTGCATCAGCTAGTTTTTCAGTAAAGAAGTATCACCCTGTAGTAGAAGATTACTTCCATAGAAAAGTGGGTTCAAATCCTGGCTCTACCATGCAGTAGTTCTGTGGCTTTGGACAAGTGCCTTAACTTCACTAAACCTCTATTTCCTCATACATAAAAGGCAGTTTTTAATACTAATTCCAGGGCCACTGCAACAATTACATAGATAATATATATAAGGTACCAGTGTCTGGTACTACTAAATAATGGGAAACTATCATTATTCCTGGGAAATAACTCTTCTTTAAAATATCCTCTGATTCAGAGATATTACTATTCAAATAAGCAAATTTCACTAGCACAGAAGTCTGATAAGCCAGCAATTCCATTTCCAGGATTTCAGCCCAAGGAAATGCTCATAACCGCAGAGAAGGATGTGTGTGTGTGTGTGTGTGTGATGATATGAATTACAGAATTCTTCATAATAGTGGGAAATGGAAAATAATCTACATATCCATCAAAAGAAGAATGGCTACATAAATTATGATTTATCTATATCAGGACAAACTTCTTCTGTATAGAGCCTGAGAGCAAATATTTTCAGCATTTGTGGGCCATGCAGCCTGTGACACTGTTCCGTGTTGCTGTTGTAGTAATAAATCAGCCAAAGACAAAAGGTAAAATAATGGACCTGGACATGTCTCAAAATAAAACAAAACAAAACTGTATTTAGAAAAATAGATGGATGGCCACGTTTGGCTTCAGTGTTTTCCAACCTCTGGTATATATGGCTGAATACTATACAACTATTAAAAATGATAATAATCAAGTAGACTGGCATGTATTAGGACAGAACGATATCACAAGGACTCCTACAAATCATAAGAAAAAAGTAAACATGGGGGCGCCTGGGTTGCTCAGATGGTTAATTAAGCCTCTGCCTTCGGCTCAGGTCATGATCTCAGGGTCCTGGGATCGAGCCCCACATCTGGCTCTCTGCTCAGCAGGGAGCCTGCTTCCCCCTCTCTCTCTGCCTGACTCTCTGCCTACTTGTGATTTCTCTCTCTCTGTGTCAAATAAGTAAATAAAATCTTTTAAAAAAAGGAAGAAAAAGGTAAACAACACAATAAAAATTGGGGAGAGAATATGAACAGGCAATTCATAAAAGAGAAAATTCAAATAGCCAGTTTAAAAAGTTGCTCAACTAATTAACTTTTCCAAATCCAAACTGAAACAAGAAGATTCTATTTGTACTCACGATATCTGCAAAGCTTAAAACGCTGACAAAATCAAGAGTTGATGATACTGTAGAGACAAGAGTACTCTGATACACTGTTAGAGCAAATATAAATAAGGACAATCACTTTGAAAATTTCTTTGGCAGAGTCCATTAAAACTGTAAATGTGCATATCCTATGACCCAGCATTTCCCCTTCTAGGTCTATACCCCAGAGAACCATGTTCACATGTGTTCAAAAAGATTGAATAAGGAAACTAACTGAAGCATTATAATAGCAAGAAAATGAAAATAACCTAAGGATCCCCAATAATGGAATGGACAAATATAATGCAATACATTCATGTGACAAAGTACAATTCAGCAGTTAAGAGCTGTAAACCAAATCTATGTTTATAAACGTAGGTAGATCTCAGAAATACAGTGCCAACTTTCAGAACAATCCTTACAGTATGATACAATTTAGGTAAGAATTGGATACAAACAACAAACCATACGCTTGTTATAGGTATATGTACATGTATATAAAGGCACTTATTTATTTTTATTTAAGTTCAATTTAGTTAACATACAGTGTATTATTAATTTCAGGAGTGGGATGTAGTAATTCATCATTTGCATATAACACCCAGTGTTCACCACAAGTGCCCTCATTAATACCCATCAGCCATTTACCCTACCCATCACCCACATTCCCTCCAAAAACCCTGTTTGCTCTCTGAAAAGTCTCTTATGGTTTGCCTCCTTCTGTTTTTATCTTATTTTATTTTTCCTTCCCTTCCCTTATGTTCATCTGTTTTGTTTCTTAAATTCCACATGAGTGAAATCATACGGTATTTGTCTTTCTCTGACTGACTTATTTCCTTTAGTGTAATACCCTCTAGTTCCATCCACATTGTTGCAAATGGCAAGATTTCGTTCTTTTTGATGGGCCAGTGATATTCGTGTGTGTGTGTGTGTGTGTGTGTGAGTGTGTGTGTTCACCACATTTTTATCCATTTATCTGTCTATGGACATCTGGGTTCTTTCCATACGTTGGCTATTATAGACATTGCTGCTATAAACATTGGGGTATTTAAAGAAAGCTTTGGAAGCATATTCACTAAACTCAAAAAGTAGTTACCTTGAAACATAGGAGAGAAGACCAGAATTAGAAGTGGTAGATCAAGAAGACTTTAGCTTTACCCATAATGTTCCACTTTTTTATTTTTATTTTTTTTTTAAGATTTTATTTATTTATTTGAGAGAGAGACAGTGAGAGAGAGCATGAGCGAGGAGAAGGTCAGAGGGAGAAGCAGACTCCCCATAGAGCTGGGAGCCCGATGTGGGACTCGATCCCGGGACCCCAGGATCATGACCTGAGCCGAAGGCAGTCGTCCAACCAACTGAGCCACCCAGGCGTCCCTGTTCCACCTTTTTAAAAAGAAATAATTATGTATTATCTTGTAATCGAAATAAATTTTCAATAAATAAATAAATTTTCAATTAATTTCAAGTGTTCCTGATATAACCACAGGGAAACTAAACTCTGGGAAACAAACTGAGGATGCTGGAGGGGAGGTGGGTGGAGGAGAGGGGCAACTGGGTGATGGGGCATTAAGGAAGGCCCTTGGTGTAATGAGCACTGGGTATTATGTACAACTGATGAATCACTAAATTCTAACTCTGAAACTAATAATTTTTTTTAAATTCATGATATAGTAAATGAATATCCAAGTTACAAAACCATATATATTATATGATGGCATTTTATTTTTTAAATTTTTACAAGTTGTTTTTGTGTGTGTTTGTATATGTGTGTGTCTATCTGTTTGTCTGTCTGGAAAGGTATATACCAAATAGTTAACAGGTTTATACAATTGTGGAAAGGGAACTAAGGCCTGTGAAAGAATAATATATTAGTCTTCTCCGGCTGTCATAACAAAAAACCACCAGGTAAGTGGTTTAAACAACAGAGATTTATTTCTCAAAGTTCTGGAGGCTGTAAACAGACCCAGTTGCTTTCAAATTTGATTTCTGGTGAGGGCTCTCTTCCTGGCTTGTAGATACCCACCTCCTTGCTGTGTCTTCATGTGGCCTTTTCCTCAATGTGTTCCCCAAAGAGGAGGAAGAGAGAGGAGGGGGTCAAGGGGGACAAGCCCTAAGAACCCTAATCCTCTCTGATCAGGGCCCCACCCTTAGGACCCCATTTAACCTTAATTAACCTTGGAAGCCCTTTTTCAAATACAGCTATACTGGGGGCTGGAGCTTCAATATATGAATTTTGAGGCAACACAAACATCGGTTCATAACAGATACTTTCCCTCTGTTAATGAGAAAGTATGGTGTGGAGCTCATACTGCAGCTGGAGTTGGCTAGATTCTCGCCCTACCTGTGCCACTTCAGAGCAGCATGGCCATGTGAAAGTCAACCTCAGTTTCTTCGTCTGAAAAGTCAGGATAATACTGTTACTTAATATGGTGGTTACTGCGTGCCAGGCACTCTTATAAGTACTTGATTTACTCTCTCTCCACCTCTCTCTCAGTTCAACATATGAAGTAGGATCATACCCCCATTTCAGAGATAAGGAAACTGAGATGCAAAGAAATCAGTGACTTGCCCAAATTCTAATGCTAGAATGTGGCAGACTTGGTTCAAGAGACCATGATCTCAAGTCATAAGCAGTACTCTAAATGTAAGTTATTGTTTTCACTTTAAGTAACATGTACAAATATGTATAAGTTTTTTGTGTAAGTTTTATAATCCTTGAATTTTATAACTTAGAATATATGTGTACATATGTATACCTATGTGTACACATGTATGTGTGTGTATATATGTAGTATTAGTTTCTTATTGCTGTTATAACAAATTACCAAGAAACTTAGTGCTTAAAACAATAAAAATTTATTTTTAACAGTTAAGGAGGTCAGAGGTGTAAAACCAAGATGGTGGCAAGGCTGTATTCCTTCTGGGGGATTCAAAGAAGTATCCATTCCCTTGCCCCCTCTAGCTCCTAGAGGTTGCCTATACTCCTGACTCGTGTTCCCTTTCCCCACCTTCAAAGTGTATCATTCCCACCTCTGGCTCCATCACCACATCTCCTTTTACTGACTCTAACTCCTCCTCTTACAAGGAGGTCCATCTTACAAGGACTTGGTCATTATGTTGGGCCCACACAGATAATCCAAGAAACTCTCCCTACCTCAGAATCCTTAAATTAATCATATCTGCAAAGACTTTTTTGCTATATAAGGTAACATATTCACAGATTCTCAGAATTAGCATATGGTCATCTTTGGGGGCCATGTATCAGACAGAACACACACACACACACACACACACACATTCACACAGTGTTTAATGAAGGAAATCTGATATATTAACCACACATTATACATATATATGTATACTAACTAATACACATTTGCCTTCACAGCACATTAAACACACACTGTATTTCCATTTATATAGTTTTTTTAATGGAAGAAATCTGAGGTCAGGACAAGGGAATCTCACTAAGCCTCCTGCTCCAGAGATGAGGGCCGCAGGAGGTCAGGTGTCAGGTCTGTCCACAGGTTGGGAATCACTGATCTAGTCCAGCACAGTAGGTTAGGAAAAAAGTGGTGACTAACTGGTTCTTCAGAGCCCCAGAGCACTGTAGATATTTGCTCTGGGACAGCAGAACCACTTGAAGAACCCGCTTCCACCCATGGGTCAGAAAAACATATCCAGATAGAATCAAAGGGCCACTTGTCCAAACTGGTCCCAGGGCTGGATCTGCATCAGTTTTGACACAGCTCTCTGACACCTCCTTGCTCGGGCTTTGACAATGTCTCCTAAAATAGCTGTACTCTAACCAACCTAAGTACTAAACCTTCTGCTCCAGGAAAGAAGAGAGCATTGTGGTTTCCTTGAAAAATCCTTGCATCCGGTGTTCGGCTGTAAGAGCCTCAATGGTGCCACTAAGTTGATTCTGTTTCTTCTTGAAAACACTCCCCACACAATTCCATGCATTTTAATTTGCAATCAGCACTGCTCTGTCAAGGTAACCACGGTGCTGCTGAGTGACAAGTCCCAGCCGCTGCTGTATGGACCCTCAATTATCTCCTGGCTGAGTCTGTTTCAAGAGACCATCTAGAGTTCTAAATTATACATATTTCCCCCCAAGCCCATTGTACAGCTAGCCCGCCCCAGCTCCCACCATGTGTGAGCCCCACCAGGACATTCCTTTGCTTTGACCTTGGTCTGTGCCGGACCCTCTCCCAGTAGTTAGAGATAAATATGGTAGCTTGATAGATATGGTCAACTCCCAAACTACCACTCTAGCTGCACTGCACAAATGAATCTAGACCACAACAGAAAGGCATGGGGGGAAGGTCAGAGGCCAGAGGATCCAGTCTCTCTGCATGCCCTGCTGCTGCCATTTGGTCAAGGGAGAGGCACCCTATGCAGAGTGAGCCTCAGGTGGATTGACACAATGTCCCTGTCACTAACCCTGTCACCACATCTTATGCAAGCCACTTCTACTCACTTATCAGAGTGAGTCTGTGTGTCCTTTATCAGACCAGTTTATGAGTCTGATAACAGCCCACGGCACTGTCATTTGCATTTATTACAGATTGTCATTAAGATTTCTTCTAGCTCAAAAAATCTACATTTTATTGAGGTAAGCTCTGAATTACTTATGGAAAAAACAAACCAAGCCATGATTTTTTTTAATTAAAATTACTTTAAAATGGAAAGTTTGTATACTTGACAATTTTCAGGGTCAAGATTGTAATTTGTTTATGTCTTCCATTAATTCATTCTTACACAAATCTTTGAAAGGAAACGGGTGTTGAAAACTGACACATGGGTTTTTTTAATTTATTTAAAGATTTTTATTTATCTATTTATTTGACAGAGAGAGATCACAAGTAGGCAGAGAGGCAGGCAGAGCGGAGGATGGGGGCAGGAAGCGGGCTCCCTGCTGAGCAGAGAGCCCTATGCAATCCCAGGACCTGGGATCATGACCTGAACTGAAGGCAGAGGCTTTTTTTTTTTTTTTTTTTTTGACAAAAAATTTTTTTTTAATTTTCAGCGTAACAGTATTCATTGTTTTTGCACCACACCCAGCGCTCCATGCAATCTGTGCCCTCTCCAGTACCCACCACCTGGTTCCCCCAACCTCCCACCCCCTGCTGCTTCAAACCCCTCAGATTATTTTTCAGAGTCCATAGTCTCTCATGGTTCACCTCCCCTTCCAATTTCCCCCAACTCCCTTCTCCTCTCTAACTCCCCTTGTCCTCCATGCTATTTGTTATGCTCCACAAATTAGTGAGGCTTTAACCCACTGAGCCACCCAGGCACCCCGACACATGGTATATTTTATCTGGAGTCAAGGTGGAATCCTATCTTGTAAAACATACATAACTCTTGACACTCTGAGCCATATGGCTGAGGGGTTTTCCTCCTTATTTTAAACATGACTTATGTCTATCAAATGGAACAAAGTTCACAGGCTTAAGGCACAGAAAAGAGAAGGAAGGACTATGCAATGAGTAAAGGGAAATGCCTACTGAGCCTATGATGTATCAGGTATTATAATGGACATTTTCTGTGAGACAGATGTCACCCCTAAATTTCAAATAAGGAAACACATTCAGAGATGTTACATAAGTGACCCAGGTCACACTGCTAATTATGTGGATGTTGGGATTCATAATCTGTCTCTAAATTCCATGCTAATGTTTTTACATCGTGCTGCCTCTCCAGCAAGTTAAAGCAGGATAAGTTTTCAAACAACCACAGAGAAGAGGGTGTTGGATGTGACCATAAAATCTGCAAGTGAGCAATATAAAAGATTATGACAAATAAAGTTAGAGTTAGTTAGTCATAAGCCTGAGCTTCAGTTCTCTCAACATTTCACCGGACATTTCTGAATGTATTACTCTAGGGAGAGACTCTAAACTCATAAGTATATTCTTGGAATTTGGTGTGGAAACCAGGTCAAGATTCCATTTCTTACCCCAAAATGCCCAGAGGACCTTCATGCCTCTCATTATTCTGTTTCTCATTCTCTATTCCTATCTCCCATAAACTACACAGACTCAGGCTATGCCCTTCAGAGTCCTGATAGTCTGGAGGATGGCGGTATCACAGGTGCCAGTGAGAAGGAGATTGGCAATGACTCGTGATTGGATGGTCTCATCCCCAAGCAGGTGTCAGGCACTAGAACAAGCCATGTTTCTGTGGCTTATTGGTAATGGCTATGTTTCACTTATACTCCACACTTACACTGCTGCCTTCATGGAACCTATGGTGCTACAAAGAATTCAGTATTACAAAGAATGACCCTACTCTCTTTTCTACACTACTGTGTCTTTGATTCTGTCCAAAATTATTACATTTATTATTGTAGAGCATCTTTAGAAAGAGGAAGAAAAAAAAAACTCAAGCAAATAGCTAATAATGTTAAGAGGAGTGCCATCTCTCACATGATAGGAATTCAAATGGACTCTAGATCAAGGTTTCTTCACCTTGGCACTATTGCCATTTTGAGCCAGATCATTCTCAGTAAGAGTTACAAAGCAGAGTGGTCTTCCAATCCTAAATCCCTTCCCCTAGCTAAGTTCTACTCATCCTTCAGGTTCCTGCTTAAACATCACTTTCTGTGATAGTCTTCCCAGCCTTCCTGAATTCTGGTGCTTCCCTGCAGTGTGCTTCCAAGGCACCCCACTGAATGGTGTTGTAATGGTTCATTTACTTAGATGATGTAGCAGAGAATTTGCATAATGTTCTGATCCAGTCTCTTCTATCTGTTGTTTTCCCAGTCCAATTCCTCATTCATTGTTTTTGTCCTCCTACAGCATCTTCACCAAACTGTCATCAAGTCTCTACATTCACACCTTCATTTTTTTTAAGGAGATTTTATTTATTTATTTATTTATTTGACAGAGACACAGTCAGAGAGAAAACACAAGCAGAGAGAGTGGGGGAGGGAGAAGCAGGCTTCCCACTGAGCAGGGAGCCCGATGCGGGGCTTGATCCCAAGACCCTGGGATCATGACGTGAGTGGAAGGCAGATGCGTAACAACCCAGGCGCCACCCAGGCACCCCTACATTCACACCTTCAGTAATGAACCCACTACATTTTAAGATCTTCATCTTATTGCTGAAGAGTTCAAAGTGTACCCTAATAGTAACTCACAATCTTTCTTCTTATAATTTCTTCTTAGCCCTGGCTTTACCACCAGAGGCCACTTTCAGAATGACAGATAGATGTAAGCAGCTCAGAATTATTTAACATTCCCAACCCAAACTGACCTCTGCCAACCACCCAATCTTTCCTGTATTCACATCTCCTTGACTGGTCAGCTGTGTATTTTCAGGGAATACAGATTCCTGCTTTCTGAATGAGAGATGTGTGATAAGAAAGGTAAACCACAGGAGGGATAAATAAATCTCTTCCATGCCCAGCCTAGGAAGTTGGGTCTGGGTCCCAGGGAGAGTTGGGAGCCAACGATCAGCTATGCAATATCTGGAGTCAGAAGCCCCCCTGCTCCTGCACAGGGTTTTGTGAATGTTCTTGAGATACCAAAGAGAGACAAATCCTGCATATACTTTGGGGAGCCCAAATGTATATACCAAGCCTCAAACCCTGTCATTTGCCCAATACAGGTGTTAAGGACTGAATGTTTGCATCACCCTCAAAATTCACAGGCTGGAACCCAACCCCCAACATGATGGTATTTGGAGATGGGGCCTTTGGGAGATAACTAGGGTTAGAGTAGGTTGTGATGGTGGAGCCCTCATGAGGGGAATAGTGGCCTTCCAAGAAGAAGAAGAGGAGAGAGATCTAAACATGCTTGCACTGAGGAAAGGCCATGTGAGGACACAGTGAGAAGGTGGGCACCTGTGAGCCAGGATGAGCGCTCTCACCAAGAACCAAATTGGCCAGCACCTTGATCATGGACTTGTCAGTCTCCAGATCTGGGAGAAATAAACTTCTGTGGTGTAAGTCACCCAGAGTATGGTATTTTGATATGACAGCCTGAGCAGACTAATACACAGCAGGCAACCCAGAAAGAAATCCACGTGCACAAAGGACATGGAGGAAAGTGCTGGTGTGAGCTTTCTCACCTCAAGGTTCTCACCAAGACCACGACCAGCCCTCCCTCACAAACCCAGGCTGGTCAAGGAAACACGTTTCTCTCCCCAGAGGATGGCTCCCCTGGTACCATGCCAGGCTCTTTGCTCTCCCCAAAGCCAACTTCAGACCTCCCAGCACCTGTACCCCAGAGGCTCCCACCATTCCTCAGAAAGGAGCAGTTACATTTGCATCTAGCCAGAAGCACCCTTACTGCTTAAATGTGATCTAAGGGTCTCCCATGGAACAAAAGCTTGTCTTTCCCAGGTACTCCTGTCTCCAATCTCACTTCCCTTAAAGCATTCTCCACACTGCTGCCAAAAGGGTCTTTCTAGAACACAAATATAATCTTGCTACTCCCCTGCTTACAGCTTGACTGCCTGCTACCTTTAGAGTAAAATCTAAACTCCTTTCTCAAACTGCCCCTGACCTCTCCCTGGGAGTCATGGCTGACTACTCACCAATTGGCCCCCAAGTCATATGTCCCTCATATCTGGGAGGTCCACAAAGGTCCACACCCCCTTGGTATACCCATGTCTGTGCCAATCCCTCTGCCTGGGATGGCCCCTTTCCCCCACCCTCACCCCCTCTCTGGAGACTATTCTGTGACCAGCTCACCCCACTCCATATCCACCAGGCTGAATTAGTGGTCCCTTCTCTACATTTCTATACCCCATATGTTTGCCTCTAATACAGGCAACACATCACAAACTTCTGTATGTGTCCTTTAAATTGCTTATTTCTCCCCTTTACCTGTAAGCCAGGACAATCATTAGTTGTTACTTGTAGCCCTCCTACTCAGTACAGAGCTTGGCCCATAGCTGGTGCTTATATATGGTTTTTGAATGAATGAGTGAATGAATAAGTGGCCTGTAATGATTGAAATAATGAGTAGTCTCATCATTATGGCAATTTCTAAAAGCTGCAACTAGGCCATGACCTCGTTAATGCTATATTAACTTCTCCCGTATATCCCCAAATCCATAAACCACTGTCAATGTCCAAGCTGGTGACTGTTAGCCACATGTGGTCTTTAAGTTATACTAAAATTAAGTGAAATGTTAGTTCCTTGGTCACACTAACCACTAGTAGCTATCATGCTGGACAGCGCAGATATAGAACATTTTTATCATCACGGAAAATTCTATTAGACAATCCTGGTCTAGGACAAAGCATATGAATTGGGGGTACAAAGTAGAGAATACATATACCTTCACCCTCAGGGAGATCAACATCTAACCTAGTTGATTCTGGCTCATCAGAAATTAGCCAAGCATTTCTGTCTTACCTGTGGTTCTGAATATTCATTTTTGTGTATATGTAAATTATTTCTCTGTTATGATAAAGTAAACAATTATTTTAAAATTTCTTGCTCCTTAAAATTATCCTGTTTTTTTAATAATTGCCATATGGCTCACTGATTTACAAGGGTGTTAAGAGACTTAATTAATGTTTATTTAGAGCTTTGCCTGTCAAGGTTGTTATTAGAGGATCCACGGAGATTTTGCTGGTAACAAAAAGTTTGGTGGAAAACCCTAGCTTATTGGAATAGAGGCATGCAAACAACAGGAGAATTCTCTAGTCAGATTTAATTTATCACTTTCCTTTATCAACTATTTATTGAGCATGTACCATGTGTTTGGCAGTGAAAAGCAGAAGGAAAATGTGGCTCCTGCTGAAAACTAGTCATTACTTCCTAGTAATGGGAACCTTAGCATCCATCAAAATTGCTATCAGTGGGAGTGAAGCTATAAGGAGATGAAATGTAGATGTGGAGGGTACTGGCTGGTGGCTCAGGCTAACCCTGCCTTGATGGGGTCACCATAACCCTGGTTGTTAGCTGTGTGGATCCAGAACTGAATTATGCCCATATACCTAAAAGGGATGGATTATCATCACCACCATCATCATCATCATCATAGTCATCATCAACATCATCATCATGATAATCACTAACACTTAGATAATATTACACATATTACTTAGATAATATGTGCCAGGCACTGTCTAAGCCATAAGTCATACATATGTCACTTATTAATCAATTACTTGCCAAATGTGATAGCATTTCTCAGTGACCTAACACTAGTGTTTGCATCTGTTCCAGAATCAGAGTACTTTGGGAACCTGCTTTAGAAGTCCAGAGATTGCTTGTTGGGCTTTGACTACTGTAGAATGCAAGAGGTATCTAGCACCCCCACCTAAACCTACCCAATTTACTTAGTTCTTAGAGCAGCTGCAGAGTTCTTCCACTTCTTCTAGCTTCTAGACACACCTGATTAATCAAGGTGCATCCTTGGCCCAAATGGACCATAGCTTCCTCCTTAGGATATATAACCTCGGACAGGAGAAAGGTCAGTGAGTCCCCCAGCAGTGGTGAAGGCTATAAGACAAAACTTAGAAGTTATAGAAGTCTCCACCATTTGGAGAAAGTGTGTAGAAAGAGAGGCAGAAACCAGCCCATGGGAGAAACAAGAAAAATCTTAGCCATGTTCAAGCGCCTGGTCCCCTTGTGTCCTGAGCCCAACCTCATCTCTGAACCTCCTATCAGTGTATAGCTTTCATCTTTTCCTTGGATTCCAAGCCAATAAATCTCTTTTTTTTTTATTTTATTTATTTATTTATTTGACAGAGAGAGATCACAAGTAGGCAGAGAGTCAGGCAGAGAAAGAGAGGGAGAAGCAGGCTTCCCGCTGAGCAGAGAGCCTGATGTAGGGCTCGATCCCAGGACCCTGGGATCATGACCTGAGCCGAAGGCAGAGGTTTAACCCACTGAGCCACTCAGGTGCCCTCAATAAATCTCTTTTGACTACAGGTTATTCAAGTTGAATTCCTTTCACTTACAACCAAAACAGTTTTGACACAGATGCCCTCAATATAATGGTCCAGCCCCCTGGCACAGAGCAAAGGCCCCTGACTGACCTGGACCCCACCTTTCTCACCAATGTCATGTCCTGCCACCCTCCTTCTCCCAGTGCCCAGAATACACCATGCTCTCTCTCTCCTCAGGACTTCTTGCCTAACTCTCAACCAAAAGCCCAAAGATGATAGGGGCTATATTGTTTTATTCACTTCTTTATTCCCAGAGATGATTAAAGTGTCTGTCATTCCATTGGGACCCAATGAATATTTGTGGAATGACTTTGTGAGTCAATACATCAACAGAAACTGAAGAGTCCTGAAGAATTTTTTCACCCAACCACTGTGAGTTCCTGAGGAACATCCCTGCTTGAAACAGGAGCACTTCTCTAGGTCAAGAACACGGTCTCCCAGATTTTCAGACCCTCTGCCCTGGACAATGCTGGGCACTCAGTGAAAAATCTGGCCATAATGAAGTTCCCCTGAACTCTCACTGCAGACCAGCCTTCTCTATCCGCAAACCTCCTTCAAGCATTGACCCGCAGTTGAGTTTCAGCTGATGCTCCATTTGACTGCGGCTTGATAGCCTCGGTACTCCTACACTCCTTTTTACTGACTGCCTTTTACTAACTTCCCATTTTATGAACTCTTGGGACATTTCTATAGAGAGCTGATCTCATTCTATGACATTTTTATTCCTCCTAATTTCACTCGTAGGACGAAGGTAAACTTGACTTAAAGTTCAAGGGTTTCCATGCCTGTTATCACTCATAACCGGGATCCCTGTTGTTGAAATTACTACAGCAGCCACTGTGGCAGCCACAGCACAGGGGTGGGGCCGGCTCCCCCAGCAGTGCCATGACCACAGGGCCGGTAGCAACAGCATTCTCCAGGCAGGGGGGACAATAATAGTTCACTGAGATCTTTTTTTTCTTCTTCATCATTTAAATCCACACAGACCTCTTTTATCAATTCCCTTCCTCTTTGTTCCCTGCCCTCCCCTCTCTTCACTTCCCTGTGGTCTCAAGAGCACTGCACTGGAGGCTGCTGGGGATCAGGAAAGAGGAAAAGATAAAAAGAAGGAGAGGTGACAAGAGAAGGTGGTCCAATCTCTCCTTCTCTCTCCCTCAAGTACTCCCTTTCCCATGGTCCTAACCCTCTCCCTTTGCCCCCACAGTCCCCCTTAAGCAGGCTGGCACCTAGCCCCGGCCTGCCCACCCGTGTCATGCTTTGATGGTGGATTCTTGGGCTGTACCACTGACAGTGTGGATCCCTTGGCTGGCTGTCAGTGTGTTCCACTTCTCACCACTTTTCTCAGTGCAATTCATCTCCCTGTGATTGGAGACAATTAGGATGCCAACAAATGGCTGGCCCAGCCCTGTTTGGCAGTTACAAAACCACAAACAAGTGTGCACTGCCCCATCGGAAGCAAGTGAGCTGCTAATGAGGAGGATTAATTACAAAGTGAAGGTCACACCAGAATGGCCCCTCACTGCATTTCACCCACTGCTGGAGAGAGGCCGGGCACCAAAGCCTTGGCTGCAAGGACCAATATAACTGCACAAAATAACTGACCTTTTGGAGAGAGGATTGCCAAGCCCTATTTATGGGAACAGAAAGGAGATGGGGAGGGTTACTGTTCTCCCATCCCTGAGAACCTTGTGGCATAATTCCTCAAGGTCATTCCAATAGCAGAGGAATCAGACGCCCTAGACCCCTTGGTTAATTTGCCATTCTCTTCCTCCTTATGTGCCCTTGAATGACTCATGGATTTGAGTCCTTACTTACGTTTCCTGCTTCAACATGCTGAAATACATCCGGTGGTGGGGGCGGGGAAGGGGGTCTTCGATGTTGTTCTATTCTCCCATACCTCTTTGTGGATTGTGCCCTAAAGAACTAACAACAAGTCATACTGAGGATGCCGGGGAAAAGCAGCATATGAGAATCCATCCAGCACCATCTGTGAATCCTAGCCAGATCTTTTTCAACAAGCCCATATCTGTGCTACCTTAAAGTTTTCCCTTTTATACCTTTCTATAAAAATCGAGGCAAGAGCAGCTTCAATACTTTCTCCCTCTTCAAGTTGCCCCAAGTTATGGCAAGCATGATTTTTTGATGTCATGAATGGGAAAACAAATCCCACTATCAGAACTGGAAGAATTGGGAAAGAATCTTTATTCTGAGCATGAGGCGAATTGGGTATGTGGCTCAGAGTTAAGGCCAGAACATATGAAGTGACTGGAAGTCCATTTGTAAATGGGAGAAATTCCAACTCGTTGCAGGAATCTACCCAGGTCTTAGCTCCTAAGCATCTTTTGAGAGTCTTCCTGTGTCTTATAGGTGGTAAAAGTCATCTTCTGCAATTCACTTTTGTCCATTCACCTCTCACACATTGACAAAATGAGACTAATCACTATACAAAGTTTTACTTCTTTTTAATCCTCCAAAACTACCCCCTCCTCCAATGTTTGCTATACTTTTGAATGAATAATAACATAGCAATACTAATAAATGAATTCAGATTTATTACCATAAGAGCATGTCTTTAAAAAAAAAAAAAAAAAGAGCGTGTCTTTTTCATTAAAGTCCAAGAAGTATACTTTTCTAAAATACTATAATGGTAATCTATTAGCAGGAATCTGAGGGTCCCACCAAATTTCTCTTTCATTCCTTAGACTTAGTCCCTTCTCCCACAAAAATATGACATCTGGACTTGTAAGAAAATTATTTACATATTTCAGTTATCTGTGATCTAAACTCTTCTACTGGTAGAAAGTTAATTCAATATAAAAAAAGTTTTAATAGGTAAGGACCAGTGAGTGTACAGTACAATGTAAGGGGTGCCAAAGGATGAGGTTGATGGGGTAAGCATAGACCAGATAATGAAGGCTGAAAGATTTGTGCTCTATCCCATAGACAAGTGGTACACTTAACATTTTTTCTGTAGACAAAAGATGATGCTGTTCAGATGCACACTGCCAAAGGCATACCCAGATTCACACATAATTCCCCAACTACCTTCTATAAATTCCCCTTTCCACTCTTCATCAAGGAATATCTCAACATGAAAGTGATTTAGGATAATATTATTGTAGAAATAAACATGTATCCACTATAATATTGAAATAGATAAATCATTCACAATCTTTAGGACTTTAACTCATTACTAACAAGTTTCTGACAACATGCAGAGATTTCTACCTGTTTTTGTTCACTGATATATCCTCCCCAAATATCTTCAACAGTAACAGTAACTGATATATAATAAATGCTCAATAAATACTTGTTGGATGGCTGACGGATGGATGGATGCACGGATTTGCCTTACAACTGATGTGACAAATCAATGTGTTATGCCACCAGAGGCTGAGAGCCACTGTGGCCAGAAAGCATGCTTCTACTAAGGCTTTTAAGTAAAAGTTGACAGGATCATATGCATGTTTTTGAAAGATCACTCCACCTGCTGTGTGAAGGACAGGAGAGGAAGAGCTGAGCAGCAGGGAGACCTGTTACAAGGCCAATGCAATGATAGACGTAGGAAATAAGTCCCTGAACCATGACAGTGGTGATGGGGCTGGCAGGGAAGGAAGGAATTTAAGAAATATTTAATAGAAGTGAACAAAACTTAATCAAAGAATCTTTTTTCCACCGTGTCTTTGAACAGGATTAATGATGTAAGTTGGAGCCAAGGACTGGGAAATCATACTGAAATCATAGTGACAAAGCCCAGCTGCCATTATATGTAGGCAGAGTAGGAAGTCACCTCCATATTACAATGTCAGGAGCACATGGAGGAGCTGCAATCCAAAAATATCTATGCCACCCACTGCCTGAAATTATACCATTAAAGCAGCATTTCTTGGTTTTAATCCCCACCTCTCCAGATGACTTTAAAACATGCTAATATACTTGAGAAGGGGGTAAGAAATATTCATTAGGTGCAAATAGTACATTAGGTATTCTGTATACCTTTGTCAAATTCTCACAATGACCTTGTGATTTCAATATTGTTAAAGGGAAACTGAAGCTCAGAGAGAGACACATGTAATAAGTGGTGAAGCTGGGGTTTGAATCCATGTCTTTGTAATTTCCTTTCTCTTGAGAGAATCCTGACTGACATCATCATCATTATTGTTACTACCACTATCTCTCTTTTATTCTTTTTACAAATATGAGAGTAGTGGGTCCAAGGGAAGAGAAGGTGGTAGAGGCTCTGCGAGTTATGAATGGTGCAGACAAGACAGAATAAGTGTGCAGATAGTAAGCATATTCAACTCCACAACTTTCCTTAAGATTACACTTCAGTGCAGACCTGGTTGGGAAAGTGGCTGGCAACCATCAGAGCCACATAGGTTATTGTGGTCTGGGATTCTGAGTACTCTCATTCTGATAAGCTACAAGTTATCAGATCACAGCAAAAGCTCTTAGGACAAGGTCCCTATGACCCTGTCTTCTTGCTGAAGTGACTTTAAATAGTGACTAACCCCAGATCAAGGAGCTGAAAATGCAGACAGAAAGAGTAATTTCCTCCATAGTTCTCAGATAAATGGAAAGAAACTAGCTGGCCCTGACCCTAAGAGGGATACTCCCCACACTTAGAAATCTACTTTTCTCATGCAGATTTTTTCATTTGACTAATTCTTTCTTGTTCCTCTCTTCCAGAAATCAGTATTCTTCTATATTTGAACAGTACCCGAGTCCCACTTCATATCTCCCAGAATTTTGCCTTCTTCCTGCTTTTTTACCTGGATACTTACAAAAGCTAATAGAGCTGGGTTGTAATATCACACTTCGCCAGTAGGGGCTGCCAGCTATCTTGTCATAATGTGTCCATGATGTTGTCAGACCTAAAAAAAAAAAAAGTTACTTTCAGTTTATTGATATGAAAATGTATTCTGGCTTAATGGTTTGTAAATTTGAAATGTGTGCATTGAATTTACTTTATTAAGACATACAATGAGAAGAAGGGAGTTGGTAGAAGTTAAGCTCAGAGGAAGAGGGGCCAAGGCCAGAAATAGTGAGAGATTAGGCAGGGCCAGAACCAAACATCCTGAGAGCAGAGTAAGAGCTAGGTCAGAGCCAAACTGGATCACTCACCAGGCTGAGCACCAGTGAGAGGTCCAGGGGCATCACACCTTTGCTGATTAGATCTATTAACACTCTCAGACTAATCAGGACCTCTAATTCATGCTTACCAAACATACAAGACACTAGTTGATAAACCAAATGCAGAGTCATTAAATTCAGAGAAAATTTTAAGTGGTCATTGGTCTGGAACCCAGGACCTCTGCTGGACAGTGGCTAAGATGAACTGACAATATCTTGGTCTGTCTCTCAACTTCTCTAGATCCTTTGGAACATTTCCCTCTCTGGGTACTACCAAACACATGCTACAACCTGGTATAGCCGGTTAAGTTAAATCTCATACTGGCCTTCATGTTCTAGAAGAAACTTCCTGAGACTACACTGAATTATCACAGCAGTTACATCTATCCACTCTTTCTCTCATTCAGTTAATACTTATTGATGCCTACTACATAACCAGCAATGTGCTAGTGGTTGGGGATGTAACTGGTAAGTGAGAGAGGTGTGCCCTAAGTTCTTATGAAAATTACATTATTTGGGAAGACAAACTGCCAACATAAAAACAACAAAATCACTACAGAGTGCATGGGGTGTATGAAGGCATAGGATGCTGCAAGAGGAAAATGGAAGGCCTCCTTAGATGGGGTGAAAATGTGACTTTTAACCTGTGACCTGAAGAAGCCAACCTTACAAAGATAGATGGAGAATGAGTAGCAGGAACTGGGATTCCAGGCAAAGACAAGGTATGTGCAAAGTCTCTGAGCTGGGTAAAAATTAGATGTGAAAGATGATTGGTGTTGCTGGAATATAACGAGCAAGGAGAGTAAACTGTATGAGATGAAGTTAGACAGGAGGCTAGAGACAGATCATGCAGAGCCTTGTGGGCTATGATAAGGAGTTTGGATTTTATCTGAAGTGAAATGGGAATCATGGAAGAAATTTAAGAAGTAGGGTGATGTGATATGAGTTGAGTATTTAAAAGATCACCCAGGCTGCTGTGTTGAGCATGCATTGTGGCTTAGGTGAGTGTAGTGTTGTTCTAGATGGAAGGAAGTAAGCTGAATTGAGAGACATTTAGGAAGGAGAATTGAGAGACTTCGTGATGAACTGCATCTGGAGGAAGAGTAAAGATAAGGATAACTCCTGGGTTTCCAGGAGGTGGTGGGACCATTAACTAAGAGAAAGACAAATTATCTTCTAGGAAAGGTTTCTTTTACCAAGGTCAGTAATTTATGCATTCAGAATTCTGGAGTCAAGACTTTGTATACATTAGTAAAGATTCTCCCCATGCCAAATATTTGGAATTATTAAAATCAACTACAAAGGCCAGAGTAGCAGGCATTTATGATCTTCCTAAAGAAACATCAGCTCAAGTAACAATGTAAAGGATGGACTCTCTCTCCCATTTTAACCTCCTTAGTATGGAGGAGCAATGCCACACATCTTTAATTTACCATCTCAATTAAATCAGAATATTAAGGTCACTCTTTAGACACTCAGACACAACGTTATGAAACCCTATCCACTTGTCATTATTATTGTTACTATTATTAAATCCTTACAGGTAACTCTGGAGACCTTTTGAATGCTATTCAAGAACTAGAATTATTTAAATTAATAGTAAGAAATAATTTTCAATAGATTTCTTTTACGTTGCCACCATTTATTAATTGCCTACTGTGTACCAGCCTCTATTAGATCTTTATAATTGCTCCGAGAGGTGGGGTCATTATTCTCACTTGAAGCCTGAGAAAATTAAGATGCACAGAGGACATGACTGGGCCAAAGTCATGAGCAGTGATTGCCACTTAGGTACCACAATAGGCATGTTCTTTTCCACTCTGCTCTTCTGAACGTGCTTCTATTTATGATTTCCTTGGGGTTAACATCAACCTTGTGCATAGATGATATCTTTATAAGCATCAAGAAAAAAGAATCCATATGCCAGGGATAGCAAACTGAAGTGCTTACTGGACCCAGACAGATGTTGTTAATTAGTGAACAGGCCTGATAGAAGGGAAAATTGGGAGTCACAGGGAAAACTAGGGAGCACATGCCCCTTCCAAAGAACAGTCCCTTCTGATCCCCACATGACTGCCACTGTTAGAAATGTGGCCTGTGTGACCAGACCTTCACTTTATCAAGTAAGCAAGAGATCCACATTTCCATGTGAGCTCCTCAAGTTTTAAGCTTGCAACAAAACTCAAATATTCTTAAAAGTACTGTGTCTGCCAATATCATGCAAACCTAACAAAATGGGTATGTGGGCAGAATCTAGCCTACAGGCTGCCAGCTTCTGGCCTTTACTGTACAGATCATTGAAGCATTATTTATGATCTGGAAGAATTTTAAATGATCTTAATGTCCAGTGATGGGGGCTGGCTCAGATATCTGTGATGCAGCCATCTGATTGATTTTTTACAGCCTTTAACAATCAGCATACTAAAGTATGAAGGCCATGTAGCATACTAAAAATGCTTAGGATAAACAGCAGGGTAGCATGATTCTGCTGTGATATTAAATTCAAAAAGCAAACTACAAAATGATACCCAGCCAAGTGTTTTATATTTTGAACCAGGGGACAGTTACAAAAGTGAACACATGTGAAAAAGCATCAAGCTACACAGATATGGGTACTTGACAGCACAGATGACATACCTCAATAAAAAAAAAAATAATGATGCCTGGGCTATGATCACTATTCTGTATAGTTTTGCATGAATTTGGACAAGAATTTCAAGGAAGCATGGGCAAAGAAAACAATTTGATTGTGTTGGTTGTGGGTTGCCCTTTCCTCCATATTAATTTCTATTACTGTTACTGTCATACAGCATGGAGGGGATTTCTCAAAATATAGTATCTAAAAAGAGTAAAGAGTAGAACATAGGCTGATTAAAAATAAATAAGTCAGTAAGTAATTATCTTCCCATTTCAATGCAGACTGAAAGCCCAAAAGAGAAATTCACTGTCTGCTATTAGATCTGGGTCACTTTCCACTCCTTCCCAACGAGGCACATTGAGACCCCCACCTCTGCCTCAGCACCAATACTGAGCAGGTAGGTCAGAATGGAAACTGGGAGCTCCAGCCCTACAAGGTAACTAAGAGCCATGGCACTGTCACCCCACGGTCCCTTTTACTGAGAAGTCTCCACCAAGTCAGAAGCACTGCTCTGCGCATTGAGTTATCAATGACCCCACTGAATCATGCAGGATGATTTCCGCTGCAAGTAACAGAAAAGCCAACCAAATGGCTAAATACTTGGAAAAGTTCATTATCTCAAGTATCCAGAATTCCAGGCAGGGTGGGATCCAGAGGGCTACAATCAACAAGTCAATGATGTCAGGAAGGGCTCAGGGTTTTTTTTCCACATCCTTTGGCTTCCCATGGCTGTCCCCTCCAATCTGGTAGCAGTAATACTCAGAGATGCAAGTAGTCAGAGAGATAGCAGTCAGAGAACAAGTGCTTTGTTCACAACCAGCAAAGGAGTGATGTTTTCCTCTGTAGTTCTTTCTTTCAGAGGGAATTTATTTTTTCCCCAGAAGCTCCTTTTGGACTTCTCATGTCTCAGAATCAGACATTCATATGGCTGTTTTAAAATTAACCCCCAGAAAGTAGGATGATGAAATTACCATGAACAACTTAGACTAATCACCTAGATTGAGGCTGATGTAGAACAATAACCCCATTGTCCTTGACACCCCTTATTGATTTTACCTCCTAAAAAATGTCTTAAATGTGTCTACCTCATTGGTTTCCAAGTTACCATAATCTCATGCTTGGACTATATCAAGAGCCTCCTAACTAGTCTATCTATAAGTTGCTGGTGGGTAGGAGCTGTCATTGCACAACGAGCTCAATCAAGGAGCCAGAACAAAGTCAATCTACCTAATAAAATGAAGGAAGCAGGGATAAGGGCAGAGAGAGAAAATGAGCTAGAAATGGAAGGAAACTTTATCTTGGTGTTGAACTGTGCTTCTTTGCATGTGATGTAGCATCTTGGGTTATAATGTGATTCCAGGACTAAATGCACTTAGCACTCTGTAATTTTTCCTGGAAATGCCAAGTTTAAATCTCAGAAAGAACCACCTGCCAAGACATAACAAAACAAAACAGGAAAGTTATTCATTCATCTAATACATTTTTGAGTACTTATTCTATCCAAGGCAATGTGCTCAACCCTAGAGATGCAAAGGTGAACAAGACTGACAGTCTAGTCTCTTGGAGCTAACACTATAGCAGGAAAGGCAATCATTAAACAACTAATTACAGACTAATTATTTAATTGCAGTTTTGACAAATGCTATTGATTGAGAAATACAGGCAGCTGAGGCTATATAATGGTTTGAGGTGGGAGGCATGGAATCAGAAGATGCTTCCCCAAGGAAGTGACATTTACACTGAGTGGAGTTTAGCCAGAGAAAAGGTAAGGGACAAGTATTCAAGGCAGAGAAAACTGTGTGTACAAAGACCCTGAGACAGAACGAAACAGGGAAAGACGAAAAAGGAGTGTGTCTAGAATAAGAGAAGAGCAATATGAGATAAGCTGGGAAAGGCAGGGGTTTGCAAGCAGGGGTAGAGAAGCAGGATCTTTTGCACTAGAGGTTTAAGAAAGTGTTATGATCAGGGGCGCCTGGGTGGCTCAGTGGGTTAAGCCTCTGCCTTCGGCTCAGGTCATGATCTCAGGGTCCTGGGATGGAGTCCCGCATCGGGTTCTCTGCTTGGCGGGGAGCCTGCTTCCTCCTCTTTCTCTCTGCTTGCCTCTCTGCCTACTTGTGATCTCTCTCTGTCAAATAAATAAATAAAATCTTTAAAAAAAAAAAAAAAAGAAAGTGATATGATCAGAAGCCAGAAAATGACACCACAAGCAGTTGGGAAGAGACCATAGAAAACAGAATAAATAAGCTATTTCTAGAATTCTGGGAGAAAGAGGGCACCCTTATGAGAGGATGGGGCTCTGATTATGCTGGCTTGTTTGTGTCCAATTCACTCTCCCACCCAGCTGTCACACTGTAGCCACCATGCAGACACAGACCTCAGTGAATGACAGTGTTCCCTTTCCAGTGCCCTTAGGGCTCATGCGCCCCATGCTAGGAGATATTCCAAGATACTTGGGATATGTGTCTCCCTCCTGCCCTGGCCCTGTAGCCAGCCTCCTTCCTATCCCCAAGATTTTCCATTCCAAACAGGAGCGCTGTTCCTCCAGTCACTGGGCTGTGCCGAGGGGTTAATTTGCCTGTTAATTTTCCACATGAGGTAATATGCACAATGAAGCACAAATGAGAAGGAGGACATCGACACTGTCTCCAGCTGAGAAATCAATTCATACTTTAAATTGCTCTGGGTGACCCCCGTCACCACTGGGTTCCTATTTCCATCTATTCTGATTTGTATAAAGTTGTCCTCCTGGAACGTGCAGACCCCAAGAGTACCCTGGGAGGTTTCACTGCCATACCCCAGTGGCACACTAATGGCCCAGTGAGGAGGAGTGCCAGGATTGATGGCAGCATGTCCCCAGGGCTGGCAGGCAGCACACACTACCCTGCAGAGGTAAGGCCTGCTTGGTCTATGCTACTGCTCACTGTCAGCAACAGTATCAGCCAGCTGGAGGTCTGGCAGGCTAACACCTGGGGTTCAGAAGCCACTCCCCTCTCCCCACCACCTGATAGCTCAGCTGATTAATTGCCTGCATCACTTATCCATTTTATAAACATATACATGAGTGTCAGATATTCTGCTTGGTCTAGAGGAGAAAAAAAGATTTAAAAGTTCCCCTTGTACTTTAACACTGGAGATAAGAAGAAAATCAAGAAGAAAATCAGTCCCAGCTCTTCCATTTAATAGCTATGTGACGGGGGGCCAGCTATATAACCTCTCTGCACTTTAAGTGCCTCACCTGTGAAATGGAGACAATATCCTAGTTCCCAAAGTGGTCATAGAGAACATGTATATAAACAAAGTTTTCATACACTTGCTTTTCACAATAGGCTGCATAGATCATCACCAGATGTGAAGATTAGAATTGGGATGATCTTACATAAAATATAAGCCACATGCAGGCCGCTTGGGTGGCTCAGTTGGTTGAGTGTTCTACTCTTGGTTTAAACTCAGGTCACGATCTTGGGGTCATGGGATCGAGTCCTACATTGGACTCCTAACTCCGCGTTCAGTGGGGAGTCTGCTTGGGATTCTATCCTTTTCCTCTCCCACTGCCCCTCCCCCTGCTCATGTGTGCCTGCTCACTCTCTCAAATGAGTAAATAAATCTTTAAAAAATTAAAATATGTACATATATCTGCCATGTGAAAAGGCCACATATTTTTTGAGTACATTTATACAGAATACACAGAATAGGTCAATTCAGAGACAGAAAACAGACTAGTGGTTGCCAAGGACAGTGAAAAGGGGGGAATAGGAAGTACCTGAAATGGGTACAGGTTTTCTTTGGAGGTGATGAAAATGTTCCAGAGTCAGATCATGGTGACGGTTATACAACTCTGAATATACTAAAAACCACCGAACTATATACTTTTAAGGGATGAAGTTTATGACATGTGAATTATTCTATTTAAATGTGTAGGAACGTGTGTGTGTGTGTGTGTGTATGTGTGCTATGTGGCACATATAAAATCCACTTTCGGGGCGCCTGGGTGGCTCAGTGGGTTAAGGCCTCTGCCTTCGGCTCAGGTCATGATCCCAGGGTCCTGGGATCGAGCCCCGCCTCGGGCTCTCTGCTTGGCAGGGAGCCTGCTTCCCTCTCTCTCTCTCTGCCTGCTTCTCTGCCTATGTGTGATCTCTCTGTCAAATAAATAAATAAATAAATAAATCTTTCCAAAAAATCCACTTTGGATCTATCTCAGGAGGCAATACATGCAATATGAATTCGGATGATGTAGATGGGGGAAGAGCAGTGCATCCAAACCCGAGTCCAGAGCGAGAGTCTCAAAAACAACAGCAGGGCTTGCAGGTGGACATACGCCATCGCGGTGCTTCTTGCAGAGGCGGCCCATCTCAAATGGAACCAGCTTCAGTTCAAGTGCGAGTAGCCCCTGATGGCAAATGGCTAGGATTTGGGACAACACAGTTTTAGAAGGATGACTGAAAAAAAAAGGACAGAAAGACACCCACCAGTTGAAATGTCCTGTGAGCTGGCCATGCTTTCCAATACTACCTTCAGTCCACCTCAAAAAGCCCTATAAGGCAGATGGCACCAGCTCCACTTTGACATCTGAGTAAAGTGAAGCTGAAAGACGTAAAGCAAGGTGATGAAAAAGGGAATTTTGTTTTTAAATAGGGAGGCACATGCCTAAAGAGAGGAAACAGCTAAGATTTAAAAAAAAAAAAAAAAGGAGGAAAAATATGATGGGCAGAGGAAGGTCCCAGAGAGTACACGTGAAGGTCACCTGAGAAGAACAGATTCCCACAAAACAGTTGTATTTTACACATCAAGCAGAAGGTGCAGAATTAGCTTCACCTTGTAGAATTCCCCAATGCAGGAAACGTAAGAGCGGATAGGAGGCCACTCCGTTATCAGCTGGGGTCAAGTTGAACATGAGCATCTACAGAAACATGTCTCTGTTCAGCAGAAGCTGGGATCCCAGCTGCAAGGATAATGACCGGAAGCAGCCCATGTCCATGCTGCTCACTCAGCATCTCCTGGTTACCTACCCCCCTGACCTTACTGATGCCCCCACCCCACAATGCAACAGCAACAGCTGCCCTGGCCTCTGTCTCTAACCACCCCACCCCCAATGCCTTTTTTTCCCCTTGCCTCTATGCCACCTGGTTCCTTTTCTCTACAAGCCCTTATTTCTAAGCCTCTTTCCTCTCCATCTTCATAAATAATCCAGGAGAGACACTTCCAGCTGCTCCTCTTTCATGCGCGTAATTAAAGTAGCCCTCTCTGAGATAAACCTCCTCCCTAAGTCATTTGTCAGATAAGGAAACTGAGGGAAGGTGGGGGGACAGAGCACCCACTTCTCCTGTGGCATTTCCCCTTCAGACACCAAGCAACGTGTGCACTGGGTGTGACTACTGGTTCTGCCCCAGTGACTGGCTCAGCATCTCCCTGACTTCCTGGGAGGCATTGCTCCCCCAAACTTCTTAAGATATGCTTTTACAACCTGAGGAACCGGAAGGATGGAATAAAGCCAAATTCTAGTTCAGCTTCCAGCTCACAATACACTCCAACCAGCATTAAGTTTGGCAGCTTGATATGGTGAAAAAGCCCTGGCTTTTAGGTATCCAGACTTGAGTCTGTGTCCTGACTCTGCCATTTTTAGCTGTGTGGCTTTGGACAAATTACTTAACACCCTTCTCCCAACCCCCAAAAGCTTGACTGCCTCAAGTTTAAAAGATAAAATTTTTTTAAAGAATGGAGAGATTAAAAAAAAAAATCTGGCTTTCCCAGTTGCACTAACAGTTAAAAGACATAAGGTGCACAAAAAGACCAGTTTTTCAGCTTCTCATGGCTGTTATTTTCCTTCATGCCTTTCTTCTCCAAATGTAGACAATCAGGCAAACTCTGCAGGCCCATGTAGACATGGGGTTACTAGCTTGCAAGAGTCTCGGCCCGACGCACCACCCTGTGCTCCTCACCATGGCTCAAAGTCTCACTTGCTAGTTTGGAGAAACACCCAAGCTGAGCCAAAGTGATGCCACCTTTTTCCCTGATCTTGCATTCGTGTGTTTATAGGCTCAAAAGAAAGCCAAAAAGTCCAACCCCATTCTGAGTGTGCAGACAGGGTGGCCTCCTGAGATTTCATCTGTCTATTAATGAGGCCTTGGTTATTTTTCAGCTCCAGCATTAAAACCCCTGATTAGTCACATATGAGAATGCTCCCAGGGGCAGTGCCAGGAAAGGGACAGGATGGAGGAAGTTGGGTCTGCAATGATATGGTGGTTCAGCAAAACCAGACACCCAGTTCTTTTTATACTCAGCACCTAAAATAGTGCCAAGAACATAGGTAGCTCTCAAAAAAACAAAAAGGAGTAAATAAATAAATAGCATTCCAGGAAAATAAGACAGGATGTTAAAAAGCAGAGAGATGTGACAGAATATAGTATGATCGAGAGCCTGCATACAATTTGGTTTTACAGAAATGTGAGAGATAGTGGGGTCTGACTGACAAAATTCAGGCAAGCTCTGTGTACCCACCTAAAGGCAGAGTCAGACCAAGGTCTTCAACCTCCACCTGAAATTCCCCTTCCCTTGCCAAGTTCTACATCCAAATCCCCCAGTTCACCCTTGCCCTGCTGTAGCTGGTTTTCCTTTCCCTTCTGCTGCTCATTCTTTGCCTTCATGGAATATGTATCATAAGATTTGTGTAGTTTGGGGCGCCTGGGTGGCTCAGTGGGTTGGGCCGCTGCCTTCGGCTCGGGTCATGATCTCAGGGTCCTGGGATCGAGTCCCGCGTCGGGCTCTCTGCTCGGCGGGGAGTCTGCTTCCCTCCCTCTCTCTCTGCCTGCCTCTCTGTCTGCTTGTGATCTCTCTCTGTCAAATAAATAAAATCTTAAAAAAAAAAAAAAAGATTTGTGTAGTTTTATTAATAGTAGCCAAAAGCAGAAAACAACCCAGTTCTTCGTAAATAGATGAATGTATAAACAAATCGTGGTATATCCATACAATGGGATACTACTCAAAAATTTAAAAGAATAAACTGATATACACAAAACCATGAATGAATCTCAAGAACATTATGCTAAGCAATGGAAGCTAGAGAACAATGAAGTAATCATCAAAGTACCAAGGAAAATAACTGCCAGCCTAGATTCTATACATAGCAAAATATCTTCCAAAACTACAAGTAGAATTACCATATTTTAAACTAATAAAAATTGACTAATTTGTCAGAAATCCTAATGAAAAGTTTTAATGCTTTGAGCTAAGTGATACCAAAAACCTGACAGAGCAAAACCAGGAGGTTATAGCTAAAACCATGCTTAGAGAAAAATTAAACCCTTAGCAAAATCTATTAGAAAAGGAAAAAATTGTATTAATCTAAGCATCCATCTCAAGAGTTAAGAAAAAAAAAAAAAAGAAGGAAGAAAATAAGATGGTAAATAAGGAAATAAACATACACTAGAGATCAACAAAGCCAAAAGCTGGTTCCATCAAGACTAATAAAATTAATAAATCCCCATTAAACTTATCAAGAAATAAAAACAGAAAAACAAATAACAAAGCATAAATGGAACATCACTATAGATCCTATAGCCACTAAAAAATAATAACTACCATAACTCACCCAAAATGAAGTAGATCATGCAAATACTTCTATAATAATTAAAGAAAATGAATTTGTAGTTTTAAAATTCTCTGAAATCTCCAGGCCCAAATAATTTCACTGAAGAATTCCACCAAATATTTGAAAAAAATTTAACACCAATTCTACATAATATCTTCTAAATAATAGAAGAGGAGGGAATACTTCCAAGCTCTTTTAAGAAGCCAACATCATCCTGAGACCAAAACTATACAAAGACAGTGCAAGAAGAAGGAGGAGGAGGAGGAGGAGGGGGAGAGGGAGGTGGAAGGGAGGAGGGGAGGGGAGGAGGGGAAGGATGAAGGGAGGAAGGAAGGAAGGAAGGAAGGAAAGAAAGAAAGAAAGTAAACAACAAACCAATATCCTTCATAAATAGAGTTTAAATACTATTACCAAGAGAATGTTAGGAAATCAATTCAATGATATATTAAAAGAAGTATACACAATGACCAAGTAGAGTTTATTCCAGGAATGCAAAGTTGATCAATTTGCAAAAATCAGTCAGTATAACCCACCATATTAAAAGGAGGCCAAAGAAGGAAAATCACGTGATCACAACTGAAAACTTGTAACAAAATTCATCACCTATTTATGATGCAAGCTCTAACACACACACACACACACCCCAGAGGAACAGAGGAGAATTTTCCAAACTTAATAAAGAACATCTACAAAAATCCTACTACACCACTTCTACTAGATGGTGAAAGACTGAATGCTTTCTCCCTAAGACTGGGAAGAAGGAAAGGATGTTCACTTTCACCATTTAAAAAACAGATCAAAAGGGGCGCCCTGGTGGCTCAGTGGGTTGAGCCGCTGCCTTAGGCTCGGGTCATGATCTCAGGGTCCTGGGATCGAGCCCCGCATCGGGCTCTCTGCTCAGTGGGGAGCCTGCTTCTCTCTCTGCCTCTGCCTGCCTCTCTGCCTGCTTGTGATCTCTGTCTCTCTCTCTCTGTCAAATAAATAAATAAATAAAATCTTTTAAAAAAAAAGATCAAAAGCTTCTGCACAGCAAAGGAAACAGTCAACAAAACAAAGAGGCAACCCACGGAATGGGAGAAGATATTCACAAATGACAGTACAGACAAAAGGCTGATATCCAGGATCTATAAAGAACTTCTCAAACTCAACACACGCAAAACAGATAATCATGTCAAAAAATGGGCAGAAGACATGAACAGACACTTATCCAATGAAGACATACAAATGGCTATCAGACACATGAAAAAATGTTCATCATCACTAGCCATCAGGGAGATTCAAATCAAGACGTGGATGGAACTAGAGGGTATCATGCTTAGCGAAATAAGTCAGTCGGAGAAAGGCAACTATCATATGATCTCCCTGATATGAGGGAGAGGGGATGCAACATGGTGGGTTAAGGGGGTAGGAGAAGAGTAAATGAAACAAGATGGGATTGGGAGGGAGACAAACCATAAGTGACTCTTAATCTCACAAAACCAACTGAGGGTTAATGGGGGGAGGGGGGTTGGGGGGGGATTATGGACATTGGGGAGGGTATGTGCTATGGTGAGTGCTGTGAAGTGTGTAAACCTGGCGATTCACAGACCTGTACCCCTGGGGATAAAAATATATTATATGTTTATAAAAAATAAAATAAAAAAAATTAAAAAAAAATAAATTAAAAAAAAAAAACCACTTTGAGATACCACCTTAAACCAGTTAGAATGGCCAAAATTAACAAGACCGGAAACAACGTGTATTGGAAAGGATGTGGAGAAAGAGGAACCCTCTTACACTGTTGGTGGGAATGCAAGTTGGTGCAACCACTCTGGAAAACAGCATGGAGGTTCCTCAAAATGTTGAAAATAGAACTACCCTATGACCCAGCAATTGCACTGCTGGGTATTTACCCTAAAGATACAAACGTAGTGATCCGAAAGGGCACATGTACCCGAAGGTTTATAGCAGCAATGTCTACAATAGCCAAACTATGGAAAGAACCTAGATGTCCATCAACAGATGAATGGATAAAGAAGATGTGGTATATATACACAATGGAATACTATGCAGCCATCAAAAGAAATGAAATCTTGCCATTTGTGATGACGTGGATGGAACTAGAGGGTATCATGCGTAGTGTGTGTGGTTTTTTTAAAAGATGTTTTTAATTTATTTATTTGACAGACAGAGACCAGGAGCACACAAGCAGGGGGAGCTGCAGAGGGAGAGGGAGAAGCAGGTTCCCTGCTGAGCAGGGAGCAGGGAGCCTGCTCAGCAGGGATCCTGATGTGGAGCTTGATCCCAGGACCCTGGGATCATGACTTGAGCCAAAGGCAGTTGCCTAACCAATTGAGTCACCCAGGTGCCCCAAAGTTTGTGTTTTTTGTTCACTTATTTCTTTATTTTAATCCATTTGTAACTTCATCATTTATTGATGATGACTAAGACTAAAAGATTGTGTTTTCTGTGTTGATGTACCTCTATTCCTTTGACCAAGGTCAAGTTGACTATATTTGTGTAGGTCTATTCACGGACTCTCTATTCCATTTATCTATGTGTCTATTTGTCATAGAATATCATGGTCCTGAAGGATAGGGTGGCTGGGTGATGGACATTGGGGAGGGTATGTGCTATGGTGAGTGTGTGAATTGTGTAAGACTGATGATTCACAGGCCTGTGCCTCTGAAACAAGTAATACATTATATGTTATTTTTAAAAATAAATTTTTTTTTAAATCATGGTCCTTGATTACTGTAGCCTTATGATAAATCTTGAAATTGGGAAGTTTAACTTCATCAACTTGTTCTTCCTCAGTACTGTCTAGAGTACTCAATGTTTAAACTAAGTTTGTTGGTATCTACAAAGTAGCTTGCTGAGATTTTTATTGGGATTGGTGAATCTTTAAATCTTAATATTGTGCCTTTTAATCATGAAAAGAAATGTAGCTCAGCTGATTTATTTTTTTATTGCCTTCAAGAGTGTTTCATATTTTTTAAAATTTTTATTCAATTTATTTAAACTAAAAAACATAGTGCACCGGTTTTCCCCAACCCATTCCCTGCCTCTTACAACCACCAGTCTGTTTTTGTATCTATGAGCTTGACATTTTGTTTTGCTTTGTCTTATTTTTAGATTCCACATATTGGAGAGATCATATGGCATTTGTCTTTCTCTGTCTGACTTATTTTACTTAGTATAACTTCCTTGAGGTTCATACATGTTGTTGCAAATGGCAAGATTTCACTCTTTTTCATGGTCAAATATTATTCCATTGTGTGTATGTATGTGTGCATGTATATATATATATATATATATATATATATATATATATATATATGTATATATACACATATATATATGTATCATAATTTTTATACATTCATCAATTGATGAATACTTAGGTTGTTTCCATATCTTGACTATTGTAAATAATGCTGCAATGAAGATAGGGGAGGGCATATATCTTTTTGAATTAGTGTTATCGTCTTCTTTATATAAAAACACAGAAGTGGAATTGCTTATGTTGTTGTCAAAGAAATAGAACAATTAGAACTACCAGATTCTCTGGCAGGAAGTGTAAATTTGTACAACCACTATAGAAAACTCTTAGGCAGTGTCTATGAAATTTAACTGTATTCAGAATCCATGATTTAGCAATTTCCTCAAAAGGTAGAAACAATCTAAATGCTCATCAATAATAGAATAGACAAATAAATTGCAGTATATCCTACAATAGAATACAGAAATGATAACGAGTGAACACTTGCCATATGCAACATCATTGCTGAATCTCACAATATAAAACTGAATGAAAGGGGTGCCTGGGTGGCTCAGTGGGTTAAAGCCTCTGCTTTCGGCTCAGGTTATGATCCCAGGGTCCTGGGATCCAGCCCCGCATCAGGCTCTCTTCTCAGCAGGGAGCCTGCTTCCTCCTCTCTCTCTGCCTGCCTCTCTGCCTACTTGTGATCTCTGTCTGTCAAATAAATAAAATCTTTTTTAAAAAATGAATGAAAGAAGCAAGGCACAGACAATATTGGGTGATTCTATTTATACAGTTATAGAGCAAAAACAGGTTTAAAAATCTTGATGTTACATTCAAAGTCCTATTTATCTTTAGGAAGGATAGAAGGAATAATGACTAGAAGGTGGCACTGGGTGTCCAGGGGTGCTGTTAATGTCCTATTCCTTAATTTGGTTAATGGTTACATGGGTGTGCTCCCTTGGTGAAATTCACTGAACTTACTAAAAATGTATGTGCTTTTTTTAATCAATGTTACTTTTCAACAAAAATTTCATTTAAAAGTTAAAATTGAAGCAGTGATGATCAGCAAATACTAGACACAAAAGGGGCAGAAATTTTAGGTATAGATTGCCCCAGGGAGGATGCCAGGAAATTCCAACCATGCAGGGAGCCAGATGCCTGGAAATGAAGAACTGATCAAGAGTGAATGCCAGGGGGGGCACCTGGGTGGCTCAGTGGTTTAAGCCTCTGCCTTTGGCTCAGGTCATGATCTCAGGGTCCTGGGATCGAGCCCCACATCGGGCTCTCCGCTCAGCAGGGAGCCTGCTTCCCCCTCTCTCTCTGCCTGCTTCTCTGTCTACTTGTGATCTCTGTCTGTCAAATAAATAAATAAAATTTAAAAAAAAAAAAAAAAAGAGTGAATGCCAGGAACCGAGAGCTGGTCAAGCCAAGAGAGGAAGCCAAGATAACAAACCAAGAAGAAGTCAAGTTAGAAGGTCCCTAAAATCAGTGGATGAAATATCAGAGCAGAAGCTGAAAAGTATTTTAAAATGAAGGAAGTAACACCCAGGTACGCATTCAAGACAGACATTATAGAGCAACAAGATGATCTGAAATTGTGACTTGTTTTAACCATCCATCCCTGTCATTTTTTAGTCTAGGTTCCCAACTGACACAGGTCACCTTGCAATCTTAGACTATAGAACTTAACTTCTATCTGACAATTCCCAAAGGATTTCAGTGGAGGAGGGGGAAGGGAGTAGTCACTCTGATATATACTAAATATTCAAAAGAGCCCTTTCTCTGTCTCTCTTTGGTCTTTGAAAAACCAGGAATGTTTATAATACAATAATGAAATAAAAATAAAGTCATTCATCAAGAACCCTGTATTTATTTTCTTTATGTCTGAAGGTTGTTAAATCCTAATTATCCTGAACTATTTTCATACTGCTGAGCAGCCTCCACTTATGAAGTCAGTAATTAATATTCAATTTGCCTAGAGCTTTCAGATTTGCATGTTAATTATTGATTTCTTAATCACCAGGATGGGTATTTGAAAGCTTTAGAGAACACTGACATTTCAGTAAATGTTACAGAGTGATCCTCTCTGTAGATTGGGGTTTTTAAGAAAATATTTTGCAATCTTTTATTTTCAGATTTCCTCTCCACCTGCAGCTCTGATTCTTTCCCTGAGGCATCTGCTCAAGCTTTGCACTACTGTTATTGATAGAAACATGAGTATAAATCAGGAAAGGGATAATGTCATGGTCTCAGCCTGATCATCCCTCTACTAAGTATTATCTCTCCAGGAGGGGTAGAGTGAGGAACATTACCAACACAAACAGAGTAGAGGTAGACAAAGCTAGCACTAATTTGGCTAGACTTTGGGGAAATAACCTGGCTATAGTGGTTTGTCTAGTTGACATATCTGGATTATCTCAAGCATAGAACTCAAAGAGACTCTAGTTGGAGAATTGAGAAAGTTGATGGGAGGAAATTCTGATGGAGATGACAACTGACATGCAGGTAGCAGCAACATCAAGTTGTGACCAAACAGTTAATTCTTTCACAGCAGGACCCCAGCCAATCACAGGAGGACCCAAGAAACAGGTCTATTCAATCCCCAGGTGAAGAAACTGACAGAACTGAAGATGTTTCCATTAATTTTGCTGACTGGACTGGGGCGCAAATCAGAGCCTCAGACTGAGTTGGAAGCCTCAATGTCTTCTGAACTTCATCTTTCCATGGATGGAGTCAGAGAAGCAATACACACATAGACATACACAAGGGCTCATCAATATGGGGAAGCTCATAGAGTATTTCATAAGTGAGGGCCCTGGAAAAAAGAACAATATGCCAAGTCCATCCAGGCCATGCCTGAATCAATCAGAAGGAGACTAGCTGAGAGCCAGGAAAAGACATGCTTGGTCAAATGCTGAAAGAAATGATGTAGAAGGAAAAGACATTTCAGAGATGTAAAATGTTATATTACAAACAGGCAAAGATAGAGGAGGTATGGATATGGAGTGGGCCTACTTAGAAATAAGTCTTGAAAATACAACTGCTAAATCCCTTTACTTGCTGTGTGACACCCCACTGCCCAGACAACGAACAGGTCTAAAAATGAAGGGCTCTCTCTAGACAACTCTTAAGAAGGCTGGGGTTGGAAATGCTATTGCTTAGGTGCTCACTAGTAAACAACCTCCCTGGAATAGCAGTTCTGCAACAGGTGATTAATAAATTCCATCCAAAGTTGGGTGGACACAATACAAATTTCACTCTTGCTGTCAGAATTGGCTAATAAATGCAGTGGGCCTAAGCCCACAGAAGGATGAAAGGAATGAGGCTTGACAGAAGGCTACTATGGAATTCCAATCTCCTAATTTATGCTGACCACTACATTAATTCTACTTAGTGTGTTGATCTAAAGACAGTATCTCCTAGCAAGAGATTGAACCAATAGAATACCATATAACTATCCATAACCTATATATCTTTAAGTACCCAGAAGTACCTTAATGCAGTTTTCAACAGATTGGCAGACCACTCATCAGCCATACAAGGGAAACGGATTTAGAAAACTTAATGATAGCTAGTATCTTAAATTTCCTAGGGTGATAAACATGAATCCACTTTTTTAAAATTTTTATTTATTTTTAAAATTTCTTTTCAGTGTTCCAGAATTCATTGTTTATGCACCACACCCAGTGCTCCTCAAACTCAACACACACAAAACATACAATCATGTCAAAAAAATGGGCAGAAGACATGAACAGGCACTTCTCCAATGAAGACATATAAATGGCTAACAGACACATGGAAAAGTGTTCATCATCACTAGCCTTTAGGGAGATTCAAATCAAAACCACTTTGAGATACCACCTTACACCAGTTAGAATGGCCAAAATTAACAAGACAGTAAACAAAGAGTGTTAGAGAGGATTTGGAGAAAGGGGAACCCTCTTACACTGTTGGTGGGAATGCAAGCTGGTGCGGCCACTTTGGAAAACAGTGTGGAGATTCCTTAAGAAATTAAAAATAGAGCTTTCCTATGACCCTGCAATTGCACTACTGGGTATTTACCCCAAAGATACAGATGTAGTGAAAAGAAGGGCCATCTGTACCCCAATGTTCATAGCAGCAATGGCCACAGTTTGGCAACTGTGGC